>NC_132919.1:22319821-22643266 GCF_047675955.1 Chlorocebus sabaeus | reverse complement strand
GAAATATCTTCCGTTCAAAACTGGATAGAAGCTTTCTGAGAAACTGCTGTGTGTTCTGTTAATTCATCTCACAGTGTTACATCTTTCGCTTCAGGAAGCCTTTCGCTAAGGCTGTTCTTGTGCAATTGGCAATTTGATATTTGCAAGCCCTTAGAGGGCTTTGGTGAAAAACGAAATATCTTCCGTTCAAAAGTGGAAAGAAGCTTTCTGAGAAACTGCTCTGTATTCTGTTAATTCATCTCACAGAATTACATCTTTCCCTTCAAGAAGCCTTTCGCTAAGGCTGTTCTTGTGGAATTGGCAAAGTGATATTTGGAAGCCCATAAAGGGCTATGGTGAAAAAAGAAATATCTTCCATTGAAAAGTGGAAAGAAGCTGTCTGAGAAACTGCTCTGTGTTCTGTTAATTCATCTCACAGAGTTACATCTCTCCCTTCAAGAAGCCTTTCGCTAAGGCTGTTCTTGTGGAATTGGCAAAGGGATATTGGAAAGCCCATAGAGGGCTATGGTGAAAAAGGAAATATCTTCCGTTCAAAAGTGGAAAGAAGCTTTCTGAGAAACTTTTCTGTGTTCTGTTAATTCATCTCACAGAGTTACATCTTTCCCATCAAGAAGCCTTTCGCTAAGGCTGTTCTTGTGGAATTGGCAAAGTGATATTTGGAAGCCCATAGAGGACTCTGGTGAAAAAGGAAATATCTTCCGTTCAAAACTGGAAAGAAGCTCTCTGAAAAACTACTCTGTGTTCTCTTAATTCATCTCACAGAGTTACATCTTTCCCTTCAAGAAGCCTTTCGCTAAGGCTGTTCTTGTGGAATTGGCAAAGTGATATTTGGAAGCCCTTAGAGGGCTATGGTGAAAAAGGAAATATCTTCCGTTCAAAACTGGAAAAAATCTTTCTGAGAAACTGCTCTGTGTTCTGTTGATTCATGTCTCAGAGTTACATCTATCCCTTCAAGAAGACTTTCGCTAAGGCTGTTCTTGTGGAATTGGCAAAGTGATATTAGGTAGCCCATAGAGGGCTATGGTGAAAAAGGAAATATCTTCCGTTCAAAACTGGATAGAAGCTTTCTGACAAACTGCTGTGTGTTCTGTTAATTCATCTCACAGTGTTACATCTTTCGCTTCAGGAAGCCTTTCGCTAAGTCTGTTCTTGTGGAATTGGCAAAGGTATATTTGGAAGCCCATAGAGGGCTATGGTGAAAAAGGAAATATCTTCCGTTCAAAACTGGAAAGAATCTTTCTGAGAGACTGCTCTGTGTTCTGTTAATTCATCTCACAAAGTTACATCTTTCCCTTCAAGAAGCCTTTCGCTAAGGCTGTTCTTGTGGAATTGGCAAAGTGATATTTGGAAGCCCATAGAGGGCTATGGTGAAAAAGGATATATCTTCCGTTCAAAAATGGAAAGAAGCTTTCTGAGAAACTGCTCTGTGTTCTGTTAATTCATCTCACAGAATTACATCTTTCCTTTCAAGAAGCCTTTCGCTAAGGCTGTTCTTGTGGAATTGGCAAAGTGATATTTGGAAGCCCATAGAGGGCTATGGGTAAAAAGGAAATATCTTCCGTTCAAAAGTGGAAAGAATCTTTCTGAGAAACTGTTCTGTGTTCTGTTAATTCATCTCACAGAGTTACATCTCTCCCTTCAAGAAGCCTTTCGATAAGGCTGTTCTTGTGGAATTGGCAAAGTGGTATTTGGAAGCCCATAGAGGGCTATGGTGGTAAAGGAATTATCTTCCGTTCAAAACTGGAAAGAAGCTTTCTGAGAATCTGCTCTATGTTCTGTTAATTCATCTCACAGAGTTATATCTTTCCCTTCAAGAAGTCTTTCACTAAGGCTGTTCTTGTGGAATTGGCAAAGGGATATTTGAAAGCCCATAGAGGGCTATGGTGAAAAAGGAAATATCTTCCTTTCAAAACTGGAAAGAAGCTTTCCGAGAAATTGCTCTCTGTTCTGTTAATTCATCTCACAGAGTTACATCTTTCCCTTCAAGAAGCCTTTTGCTAAGTCTGTTCTTGTGGAATTGTCAAAGGGATATTTGGAAGCCCATAGAGGGCTATGGTGAAAAACGAAATATCTTCCGTTCAAAACTGGAAAGAAGCTTTCTGATAAACTGCTCTGTGTTCTGTTAATTCATCTCACAGAGTTACATCTTTCCCTTCAAGAAGCCTTTCGCTAAGGCTGTTCTTGTGGTATTGGCAAAGTGATAATCGGAAGCACATAGAGGGCTATGGTGAAAAAGGAAATATCTTCCGTTCAAAACTGGAAAGAAGCTTTCTGAGAAATTGCTCTGTGTTCTGTTAATTCATCTCACAGAGTTACATCTTTCCCTTCAATAAGCCTTTCGCTAAGGCTGTTCTTGTGGAATTGGCAAAGGGATATGTGGAAGCCCATAGAGGGCTAGGGTGAAAAAGGAAATATCTTCCGTTCAAAACTGGAAAGAAGCTTTCTGAGAAATTGCTCTGTGTTCTGTTAATTCATCTCACAGAGTTACATCTTTCCCTTCAAGAAGCCTTTCGCTAAGGCTGTTCTTGAGGAATTGGCAAAGGGATATTTGGAAGCCCATAGAGGGCTATGGTGAAAAACGAAATATCTTCCGTTCAAAACTGGGAAGAAGCTTTCTGAGAAACTGCTCTGTGTTCTGTTAATTCAACTCAAAGAGTTACATCTTTCCCTTCAAGAAGCCTTTCACTAAGGCTGTTCTTGTGGAATTGGCAAAGGGATATGTGGAAGCACCTAGAGTGCTATGGTGAAAAAGGAAATATCTTCCGTTCAAAACTGGATAGAAGCTTTCTGAGAAACTGCTGTGTGTTCTGTTAATTCATCTCACAGTGTTACATCTTTCGCTTCAGGAAGCCTTTCGCTAAGGCTGTTCTTGTGGAATTGGCAAAGGGATATTTGGAAGCCCATAGAGGGCTATGGTGAAAAAGGAAATATCTTCCGTTCAAAACTGCAAAGAAGCTCTCTGAGAAACTGCTCTGTGTTCTGTTAATTCATCTCACAGAGTTACATCTTTCCCTTAAAGAAGCCTTTCGCTAAGGCTGTTCTTGTGGAATTGGCAAAGGGATATTTGGAAGCCCATAGGGGGCTACGGTGAAAAAGGAAATATCTTCCGTTCAAAACTGGAAAGAATCTTTCTGGGAAACTGCTCTGTGTTCTGTTAATTCATCTCACAGAGTTACATCTTTCCCTTCAAGAAGCCTTTCGCTAAGGCTGTTCTTTTGGAATTGGCAAAGTGATATTTGGAAGACCATAGAGGGCTATGGTGAAAAAGGAAATATTCTCCGTTCAAAACTGGAAAGAAGCTTTCTGAGAAACTGCTCTGTTTTCTGTTAATTCATCTCACAGAGTTACATCATTCCCTTCAAGAAGCCTTTCGCTAAGGCTGTTCTTGTGGAATTGGCAAAGGGATATTTGGAAGCCCATAGAGGGCTATGGTGAAAAAGGAAATATCTTCCGTTCAAAACTGGAAAGAAGCTTTCTGAAAAACTGCTCTGTGTTCTGTTAATTCATCTCACAGAGTTACATCTTTCCCTTCAAGAAGCCTTTCGCTAAGGCTGTTCTTGTGGAATTGGCAAAGTGATATTTGGAAGCCCAGAGACGGCTATGGTGAAAAATTAGGTGTCTTCCGTTCAAAACTGGGAAGAAGCTTTCTGAGAATCTGCTCGGTTTTCTGTTAATTCACCTCACAGAGTTACATCTTTCCCTTCAAGAAGCCTTTCGCTATGGGTGTTCTTGTGGAATTGGCAAAGGGATATTTGGAAGCCCAAGGAGGGCTATGGTGAAAAAGGAAATATTTTCCGTTCAAAACTAGAAAGAAGTTTTCTGAGAGACTGCTATGTGTTCTGTTAATTCATCTCACAGAGTTACATCTTTCCCTTCAAGAAGCCTTTCGCTAAGGCTGTTCTTGTGGTATTGGCAAAGTGATAATCGGAAGCACATAGAGGGCTATGGTGAAAAAGGAAATATCTTCCGTTCAAAACTGGAAAGAAGCTTTCTGAGAGATTGCTCTGTGTTCTGTTAATTCATCTCACAGAGTTACATCTTTCCCTTCAATAAGCCTTTCGCTAAGGCTGTTCTTGTGGAATTGGCAAAGGGATATGTGGAAGCCCATAGAGGGCTGTGGTGAAAAAGTAAATATCTTCCGTTCAAAACTGGAAAGAAGCTTTCTGAGAAATTGCTCTGTGTTCTGTTAATTCATCTCACAGAGTTACATCTTTCCCTTCAAGAAGCCTTTCGCTAAAGCTGTTCTTGAGGAATTGGCAAAGGGATATTTGGAAGCCCATAGAGGGCTATGGTGAAAAACGAAATATCTTCCGTTCAAAACTGGAAAGAAGCTTTCTGAGAAACTGCTCTGTGTTCTGTTAATTCATCTCACAGAGTTATATCTTTCGCTTCAAGAAGCCTTTCGCTAAGGCTGTTCTTGTGGAATTGGCAAAGTGATATTTGGAAGCCCATAGAGGGCTATGGTGAAAAAGGAAGTGTCTTCCGTTCAAAACTGGGAAGAAGCTTTCTGAGAAACTGCTCTGTGTTCTGTTAATTCAACTCAAAGAGTTACATCTTTCCCTTCAAGAAGAATTTCGCTATGGCTGTTCTTGTGGAATTTGCAAAGTGATATTTGGAAGCCCATAGAGGGCTATGGTGAAAAAGGAAATATCTTCCGTTCAAAACTGGAAAGAAGGTTTCTGAGAAACTGCTCTGTGTTCTGTTAATTCATCTCACAGAGTTACATCTTTCCCTTCAAGAAGCCTTTCGCTAAGGCTGTTCTTGTGGAATAGGCAAAGTGATATTTGGAAGCCCATAGAGGGCTATGGTGAAAAAGGAAGTGTCTTCCGATCAAAACTGGGAAGAAGCTTTCTGAGAAACTGCTCTGTGTTCTGTTAATTCACCTCACAGAGTTACATCTTTCCCTTCAAGAAGCCTTTCGCAATGGCTGTTCTTGTGGAATTGGCAAAGTGATATTTGGAAGCCCATAGAGGGCTATGGTGAAAAAGGAAATATTTTCCGTTCAAAACTGGAAAGAAGCTTTCTGAGAAACTGCCCTGTGTTCAGTTAATTCATCTCACAGAGATACATCTTTCTCTTCAAGAAGCCTTTTGCTAAGGCTTTTCTTGTGGAATTGGAAAAGGGATATTTAGAAGCCCTTAGAGGGCTATGGTGAAAAAGGAAATATATTCCATTCAAAACTGGAAAGTAGCTTTCTGAGTAACTGCTCTGTGTTCTGTTAATTCATCTCACAGAGTTACATCTTTCCCTTCAAGAAGCCTTTCGCTAAGGCTGTTCTTGTGCAATTGGCAATTTGATATTTGCAAGCCCATAGAGGGCTTTGGTGAAAAAGCAAATATCTTCCGTTCAAAAGTGGAAAGAAGCTTTCTGAAAACTGCTCTGTGTTCTGTTAATTCATCTCACAGAATTACATCTTTCCCTTCAAGAAGCCTTTTGCTAAAGCTGTTCTTGTGGAATTGGCAAAGGGATATTTTGAAGACCATAAAGGGCTATGGTGAAAAAGGAAATATCTTCCGTTCAAAAGTGGAAAGAAGCTTTCTGAGGAACTTTTCTGTGTTCTGTTAATTCATCTCACAGAGTTACATCTTTCCCATCAAGAAGCCTTTCGCTAAGGCGGTTCTTGTGGAATTGGCAAAGTGATATTTGGAAGCCCATAGAGGACTCTGGTGAAAAAGGAAATATCTTCCGTTCAAAACTGGAAAGAAGCTCTCTGAAAAACTGCTCTGTGTTCTCTTAATTCATCTCACAGAGTTACATCTTTCCCTTCAAGAAGCCTTTCGCTAATTCTGTTCTTGTGGAATTGGCAAAGTGATATTTTGAAGCCCTTAGAGGGCTATGGTGAAAAAGAAAATATTTTCCGTTAAAAAATGGAAAGAAGCTTTCTGAGAAATTGCTTGGTGTTCTGTTAATTCATCTCACAGAGTTACATCTTTCCTTCAAGATGGCTTTCGCTAAGGCGGTTCTTGTGGTATTGGCAAAGTGATATTTGGAAGCCCATAGAGGGCTATGGTGAAAAAGGAAATATCTTCCGTTCAAAACTGGAAAGAATCTTTCTGAGAAACTGCTCTGTGTTCTGTTAATTCATGTCACAGAGTTACATCTATCCCTTCAAGAAGACTTTCGCTAAGGCTGTTCTTGTGGAATTGGCAAAGTGATATTAGGAAGCCCATGGAGGGCTATGGTGAAAAAAGAAATATCTTCCGTTCAAAACTGGATAGAAGCTTTCTGACAAACTGCTGTGTGTTCTGTTAATTCATCTCACAGTGGTACATCTTACGCTTCAGGAAGCCTTTCACTAAGGCTGTTCTTGTGGAATTGGCAAAGGTATATTTGGAAGCCCATACAGGGCTATGGTGAAAAAGGAAATATCTTCCGTTAAAAACTGGAAAGAAGCTTTCTGAGAAACTGCTCTGTGTTCTGTTAATTCATCTCACAGAGTTACATCTTTCCCTTCAAGAAGCCTTTCGCTAAGGCTGTTCTTGTGGAATTGGCAAAGGGATATTTGGAAGCCCATAGAGTGCTACGGTGAAAAAGGAAATATCTTCCGTTCAAAACTGGAAAGAATCTTTCTGAGAAACTGCTCTGTGTTCTGTTAATTATTCTCACAAAGTTACATCTTTCCCTTCAAGAAGCCTTTCGCTAAGGCTGTTCTTGTGGAATTGGCAAAGAGATATTTGGAAGCCCATAGAGGGCTATGGTGAAAAAGGAAATATCTTCCGTTCAAAATGGAAAGAAGCTTTCTGAGAAACTGCTCTGTGTTCTGTTAATTCATCTCACAGAATTACATCTTTCCTTTCAAGAAGCCTTTCCCTAAGGCTGTTCTTGTGGAATTGGCAAAGTGATATTTGGAAGCCCATAGAGGGCTATGGGTAAAAAGGAAATATCTTCCTTTCAAAACTGGAAAGAAGCTTTCCGAGAAATTGCTCTCTGATCTGTTAATTCATCTCACAGAGTTACATCTTTCCCTTCAAGAAGCCTTTTGCTAAGTCTGTTCTTGTGGAATTGTCAAAGGGATATTTGGAAGCCCATAGAGGGCTATGGTGAAAAACGAACTATCTTCCGTTCAAAACTGGAAAGAAGCTTTCTGAGAAACTGCTCTGTGTTCTGTTAATTCATCTCACAGAGTTACATGATTCCCTTCAAGAAGCCTTTCGCTAAGGCTGTTTTTGTGGAATTGGCAAAGTGATATTTGGAAGCCCATAGAGGACTCTGGTGAAAAAGGAAATATCTTCCGTTCAAAACTGGAAAGAAGCTTTCTGAGAAACTGCTCTGTGTTCTGTTAATTCATCTCACTGAGTTACATCTTTCCCTTCAAGAAGCCTTTCGCTAAGGCTGTTCTTGTGGAATTGGCAAAGTGATATTTGGAAGCACATAGAGGGCTATGGTGAAAAAGGAAATATCTTCCGTTCCAAACTGGAAAGAAGCTTTCTGAGAAACTTCTCTGTGTTCTGTTAATTCATCTCACAGAGTTACATATTTCCCTTCAAGGGGCCTTTCGCTAAGGCTGTTCTTGTGGAATTGGCAAAGGGATATTTGGAAGCCCATAGAGGGCTATGGTGAAAAAGAAAGTGTCTCCCGTTCAAAACTGGGAAGAAGCTTTCTGAGAAACTGCTCTGTGTTCTGTTAATTCATATCACAGAGTTACATCTTTCCCTTCAAGAAGCCTTTCGCTAAGGCTTTTCTTGTGGAATTGGCAAAGGGATATTTAGAAGCCCTTAGAGGGCTATGGTGAAAAAGGAAATATATTCCGTTCAAAACTGGAAAGTAGCTTTCTGAGTAACTGCTCTGTGTTCTGTTAATTCATATCACAGAGTTACATCTTTCCCTTCAAGAAGCCTTTCGCTAAGGCTGTTCTTGTGCAATTGGCAATTTGATATTTGCAAGCCCATTGAGGGCTTTGGTGAAAAAGGAAATATCTTCCGTTCAAAAGTGGAAAGAAGCTTTCTGAGAAACTGCTCTGTGTTCTGTTAATTCATCTCACAGAATTACATCTTTCCCTTCAAGAAGCCTTTCGCTAAGGCTGTTCTTGTGTAATTGGCAAAGTGATATTTGGAAGCCCATAAAGGGCTATGGTGAAAAAGGAAATATCTTCCGTTGAAAAGTGGAAAGAAGCTGTCTGAGAAACTGCTCTGTGTTCTGTTAATTCATCTCACACAGTTACATCTCTCCCTTCAAGAAGCCTTTCGCTAAGGCTGTTCTTGTGGAATTGGCAAAGGGATATTTGAAAGCCCATAGAGGGCTATGGTGAAAAAGGAAATATCTTCCGTTCAAAAGTGGAAAGAAGCTTTCTGAGAAACTTTTCTGTGTTCTGTTAATTCATCTCACAGAGTTACATCTTTCCCATCAAGAAGCCTTTCGCTAAGGCTGTTCTTGTGGAATTGGCAAAGTGATATTTGGAAGCCCATAGAGGACTCTGGTGAAAAAGGAAATATCTTCCGTTCAAAACTGGAAAGAAGCTCTCTGAAAAACTGCTCTGTGTTCTCTTAATTCATCTCACAGAGTTACATCTTTCCCTTCAAGAAGCCTTTCGCTAAGGCTGTTCTTGTGGAATTGGCAAAGTGATATTTGGAAGCCCTTAGAGGGCTATGGTGAAAAAGGAAGTGTCTTCCGTTCAAAACTGGGAAGAAGCTTTCTGAGAAACTGCTCTGTGTTCTGTTAATTCAGCTCACAGAGATACATCTTTCCCTTCAAGAAGCCTTTCGTTAAGGCTTTACTTGTGGAATTGGAAAAGGGATATTTAGAACCCATAGAGGGCTATGCTGAAAAAGGAAGTGTCTTCCGTTCAAAACTGGGAAGAAGCTTTCTGAGAAACTGCTCTGTGTTCTGTTAATTCATCTCACAGAGTTACATCTTTCCCTTCAAGAAGCCTTTCGCTATGGCTGTTGTTGTGGAATTGGCAAAGGGATATTTGGAAGCCGATAGAGGGCTATGGTGAAAAAGGAAATATCTTCCGTTCAAAACTGGAAAGAAGCTTTCTGAGAAACTGCTCTGTGTTCTGTTAATTCATCTCACAGAGTTACATCATTCCCTTCAAGAAGCCTTTCGCTAAGGCTGTTCTTGTGGAATTGGCAAAGTGATATTTGGAAGCCCATAGAGGACTCTGGTGAAAAAGGAAATATCTTCCGTTCAAAACTGGAAAGAAGCTTTCTGAGAAACCGCTCTGTGTTATGTTAATTCATCTCACAGAGTTACATCTTTCCCTTCAAGAAGCCTTTCGCTAAGGCTGTTCTTGTGGAATTGGCAAAGTGATATTTGGAAGCACATAGAGGGCTATGGTGAAAAAGGAAATATCTTCCGTTTCAAAATGGAAAGAAGCTTTCTGAGAAACTGCTCTGTGTTCTGTTAATTCATCTCACAGAGTTACATATTTCCCTTCAAGAGGCCTTTCGCTAAGGCTGTTCTTGTGGAATTGGCAAAGGGATATTTGGAAGCCCATAGAGGGCTATGGTGAAAAAGAAAGTGTCTTCCGTTCAAAACTGGGAAGAAGCTTTCTGAGAAACTGCTCTGTGTTCTGTTAATTCATATCACAGAGTTACATCTTTCCCTTCAAGAAGCCTTTCGCTAAGGCTTTTCTTGTGGAATTGGCAAAGGGATATTTAGAAGCCCTTAGAGGGCTATGGTGAAAAAGGAAATATATTCCGTTCAAAACTGGAAACTAGCTTTCTGAGTAACTGCTCTGTGTTCTGTTAATTCATATCACAGAGTTACATCTTTCCCTTCAAGAAGCCTTTCCCTAAGGCTGTTCTTGTGCAATTGGCAATTTGATATTTGCAAGCCCATAGAGGGCTTTGGTGAAAAAGGAAATATCTTCCGTTCAAAAGTGGAAAGAAGCTTTCTGAGAAACTGCTCTGTGTTCTGTTAATTCATCTCACAGAGTTACATCTTTCCCTTCAAGAAGCCTTTCGCTAAGGCTGTTCTTGTGGAATTGGCAAAGTGATATTTGGAAGCCCATAGAGGGCTATGGTGAAAAAGGAAGTGTCTTCCGTTCAAAACTGGGAAGAAGCTTTCTGAGAAACTGCTCTGTGTTCTGTTAATTCACCTCAAAGAGTTACATCTTTCCCTTCAAGAGGCCTTCCGCTAAGGCTGTTCTTGTGGAATTGGCAAAGTGATATTTGGAAGCCCATAGAGGGCTATGGTGAAAAAGGAAATATCTTCCGTTCAAAACTGGAAAGAATCTTTCTGAGAAACTGCTCTGTGTTATGTTAATTCATGTCACAGAGTTACATCTATCCCTTCAAGAAGATTTTCGCTAAGGCTGTTCTTGTGGAATTGGCAAAGTGATATTAGGAAGCCCATAGAGGGCTATGGTGAAAAAGGAAATATCTTCCGTTCAAAACTGGATAGAAGCTTTCTGACAAACTGCTGTGTGTTCTGTTAATTCATCTCACAGTGTTACATCTTTCGCTTCAGGAAGCCTTTCGCTAAGGCTGTTCTTGTGGAATTGGCAAAGGTATATTTGGAAGCCCGTAGAGGGCTATGGTGAAAAAGGAAATATCTTCCGTTTAAAACTGGAAAGGAGCTTTCTGAGAAACTGCTTTGTGTTCTGTTATTTATTCTCACAGAAATACATCTTTCCCTTCAAGACGCCTTTCGCGAAGGCTGTTCTTGTGGAATTGGCAAAGTGATATTTGGAAGCCCATAGAGGTCTATGGAGAAAAAGGAAATATCTTCCGTTCAAAACTGGAAAGAAGCTTTCCGAGAAACTGCTCTGTGTTCTGTTAATTCATCTCACAGAGTTACATCTCTCCATTCAAGAAGCCTTTCGCTAAGGCTGTTCTTGTGGAATTGGCAAAGTGATATTTGGAAGCCCATAGAGGGCTATGGTGAAAAAGGAAATATCTTCCGTTCAAAACTGGAAAGAAGCTTTCTGAGAAACTGTTCTGTGTTCTGTTAATTCATCTCACAGAGTTTCATCTTTCCTTTCAAGAAGCCTTTCGCTAAGCCTGTTTTTGTGGAGTTGGCAAAGGGAGATTTGGAAGACCCTAGACTGCTATGGTGAAAATGGAATTATCTTCCGTTCAAAACTAGAAAGGAGCTTTCTGAGAAACAGCTCTGTGTTCTGTTAATTCATCTCACAGAGTTACATCTTTCCCATCAAGAAGCCTTTCGCTAAGTCTGTTCTTGTGGAATTGGGAAAGTGATATTTGGAAGCCCATAGAGGGCTATGGGTAAAAAGGAAATATCTTCCGTTCAAAAGTGGAAAGAATCTTTCTGAGAAACTGCTCTGTGTTCTGTTAATTCATCTCACAGAGTTATATCTTTCCCTTCAAGAAGTCTTTCACTAAGGCTGTTCTTGTGGAATTGGCAAAGGGATATTTGAAAGCCCATAGAGGGCTATGGTGAAAAAGGAATTATCTTCCTTTCAAAAGTGGAAAGAAGCTTTCCGAGAAATTGCTCTCTGTTCTGTTAATTCATCTCACAGAGTTACATCTTTCCCTTCAAGAAGCCTTTTGCTAAGTCTGTTCTTGTGAAATTGTCAAAGGGATATTTGGAAGCCCATAGAGGGCTATGGTGAAAAACGAAATATCTTCCGTTCAAAACTGGAAAGAAGCTTTCTGATAAACTGCTCTGTGTTCTGTTAATTCATCTCACAGAGTTACATCTTTCCCTTCAAGAAGCCTTTCGCTAAGGCTGTTCTTGTGGTATTGGCAAAGTGATAATCGGAAGCACATAGAGGGCTATGGTGAAAAAGGAAATATCTTCCGTTCAAAACTGGAAAGAAGCTTTCTGAGAAATTGCTCTGTGTTCTGTTAATTCATCTCACAGAGTTACATCTTTCCCTTCAATAAGCCTTTCGCTAAGGCTGTTCTTGTGGAATTGGCAAAGGGATATGTGGAAGCCCATAGAGGGCTAGGGTGAAAAAGGAAATATCTTCCGTTCAAAACTGGAAAGAAGCTTTCTGAGAAATTGCTCTGTGTTCTGTTAATTCATCTCACAGAGTTACATCTTTCCCTTCAAGAAGCCTTTCGCTATGGCTGTTCTTGTGGAATTGGCAAAGTGATATTTGGAAGCCCATAGAGGGTTATGGTGAAAAAGGAAATATCTTCCGTTCAAAACTGGAAAGAAGGTTTCTGAGAAACTGCTCTGTGTTCTGTTAATTCATCTCACAGAGTTACATCTTTCCCTTCAAGAAGCCTTTCGCTAAGGCTGTTCTTGTGGAATAGGCAAAGTGATATTTGGAAGCCCATAGAGGGCTATGGTGAAAAAGGAAGTGTCTTCCGATCAAAACTGGGAAGAAGCTTTCTGAGAAACTGCTCTGTGGTCTGTTAATTCACCTCACAGAGTTACATCTTTCCCTTCAAGAAGCCTTTCACAATGGCTGTTCTTGTGGAATTGCCAAAGTGATATCTGGAAGCCCATAGAGGGCTACGGTGAAAAAGGAAATATTTTCCGTTCAAAACTGGAAAGAAGCTTTCTGAGAAACTGCCCTGTGTTCAGTTAATTCATCTCACAGAGTTATATCTTTCCCTTCAAGAAGTCTTTCACTAAGGCTGTTCTTGTGGAATTGGCAAAGGGATATTTGAAAGCCCATAGACGGCTAGGGTGAAAAAGGAAATATCTTCCTTTCAAAACTGGAAAGAAGCTTTCTGGGAAACTGCTCTGTGTTCTGTTCATTCATCTCACAGAGTTACATCTTTCGCTTCAAGAAGCCTTTCGCTAAGGCTGTTCTTGTGGAATTGGCAAAGTGATATTTGGAAGCCCATAGAGGGCTATGGTGAAAAAGGAAGTGTCTTCCGTTCAAAACTGGGAAGAAGCTTTCTGAGAAACTGCTCTGTGTTCTGCTAATTCAACTCAAAGAGTTACGTCTTTCCCTTCAAGAAGCCTTTCGCTATGGCTGTTCTTGTGGAATTGGCAAAGTGATATTTGGAAGCCCATAGAGGGCTATGGTGAAAAAGGAAATATCTTCCGTTCAAAACTGGAAAGAAGGTTTCTGAGAAACTGCTCTGTGTTCTGTTAATTCATCTCACAGAGTTACATCTTTCCCTTCAAGAAGCCTTTCGCTAAGGCTGTTCTTGTGGAATAGGCAAAGTGATATTTGGAAGCCCATTGAGGGCTATGGTGAAAAAGGAAGTGTCTTCCGATCAAAACTGGGAAGAAGCTTTCTGAGAAACTGCTCTGTGTTCTGTTAATTCACCTCACAGAGTTACATCTTTCCCTTCAAGAAGCCTTTCGCTATGGCTGTTCTTGTGGAATTGGCAAAGTGATATTTGGAAGCCCATAGAGGGCTATGGTGAAAAAGGAAATATTTTCCTTTCAAAACTGGAAAGAACCTTTCTGAGAAACTGCCCTGTGTTCAGTTAATTCATCTCACAGAGATACATCTTTCCCTTCAAGAAGCCTTTCGCTAAGGCTTTTCTTGTGGAATTGGAAAAGGGATATTTAGAAGCCCTTAGAGGGCTATGGTGAAAAAGGAAATATATTCCGTTCAAAACTGGAAAGTAGCTTTCTGAGTAACTGCTCTGTGTTCTGTTAATTCATATCACAGAGTTACATCTTTCCCTTCAAGAAGCCTTTCGCTAAGGCTGTTCTTGTGCAATTGGCAATTTGATATTTGCAAGCCCATAGAGGGCTTTGGTGAAAAAGCAAATATCTTCCGTTCAAAAGTGGAAAGAAGCTTTCTGAGAAACTGCTCTGTGTTCTGTTAATTCATCTCACAGAATTACATCTTTCCCTTCAAGAAGCCTTTCGATAAGGCTGTTCTTGTGGAATTGGCAAAGTGATATTTGGAAGACCATAAAGGGCTATGGTGAAAAAGGAAATATCTTCCGTTGAAAAGTGGAAAGAAGCTGTCTGAGAAACTGCTCTGTGTTCTGTTAATTCATCTCACAGAGTTACATCTCTCCCTTCAAGAAGCCTTTCGCTAAGGCTGTTCTTGTGAAATTGGCAAAGGGATATTTGAAAGCCCATAGAGGGCTATGGTGAAAAAGGAAATATCTTCCGTTCAAAAGTGGAAAGAAGCTTTCTAAGAAACTTTTCTGTGTTCTGTTAATTCATCTCACAGAGTTACATCTTTCCCATCAAGAAGCCTTTCGCTAAGGCTTTTCTTGTGGAATTGGAAAAGGGATATTTAGAAGCCCATAGAGGGCTATGGTGAAAAAGGAAGTGTCTTCCGTTCAAAACTGGGAAGAAGCTTTCTGAGAAACTGCTCTGTGTTCTGTTAATTCATCTCACAGAGTTACATCATTCCCTTCAAGAAGCCTTTCGCTAAGGCTGTTCTTGTGGAATTGGCAAAGTGACATTTGGAAGCCCATAGAGGACTCTGGTGAAAAAGGAAATATCTTCTGTTCAAAACTGGAAAGAAGCTTTCTGAGAAACTCCTCTGTGTTCTGTTAATTCATCTCACTGAGTTACATCTTTCCCTTCAAGAAGCCTTTCGCTAAGGCTGTTCTTGTGTAATTGGCAAAGTGATATTTGGAAGCACATAGAGGGCTATGGTGAAAAAGGAAATATCTTCCGTTCCAAACTGGAAAGAAGCTTTCTGAGAAACTGCTCTGTGTTCTGTTAATTCATCTCACAGAGTTACATATTTCCCTTCAAGGGGCCTTTCGCTAAGGCTGTTCTTGTGGAATTGGCAAAGGGATATTTGGAAGCCCATAGAGGGCTATGGTGAGAAAGAAAGTGTCTCCCGTTCAAAACTGGGAAGAAGCTTTCTGAGAAACTGCTCTGTGTTCTGTTAATTCATATCACAGAGTTACATCTTTCCCTTCAAGAAGCCTTTCGCTAAGGCTTTTCTTGTGGAATTGGCAAAGGGATACTTAGAAGCTCTTAGAGGGTTATGGTGAAAAAGGAAATATATTCCGTTCAAAACTGGAAAGTAGCTTTCTCAGTAACTGCTCTGTGTTCTGTTAATTCATATCACAGAGTTACATCTTTCCCTTCAACAAGCCTTTCGCTAAGGCTGTTCTTGTGCAATTGGCAATTTGATATTTGCAAGCCCATTGAGGGCTTTGGTGAAAAAGGAAATATCTTCCGTTCAAAAGTGGAAAGAAGCTTTCTGAGAAACTGCTCTGTGTTCTGTTAATTCATCTCACAGAATTACATCTTTCCCTTCAAGAAGCCTTTCGCTAAGGCTGTTCTTGTGTAATTGGCAAAGTGATATTTGGAAGCCCATAAAGGGCTATGGTGAAAAAGGAAATATCTTCCGTTGAAAAGTGGAAAGAAGCTGTCTGAGAAACTGCTCTGTGTTCTGTTAATTCATCTCACAGAGTTACATCTCTCCCTTCAAGAAGCCTTTCGCTAAGGCTGTTCTTGTGGAATTGGCAAAGGGATATTTGAAAGCCCATAGAGGGCTATGGTGAAAAAGGAAATATATTCCGTTCAAAAGTGGAAAGAAGCTTTCTGAGAAACTTTTCTGTGTTCTGTTAATTCATCTCAGAGAGTTACATCTTTCCCATCAAGAAGCCTTTCGTTAAGGCTGTTCTTGTGGAATTGGCAAAGTGATATTTGGAAGCCCATAGAGGACTCTGGTGAGAAAGGAAATATCTTCCGTTCAAAACTGGAAAGAATCTCTCTGAATAACTGCTCTGTGTTCTCTTAATTCATCTCACAGAGTTACATCTTTCCCTTCAAGAAGCCTTTCGCTAAGGCTGTTCTTGTGGAATTGGCAAAGTGATATTTGGAAGCCCATAGAGGGCTATGGTGAAAAAGAAAGTGTCTTCCGTTCAAAACTGGGAAGAAGCTTTCTGAGAAACTGCTCTGTGTTCTGTTAATTCATCTCACAGAGATACATCTTTCCCTTCAAGAAGCCTTTCGCTAAGGCTTTTCTTGTGGAATTGGAAAAGGGATATTTAGAAGCCCATAGAAGGCTATGGTGAAAAAGGAAGTGTCTTCCGTTCAAAACTGGGAAGAAGCTTTCTGAGAAACTGCTCTGTGTTCTGTTAATTCATCTCACAGAGTTACATCTTTCCCTTCAAGAAGCCTTTCGCTAAGGCTGTTCTTGTGGAATTGGCAAAGGGATATTTGGAAGCCCATAGAGGGCTAGTGTGAAAAAGGAAATATCTTCCGTTCAAAAGTGGAAAGAAGCTTTCTGAGAAACTGCTCTGTGTTCTGTTAATTCATCTCACAGAATTACATCTTTCCCTTCAAGAAGCCTTTCGCTAAGGCTGTTCTTGTGTAATTGGCAAAGTGATATTTGGAAGCCCATAAAGGGTATGGTGAAAAAGGAAATATCTTCCGTTGAAAAGTGGAAAGAAGCTGTCTGAGAAACTGCTCTGTGTTCTGTTAATTCATCTCACAGAGTTACATCTCTCCCTTCAAGAAGCCTTTCGCTAAGGCTGTTCTTGTGGAATTGGCAAAGGGATATTTGAAAGCCCATAGAGGGCTATGGTGAAAAAGGAAATATATTCCGTTCAAAAGTGGAAAGAAGCTTTCTGAGAAACTTTTCTGTGTTCTGTTAATTCATCTCACAGAGTTACATCTTTCCCATCAAGAAGCCTTTCTCTAAGGCTGTTCTTGTGGAATTGGCAAAGTGATATTTGGAATCCCATAGAGGACTCTGGTGAAAAAGGAAATATCTTCCGTTCAAAACTGGAAAGAAGCTCTCTGAAAAACTGCTCTGTGTTCTCTTAATTCATCTCACAGAGTTACATCTTTCCCTTCAAGAAGCCTTTCGCTAAGGCTGTTCTTGTGGAATTGGCAAAGTGATATTTGGAAGCCCATAGAGGGCTATGGTGAAAAAGAAAGTGTCTTCCCTTCAAAACTGGGAAGAAGCTTACTGAGAAACTGCTCTGTGTTCTGTTAATTCATCTCACAGAGATACATCTTTCCCTTCAAGAAGCCTTTCGCTAAGGCTTTTCTTGTGGAATTGGAAAAGGGATATTTAGAAGCCCATAGAGGGCTATGGTGAAAAAGGAAGTGTCTTCCGTTCAAAACTGGGAAGAAGCTTTCTGAGAAACTGCTCTGTGTTCTGTTAATTCATCTCACAGAGTTACATCTTTCCCTTCAAGAAGCCTTTCGCTATGGCTGTTGTTGTGGAATTGGCAAAGTAATATTTGGAAGCCCATAGAGGGCTATGGTGAAAAAGGAAATATCTTCCGTTCAAAAGTGGAAAGAAGCTTTCTGAGAAACTGCTCTGTGTTCTGTTAATTCATCTCACAGAATTACATCTTTCCCTTCAAGAAGCCTTTCGCTAAGGCTGTTCTTGTGGAATTGGCAAAGTGATATTTGGAAGCCCATAAAGGGCTATGGTGAAAAAGGAAATATCTTCCGTTGAAAAGTGGAAAGAAGCTGTCTGAGAAACTGCTCTGTGTTCTGTTAATTCATCTCACAGAGTTACATCTCTCCCTTCAAGAAGCCTTTCGCTAAGGCTGTTCTTGTGGAATTGGCAAAGGGATATTTGAAAGCCCATAGAGGGCTATGGTGAAAAAGGAAATATATTCCGTTCAAAAGTGGAAAGAAGCTTTCTGAGAAACTTTTCTGTGTTCTGTTAATTCATCTCAGAGAGTTACATCTTTCCCATCAAGAAGCCTTTCGTTAAGGCTGTTCTTGTGGAATTGGCAAAGTGATATTTGGAAGCCCATAGAGGACTCTGGTGAGAAAGGAAATATCTTCCGTTCAAAACTGGAAAGAATCTCTCTGAATAACTGCTCTGTGTTCTCTTAATTCATCTCACAGAGTTACATCTTTCCCTTCAAGAAGCCTTTCGCTAAGGCTGTTCTTGTGGAATTGGCAAAGTGATATTTGGAAGCCCATAGAGGGCTATGGTGAAAAAGAAAGTGTCTTCCGTTCAAAACTGGGAAGAAGCTTTCTGAGAAACTGCTCTGTGTTCTGTTAATTCATCTCACAGAGATACATCTTTCCCTTCAAGAAGCCTTTCGCTAAGGCTTTTCTTGTGGAATTGGAAAAGGGATATTTAGAAGCCCATAGAAGGCTATGGTGAAAAAGGAAGTGTCTTCCGTTCAAAACTGGGAAGAAGCTTTCTGAGAAACTGCTCTGTGTTCTGTTAATTCATCTCACAGAGTTACATCTTTCCCTTCAAGAAGCCTTTCGCTAAGGCTGTTCTTGTGGAATTGGCAAAGGGATATTTGGAAGCCCATAGAGGGCTAGTGTGAAAAAGGAAATATCTTCCGTTCAAAAGTGGAAAGAAGCTTTCTGAGAAACTGCTCTGTGTTCTGTTAATTCATCTCACAGAATTACATCTTTCCCTTCAAGAAGCCTTTCGCTAAGGCTGTTCTTGTGTAATTGGCAAAGTGATATTTGGAAGCCCATAAAGGGTATGGTGAAAAAGGAAATATCTTCCGTTGAAAAGTGGAAAGAAGCTGTCTGAGAAACTGCTCTGTGTTCTGTTAATTCATCTCACAGAGATACATCTCTCCCTTCAAGAAGCCTTTCGCTAAGGCTGTTCTTGTGGAATTGGCAAAGGGATATTTGAAAGCCCATAGAGGGCTATGGTGAAAAAGGAAATATATTCCGTTCAAAAGTGGAAAGAAGCTTTCTGAGAAACTTTTCTGTGTTCTGTTAATTCATCTCACAGAGTTACATCTTTCCCATCAAGAAGCCTTTCTCTAAGGCTGTTCTTGTGGAATTGGCAAAGTGATATTTGGAATCCCATAGAGGACTCTGGTGAAAAAGGAAATATCTTCCGTTCAAAACTGGAAAGAAGCTCTCTGAAAAACTGCTCTGTGTTCTCTTAATTCATCTCACAGAGTTACATCTTTCCCTTCAAGAAGCCTTTCGCTAAGGCTGTTCTTGTGGAATTGGCAAAGTGATATTTGGAAGCCCATAGAGGGCTATGGTGAAAAAGAAAGTGTCTTCCCTTCAAAACGGGGAAGAAGCTTACTGAGAAACTGCTCTGTGTTCTGTTAATTCATCTCACAGAGATACATCTTTCCCTTCAAGAAGCCTTTCGCTAAGGCTTTTCTTGTGGAATTGGAAAAGGGATATTTAGAAGCCCATAGAGGGCTATGGTGAAAAAGGAAGTGTCTTCCGTTCAAAACTGGGAAGAAGCTTTCTGAGAAACTGCTCTGTGTTCTGTTAATTCATCTCACAGAGTTACATCTTTCCCTTCAAGAAGCCTTTCGCTATGGCTGTTGTTGTGGAATTGGCAAAGTAATATTTGGAAGCCCATAGAGGGCTATGGTGAAAAAGGAAATATCTTCCGTTCAAAACTGGAAAGAAGCTTTCTGAGAAACTGCTCTGTGTTCTGTTAATTCATCTCACAGACTTACATCATTCCCTTCAAGAAGCCTTTCGCTAAGGCTGTTCTTGTGGAATTGGCAAAGTGATATTTGGAAGCCCATAGGGGACTCTGGTGAAAAAGAAAATATCTTACGTTTAAAACTGGAAAGGAGCTTTCTGAGAAACTGCTTTGTGTTCTGTTATTTATTCTCACAGAAATACATCTTTCCCTTCAAGACGCCTTTCGCGAAGGCTGTTCTTGTGGAATTGGCAAAGTGATATTTGGAAGACCATAGAGGTCTATGGAGAAAAAGGAAATATCTTCCGTTCAAAACTGGAAAGAAGCTTTCCGAGAAACTGCTCTGTGTTCTGTTAATTCATCTCACAGAGTTACATCTCTCCCTTCAAGAAGCCTTTCGATAAGGCTGTTCTTGTGGAATTGGCAAAGTGGTATTTGGAAGCCCATAGAGGGCTATGGTGGTAAAGGAAATATCTTCCGTTCAAAACTGGAAAGAAGCTTTCTGAGAATCTGCTCTATGTTCTGTTAATTCATCTCACAGAGTTACATCTTTCCCTTCAAGAAGCCTTTCGCTAAGGCTTTTCTTGTGGAATTGGAAAAGGGATATTTGGAAGCCCATAGAGGGCTATGGTGAAAAAGGAAGTGTCTTCCGTTCAAAACTGGGAAGAAGCTTTCTGAGAAACTGCTCTGTGTTCTGTTAATTCACCTCACAGAGTTACATCTTTCCCTTCAAGAAGCCTTTCGCTATGGCTGTTGTTTTGGAATTGGCAAATGGATATTTGGAAGCCCATTGAGGGCTATGGTGAAAAAGGAAATATCTTCTGTTCAAATCTGGAAAGAAGCTTTCTGAGAAACTGCTCTGTGTTCTGTTAATTCATCTCACAGAGTTACATCATTCCCTTCAAGAAGCCTTTCGCTAAGGCTGTTCTTGTGGAATTGGCAAAGTGATATTTGGAAGCCCATAGAGGACTCTGGTGAAAAAGGAAATATCTTCCGTGCAAAACTGGAAAGAAGCTTTCTGAAAAACTGCTCTGTGTTATGTTAATTCATCTCACAGAGTTACATCTTTCCCTTCTAGAAACCTTTCGCTAAGGCTGTTCTTGTGGAATTGGCAAAGTGACATTTGGAAGCCCATAGAGGACTCTGGTGAAAAAGGAAATATCTTCTGTTCAAAACTGGAAAGAAGCTTTCTGAGAAACTCCTCTGTGTTCTGTTAATTCATCTCACTGAGTTACATCTTTCCCTTCAAGAAGCCTTTCGCTAAGGCTGTTCTTGTGTAATTGGCAAAGGGATATTTGGAAGCCCATAGAGGGCTATGGTGAAAAAGAAAGTGTCTCCCGTTCAAAACTGGGAAGAAGCTTTCTGAGAAACTGCTCTGTGTTCTGTTAATTCATATCACAGAGTTACATCTTTCCCTTCAAGAAGCCTTTCGCTAAGGCTTTTCTTGTGGAATTCGCAAAGGGATACTTAGAAGCTCTTAGAGGGTTATCTTGAAAAAGGAAATATATTCCGTTCAAAACTGGAAAGTAGCTTTCTCAGTAACTGCTCTGTGTTCTGTTAATTCATATCACAGAGTTACATCTTTCCCTTCAACAAGCCTTTCGCTAAGGCTGTTCTTGTGCAATTGGCAATTTGATATTTGCAAGCCCATTGAGGGCTTTGGTGAAAAAGGAAATATCTTCCGTTCAAAAGTGGAAAGAAGCTTTCTGAGAAACTGCTCTGTGTTCTGTTAATTCATCTCACAGAATTACATCTTTCCCTTCAAGAAGCCTTTCGCTAAGGCTGTTCTTGTGTAATTGGCAAAGTGATATTTGGAAGCCCATAAAGGGCTATGGTGAAAAAGGAAATATCTTCCGTTGAAAAGTGGAAAGAAGCTGTCTGAGAAACTGCTCTGTGTTCTGTTAATTCATCTCACAGAGTTACATCTCTCCCTTCAAGAAGCCTTTCGCTAAGGCTGTTCTTGTGGAATTGGCAAAGGGATATTTGAAAGCCCATAGAGGGCTATGGTGAAAAAGGAAATATATTCCGTTCAAAAGTGGAAAGAAGCTTTCTGAGAAACTTTTCTGTGTTCTGTTAATTCATCTCAGAGAGTTACATCTTTCCCATCAACAAGCATTTCGTTAAGGCTGTTCTTGTGGAATTGGCAAAGTGATATTTGGAAGCCCATAGAGGACTCTGGTGAGAAAGGAAATATCTTCCGATCAAAACTGGAAAGAAGCTCTCTGAATAACTGCTCTGTGTTCTCTTAATTCATCTCACAGAGTTACATCTTTCCCTTCAAGAAGCCTTTCGCTAAGGCTGTTCTTGTGGAATTGGCAAAGTGATATTTGGAAGCCCATAGAGGGCTATGGTGAAAAAGAAAGTGTCTTCCGTTCAAAACTGGGAAGAAGCTTTCTGAGAAACTGCTCTGTGTTCTGTTAATTCATCTCACAGAGATACATCTTTCCCTTCAAGAAGCCTTTCGCTAAGGCTTTTCTTGTGGAATTGGAAAAGGGATATTTAGAAGCCCATAGAAGGCTATGGTGAAAAAGGAAGTGTCTTCCGTTCAAAACTGGGAAGAAGCTTTCTGAGAAACTGCTCTGTGTTCTGTTAATTCATCTCACAGAGTTACATCTTTCCCTTCAAGAAGCCTTTCGCTATGGCTGTTGTTGTGGAATTGGCAAAGGGATATTTGGAAGCCCATAGAGGGCTATGGTGAAAAAGGAATTATCTTCCGTACAAAACTGGAAAGAATCTTTCTGAGAAACTGCTCTGTGTTCTGTTAATTCATGTCACAGAGTTACATCTATCCCTTCAAGAAGATTTTCGCTAAGGCTGTTCTTGTGGAATTGGCAAAGTGATATTAGGAAGCCCATAGAGGGCTATGGTGAAAAAGGAAATATCTTCCGTTCAAAACTGGATAGAAGCTTTCTGACAAACTGCTGTGTGTTCTGTTAATTCATCTCACAGTGTTACATCTTTCGCTTCAGGAAGCCTTTCGCTAAGGCTGTTCTTGTGGAATTGGCAAAGGTATATTTGGAAGCCCATAGAGGGCTATGGTGAAAAAGGAAATATCTTCCGTTTAAAACTGGAAAGGAGCTTTCTGAGAAACTGCTTTGTGTTCTCTTATTTATTCTCACAGAAATACATCTTTCCCTTCAAGACGCCTTTCGCGAAGGCTGTTCTTGTGGAATTGGCAAAGTGATATTTGGAAGCCCATAGAGGTCTATGGAGAAAAAGGAAATATCTTCCGTTCAAAACTGGAAAGAAGCTTTCCGAGAAACTGCTCTGTGTTCTGTTAATTCATCTCACAGAGTTACATCTCTCCCTTCAAGAAGCCTTTCGATAAGGCTGTTCTTGTGGAATTGGCAAAGTGGTATTTGGAAGCCCATAGAGGGCTATGGTGGTAAAGGAAATATCTTCCGTTCAAAACTGGAAAGAAGCTTTCTGAGAATCTGCTCTATGTTCTGTTAATTCATCTCACAGAGTTATATCTTTCCCTTCAAGAAGTCTTTCACTAAGGCTGTTCTTGTGGAATTGGCAAAGGGATATTTGAAAGCCCATAGAGGGCTATGGTGAAAAAGGAAATATCTTCCGTTCAAAACTGGAAAGAAGCTTTCCGAGAAATTGCTCTCTGTTCTGTTAATTCATCTCACAGAGTTACATCTTTCCCTTCAAGAAGCCTTTTGCTAAGTCTGTTCTTGTGGAATTGTCAAAGGGATATTTGGAAGCCCATAGAGGGCTATGGTGAAAAACGAAATATCTTCCGTTCAAAACTGCGAAGAAGCTTTCTGAGAAACTGCTCCGTGTTCTGTTAATTCACCTATCAGAGTTACATCTTTCCCTTCAAGAAGCCTTTCGCTATGGCTGTTGTTGTGGAATTGGCAAATGGATATTTGGAAGCCCATTGAGGGCTATGGTGAAAAAGGAAATATCTTCCGTTCAAAACTGGAAAGAAGCTTTCTGAGAAACTGCTCTGTGTTCTGTTAATTCATCTCACAGAGTTACATCATTCCCTTCAAGAAGCCTTTCGCTAAGGCTGTTCTTGTGGAATTGGCAAAGTGATATTTGGAAGCCCATAGAGGGCTATGGTGAAAAAGGAAATATCTTCCGTTCAAAACTGGAAAGAAGGTTTCTGAGAAACTGCTCTGTGTTCTGTTAATTCATCTCACAGAGTTACATCTTTCCCTTCAAGAAGCCTTTCGCTAAGGCTGTTCTTGTGGAATAGGCAAAGTGATATTTGGAAGCCCATAGAGGACTATGGTGAAAAAGGAAGTGTCTTCCGATCAAAACTGGGAAGAAGCTTTCTGAGAAACTGCTCTGTGTTCTGTTAATTCACCTCACAGAGTTACATCTTTCCCTTCTAGAAGCCTTTTGCTATGGCTGTTGTTGTGGAATTAGCAAATGGATATTTGGAAGCCCATTGAGGGCTATGGTGAAAAAGGAAATATCTTCCGTTCAAAACTGGAAAGTAGCTTTCTGAGTAACTGCTCTGTGTTCTGTTAATTCATATCACAGAGTTACATCTTTCCCTTCAACAAGCCTTTCGCTAAGGCTGTTCTTGTGCAATTGGCAATTTGATATTTGCAAGCCCATTGAGGGCTTTGGTGAAAAAGGAAATATCTTCCGTTCAAAAGTGGAAAGAAGCTCTCTGAGAAACTGCTCTGTGTTCTGTTAATTCATCTCACAGAATTACATCTTTCCCTTCAAGAAGCCTTTCGCTAAGGCTGTTCTTGTGTAATTGGCAAAGTGATATTTGGAAGCCCATAAAGGGCTATGGTGAAAAAGGAAATATCTTCCGTTGAAAAGTGGAAAGAAGCTGTCTTAGAAACTGCTCTGTGTTCTGTTAATTCATCTCACAGAGTTACATCTCTCCCTTCAAGAAGCCTTTCGCTAAGGCTGTTCTTGTGGAATTGGCAAAGGGATATTTGAAAGCCCATAGAGGGCTATGGTGAAAAAGGAAATATATTCCGTTCAAAAGTGGAAAGAAGCTTTCTGAGAAACTTTTCTGTGTTCTGTTAATTCATCTCACAGAGTTACATCTTTCCCATCAAGAAGCCTTTCGCTAAGGCTGTTCTTGTGGAATTGGCAAAGTGATATTTGGAATCCCATAGAGGACTCTGGTGAAAAAGGAAATATCTTCCGTTCAAAACTGGAAAGAAGCTCTCTGAAAAACTGCTCTGTGTTCTCTTAATTCATCTCACAGAGTTACATCTTTCCCTTCAAGAAGCCTTTCGCTAAGGCTGTTCTTGTGGAATTGGCAAAGTGATATTTGGAAGCCCATAGAGGGCTATGGTGAAAAAGAAAGTGTCTTCCGTTCAAAACTGGGAAGAAGCTTTCTGAGAAACTGCTCTGTGTTCTGTTAATTCATCTCACAGAGATACATCTTTCCCTTCAAGAAGCCTTTCGCTAAGGCTTTTCTTGTGGAATTGGAAAAGGGATATTTAGAAGCCCATAGAGGGCTATGGTGAAAAAGGAAATGTCTTCCGTTCAAAACTGGGAAGAAGCTTTCTGAGAAACTGCTCTGTGTTCTGTTAATTCATCTCACAGAGTTACATCTTTCCCTTCAAGAAGCCTTTCGCTATGGCTGTTGTTGTGGAATTGGCAAAGTAATATTTGGAAGCCCATAGAGGGCTATGGTGAAAAAGGAAATATCTTCCGTTCAAAACTGGAAAGAAGCTTTCTGAGAAACTGCTCTGTGTTCTGTTAATTCATCTCACAGACTTACATCATTCCCTTCAAGAAGCCTTTCGCTAAGGCTGTTCCTGTGGAATTGGCAAAGTGATATTTGGACGCCCATAGAGGACTCTGGTGAAAAAGAAAATATCTTCCGTTCAAAACTGGAAAGAAGCTTTCTGAGAAACTGCTCTGTGTTCTGTTAATTCATCTCACTGAGTTACATCTTTCCCTTCAAGAAGCCTTTCGCTAAGGCTGTTCCTGTGGTATTGGCAAAGTGATATTTGGAAGCCCATAAAGGGCTATGGTGAAAAAGGAAATATCTTCCGTTGAAAAGTGGAAAGAAGCTGTCTGAGAAACTGCTCTGTGTTCTGTTAATTCATCTCACAGAGTTACATCTCTCCCTTCAAGAAGCCTTTCGCTAAGGCTGTTCTTGTGGAATTGGCAAAGGGATATTTGAAAGCCCATAGAGGGCTATGGTGAAAAAGGAAATATATTCCGTTCAAAAGTGGAAAGAAGCTTTCTGAGAAACTTTTCTGTGTTCTGTTAATTCATCTCACAGAGTTACATCTTTCCCATCAAGAAGCCTTTCGCTAAGGCTGTACTTGTGGAATTGGCAAAGTGATATTTGGAATCCCATAGAGGACTCTGGTGAAAAAGGAAATATCTTCCGTTCAAAACTGGAAAGAAGCTCTCTGAAAAACTGCTCTGTGTTCTCTTAATTCATCTCACAGAGTTACATCTTTCCCTTCAAGAAGCCTTTCGCTAAGGCTGTTCTTGTGGAATTGGCAAAGAGATATTTGGAAGCCCATAGAGGGCTATGGTGAAAAAGAAAGTGTCTTCCGTTCAAAACTGGGAAGAAGCTTTCTGAGAAACTGCTCTGTGTTCTGTTTATTCATCTCACAGAGATACATCTTTAACTTCAAGAAGCCTTTCGCTAAGGCTTTTCTTGTGGAATTGGAAAAGGGATATTTAGAAGCCCATAGAGGGCTATGGTGAAAAAGGAAGTGTCTTCCGTTCAAAACTGGGAAGAAGCTTTCTGAGAAACTGCTCTGTGTTCTGTTAATTCATCTCACAGAGTTACATCTTTCCCTTCAAGAAGCCTTTCGCTATGGCTGTTGTTGTGGAATTGGCAAAGTAATATTTAGAAGCCCATAGAGGGCTATGGTGAAAAAGGAAATATCTTCCGTTCAAAACTGGAAAGAAGCTTTCTGAGAAACTGCTCTGTGTTCTGTTAATTCATCTCACAGACTTACATCATTCCCTTCAAGAAGCCTTTCGCTAAGGCTGTTCCTGTGGAATTGGCAAAGTGATATTTGGAAGCCCATAGAGGACTCTGGTGAAAAAGAAAATATCTTCCGTTCAAAACTGGAAAGAAGCTTTCTGAGAAACTGCTCTGTGTTCTGTTAATTCATCTCACTGAGTTACATCTTTCCCTTCAAGAAGCCTTTCGCTAAGGCTGTTCCTGTGGAATTGGCAAAGTGATATTTGGAAGCACATAGAGGGCTATGGTGAAAAAGGAAATATCTTCCGTTCCAAACTGGAAAGAAGCTTTCTGAGAAACTGCTCTGTGTTCTGTTAATTCATCTCACAGAGTTACATATTTCCCTTCAAGGGGCCTTTCGCTAAGGCTGTTCTTGTGGAATTGGCAAAGGGATATTTGGAAGCCCATAGAGGGCTATGTTGAAAAAGAAAGTGTCTTCCGTTCAAAACTGGGAAGAAGCTTTCTGAGAAACTGCTCTGTGTTCTGTTAATTCATATCACAGAGTTACATCTTTCCCTTCAAGAAGCCTTTCGCTAAGGCTTTTCTTGTTTAATTGGCAAAGGGATATTTAGAAGCCCTTAGAGGGCTATGGTGAAAAAGGAAATATATTCCGTTCAAAACTGGAAAGTAGCTTTCTGAGTAACTGCTCTGTGTTCTGTTAATTCATATCACAGAGTTACATCTTTCCCTTCAAGAAGCCTTTCGCTAAGGCTTTTCTTGTGGAATTGGCAAAGGTATATTTGGAAGCCCATAGAGGGCTATGGTGAAAAAGGAAATATCTTCCGTTCAAAACTGGAAAGTAGCTTTCTGAGTAACTGCTCTGTGTTCTGTTAATTCATATCACAGAGTTACATCTTTCCCTTCAACAAGCCTTTCGCAAAGGCTGTTCTTGTGCAATTGGCAATTTGATATTTGCAAGCCCATTGAGGGCTTTGGTGAAAAAGGAAATATCTTCCGTTCAAAAGTGGAAAGAAGCTCTCTGAGAAACTGCTCTGTGTTCTGTTAATTCATCTCACAGAATTACATCTTTCCCTTCAAGAAGCCTTTCGCTAAGGCTGTTCTTGTGTAATTGGCAAAGTGATATTTGGAAGCCCATAAAGGGCTATGGTGAAAAAGGAAATATCTTCCGTTGAAAAGTGGAAAGAAGCTGTCTGAGAAACTGCTCTGTGTTCTGTTAATTCATCTCACAGAGTTACATCTCTCCCTTCAAGAAGCCTTTCGCTAAGGCTGTTCTTGTGGAATTGGCAAAGTGATATTTGGAAGCCCATAGAGGGCTATGGTGAAAAAGGAAGTGTCTTCCGTTCAAAACTGGGAAGAAGCTTTCTGAGAAACTGCTCTGTGTTCTGTTAATTCACCTCAAAGAGTTACATCTTTCCCTTCAAGAGGCCTTTCGCTATGGCTGTTCTTGTGGAATTGGCAAAGTGATATTTAGAAGCCCTTAGAGGGCTATGGTGAAAAAGGAAATATCTTCCGTTGAAAACTGGAAAGAATCTTTCTGAGAAACTGCTCTGTGTTCTGTTAATTCATGTCACAGAGTTACATCTATCCCTTCAAGAAGATTTTCGCTAAGGCTGTTCTTGTGGAATTGGCAAAGTGATATTAGGAAGCCCATAGAGGGCTATGGTGAAAAAGGAAATATCTTCCGTTCAAAACTGGATAGAAGCTTTCTGACAAACTGCTGTGTGTTCTGTTAATTCATCTCACAGTGTTACATCTTTCGCTTCAGGAAGCCTTTCGCTAAGGCTGTTCTTGTGGAATTGGCAAAGGTATATTTGGAAGCCCATAGAGGGCTATGGTGAAAAAGGAAATATCTTCCGTTCAAAACTGGAAAGTAGCTTTCTGAGTAACTGCTCTGTGTTCTGTTAATTCATATCACAGAGTTACATCTTTCCCTTCAACAAGCCTTTCGCAAAGGCTGTTCTTGTGCAATTGGCAATTTGATATTTGCAAGCCCATTGAGGGCTTTGGTGAAAAAGGAAATATCTTCCGTTCAAAAGTGGAAAGAAGCTCTCTGAGAAACTGCTCTGTGTTCTGTTAATTCATCTCACAGAATTACATCTTTCCCTTCAAGAAGCCTTTCGCTAAGGCTGTTCTTGTGTAATTGGCAAAGTGATATTTGGAAGCCCATAAAGGGCTATGGTGAAAAAGGAAATATCTTCCGTTGAAAAGTGGAAAGAAGCTGTCTGAGAAACTGCTCTGTGTTCTGTTAATTCATCTCACAGAGTTACATCTCTCCCTTCAAGAAGCCTTTCGCTAAGGCTGTTCTTGTGGAATTGGCAAAGGGATATTTGAAAGCCCATAGAGGGCTATGGTGAAAAAGGAAATATATTCCGTTCAAAAGTGGAAAGAAGCTTTGTGAGAAACTTTTCTGTGTTCTGTTAATTCATCTCACAGAGTTACATCTTTCCCATCAAGAAGCCTTTCGCTAAGGCTGTTCTTGTGGAATTGGCAAAGTGATATTTGGAATCCCATAGAGGACTCTGGTGAAAAAGGAAATATCTTCCGTTCAAAACTGGAAAGAAGCTCTCTGAAAAACTGCTCTGTGTTCTCTTAATTCATCTCACAGAGTTACATCTTTCCCTTCAAGAAGCCTTTCGCTAAGGCTGTTCTTGTGGAATTGGCAAAGTGATATTTGGAAGCCCATAGAGGGCTATGGTGAAAAAGAAAGTGTCTTCCGTTCAAAACTGGGAAGAAGCTTTCTGAGAAACTGCTCTGTGTTCTGTTAATTCATCTCACAGAGTTACATATTTCCCTTCAAGGGGCCTTTCGCTAAGGCTGTTCTTGTGGAATTGGCAAAGGGATATTTGGAAGCCCATAGAGGGCTATGTTGAAAAAGAAAGTGTCTTCCGTTCAAAACTGGGAAGAATCTTTCTGAGAAACTGCTCTGTGTTCTGTTAATTCATATCACAGAGTTACATCTTTCCCTTCAAGAAGCCTTTCGCTAAGGCTTTTCTTGTTTAATTGGCAAAGGGATATTTAGAAGCCCTTAGAGGGCTATGGTGAAAAAGGAAATATATTCCGTTCAAAACTGGAAAGTAGCTTTCTGAGTAACTGCTCTGTGTTCTGTTAATTCATATCACAGAGTTACATCTTTCCCTTCAAGAAGCCTTTCGCTAAGGCTGTTCTTGTGCAATTGGCAATTTGATATTTGCAAGCCCATAGAGGGCTTTGGTGAAAAAGGAAATATCTTCCGTTCAAAAGTGGAAAGAAGCTGTCTGAGAAACTGCTCTGTGTTCTGTTAATTCATCTCACAGAGTTACATCTCTCCCTTCAAGAAGCCTTTCGCTAAGGCTGTTCTTGTGGAATTGGCAAAGGGATATTTGAAAGCCCATAGATGGCTATGGTGAAAAAGGAAATATCTTCCGTTCAAAAGTGGAAAGAAGCTTTCTGAGAAACTTTTCTGTGTTCTGTTAATTCATCTCACAGAGTTACATCATTCCCATCAAGAAGCCTTTCGCTGAGGCTGTTCTTGTGGAATTGGCAAAGTGATATTTGGAAGCCCATAGAGGACTCTGGTGAAAAAGGAAATATCTTCCGTTCAAAACTGGAAAGAAGCTCTCTGAAAAACTGCTCTGTGTTCTCTTAATTCACCTCACAGAGTTACATCTTTCCCTTCAAGAAGCCTTTCGCTAAGGCTTTTCTTGTGGAATTGGCAAAGTGATATTTGGAAGCCCATAGAGGGCTATGGTGAAAAAGGAAGTGTCTTCCGTTCAAAACTGGGAAGAAGCTTTCTGAGAAACTGCTCTGTGTTCTGTTAATTCACCTCAAAGAGTTACATCTTTCCCTTCAAGAGGCCTTTCGCTATGGCTGTTCTTGTGGAATTGGCAAAGTGATATTTAGAAGCCCTTAGAGGGCTATGGTGAAAAAGGAAATATCTTCCGTTGAAAACTGGAAAGAATCTTTCTGAGAAACTGCTCTGTGTTCTGTTAATTCATGTCACAGAGTTACATCTATCCCTTCAAGAAGATTTTCGCTAAGGCTGTTCTTGTGGAATTGGCAAAGTGATATTAGGAAGCCCATAGAGGGCTATGGTGAAAAAGGAAATATCTTCCGTTCAAAACTGGATAGAAGCTTTCTGACAAACTGCTGTGTGTTCTGTTAATTCATCTCACAGTGTTACATCTTTCGCTTCAGGAAGCCTTTCGCTAAGGCTGTTCTTGTGGAATTGGCAAAGGTATATTTGGAAGCCCATAGAGGGCTATGGTGAAAAAGGAAATATCTTCCGTTCAAAACTGGAAAGTAGCTTTCTGAGTAACTGCTCTGTGTTCTGTTAATTCATATCACAGAGTTACATCTTTCCCTTCAACAAGCCTTTCGCAAAGGCTGTTCTTGTGCAATTGGCAATTTGATATTTGCAAGCCCATTGAGGGCTTTGGTGAAAAAGGAAATATCTTCCGTTCAAAAGTGGAAAGAAGCTCTCTGAGAAACTGCTCTGTGTTCTGTTAATTCATCTCACAGAATTACATCTTTCCCTTCAAGAAGCCTTTCGCTAAGGCTGTTCTTGTGTAATTGGCAAAGTGATATTTGGAAGCCCATAAAGGGCTATGGTGAAAAAGGAAATATCTTCCGTTGAAAAGTGGAAAGAAGCTGTCTGAGAAACTGCTCTGTGTTCTGTTAATTCATCTCACAGAGTTACATCTCTCCCTTCAAGAAGCCTTTCGCTAAGGCTGTTCTTGTGGAATTGGCAAAGGGATATTTGAAAGCCCATAGAGGGCTATGGTGAAAAAGGAAATATATTCCGTTCAAAAGTGGAAAGAAGCTTTGTGAGAAACTTTTCTGTGTTCTGTTAATTCATCTCACAGAGTTACATCTTTCCCATCAAGAAGCCTTTCGCTAAGGCTGTTCTTGTGGAATTGGCAAAGTGATATTTGGAATCCCATAGAGGACTCTGGTGAAAAAGGAAATATCTTCCGTTCAAAACTGGAAAGAACCTCTCTGAAAAACTGCTCTGTGTTCTCTTAATTCATCTCACAGAGTTACATCTTTCCCTTCAAGAAGCCTTTCGCTAAGGCTGTTCTTGTGGAATTGGCAAAGTGATATTTGGAAGCCCATAGAGGGCTATGGTGAAAAAGAAAGTGTCTTCCGTTCAAAACTGGGAAGAAGCTTTCTGAGAAACTGCTCTGTGTTCTGTTAATTCATCTCACAGAGTTACATATTTCCCTTCAAGGGGCCTTTCGCTAAGGCTGTTCTTGTGGAATTGGCAAAGGGATATTTGGAAGCCCATAGAGGGCTATGTTGAAAAAGAAAGTGTCTTCCGTTCAAAACTGGGAAGAAGCTTTCTGAGAAACTGCTCTGTGTTCTGATAATTCATATCACAGAGTTACATCTTTCCCTTCAAGAAGCCTTTCGCTAAGGCTTTTCTTGTTTAATTGGCAAAGGGATATTTAGAAGCCCTTAGAGGGCTATGGTGAAAAAGGAAATATATTCCGTTCAAAACTGGAAAGTAGCTTTCTGAGTAACTGCTCTGTGTTCTGTTAATTCATATCACAGAGTTACATCTTTCCCTTCAAGAAGCCTTTCGCTAAGGCTGTTCTTGTGCAATTGGCAATTTGATATTTGCAAGCCCATAGAGGGCTTTGGTGAAAAAGGAAATATCTTCCGTTCAAAAGTGGAAAGAAGCTGTCTGAGAAACTGCTCTGTGTTCTGTTAATTCATCTCACAGAGTTACATCTCTCCCTTCAAGAAGCCTTTCGCTAAGGCTGTTCTTGTGGAATTGGCAAAGGGATATTTGAAAGCCCATAGAGGGCTATGGTGAAAAAGGAAATATCTTCCGTTCAAAAGTGGAAAGAAGCTTTCTGAGAAACTTTTCTGTGTTCTGTTAATTCATCTCACAGAGTTACATCATTCCCATCAAGAAGCCTTTCGCTAAGGCTGTTCTTGTGGAATTGGCAAAGTGATATTTGGAAGCCCATAGAGGACTCTGGTGAAAAAGGAAATATCTTCCGTTCAAAACTGGAAAGAAGCTCTCTGAAAAACTGCTCTGTGTTCTCTTAATTCATCTCACAGAGTTACATCTTTCCCTTCAAGAAGCCTTTCGCTAAGGCTTTTCTTGTGGAATTGGCAAAGTGATATTTGGAAGCCCATAGAGGGCTATGGTGAAAAAGGAAGTGTCTTCCGTTCAAAACTGGGAAGAAGCTTTCTGAGAAACTGCTCTGTGTTCTGTTAATTCACCTCAAAGAGTTACATCTTTCCCTTCAAGAGGCCTTTCGCTATGGCTGTTCTTGTGGAATTGGCAAAGTGATATTTAGAAGCCCTTAGAGGGCTATGGTGAAAAAGGAAATATCTTCCGTTGAAAACTGGAAAGAATCTTTCTGAGAAACTGCTCTGTGTTCTGTTAATTCATGTCACAGAGTTACATCTATCCCTTCAAGAAGATTTTCGCTAAGGCTGTTCTTGTGGAATTGGCAAAGTGATATTAGGAAGCCCATAGAGGGCTATGGTGAAAAAGGAAATATCTTCCGTTCAAAACTGGATAGAAGCTTTCTGACAAACTGCTGTGTGTTCTGTTAATTCATCTCACAGTGTTACATCTTTCGCTTCAGGAAGCCTTTCGCTAAGGCTGTTCTTGTGGAATTGGCAAAGGTATATTTGGAAGCCCATAGAGGGCTATGGTGAAAAAGGAAATATCTTCCGTTTAAAACTGGAAAGGAGCTTTCTGAGAAACTGCTTTGTGTTCTGTTATTTATTCTCACAGAAATACATCTTTCCCTTCAAGACGCCTTTCGCGAAGGCTGTTCTTGTGGAATTGGCAAAGTGATATTTCGAAGCCCATAGAGGTCTATGGAGAAAAAGGAAATATCTTCCGTTCAAAACTGGAAAGAAGCTTTCCGAGAAACTGCTCTGTGTTCTGTTAATTCATCTCACAGAGTTACATCTCTCCCTTCAAGAAGCCTTTCGATAAGGCTGTTCTTGTGGAATTGGCAAAGTGGTATTTGGAAGCCCATAGAGGGCTATGGTGGTAAAGGAAATATCTTCCGTTCAAAACTGGAAAGAAGCTTTCTGAGAATCTGCTCTATGTTCTGTTAATTCATCTCACAGAGTTACATCTTTCCCTTCAAGAAGCCTTTCGCTAAGGCTTTTCTTGTGGAATTGGAAAAGGGATATTTGGAAGCCCATAGAGGGCTATGGTGAAAAAGGAAGTGTCTTCCGTTCAAAACTGGAAAGAAGCTTTCTGAGAAACTGCTCTGTGTTCTGTTAATTCACCTCACAGAGTTACATCTTTCCCTTCAAGAAGCCTTTCGCTATGGCTGTTGTTGTGGAATTGGCAAATGGATATTTGGAAGCCCATTGAGGGCTATGGTGAAAAAGGAAATATCTTCCGTTCAAAACTGGAAAGAAGCTTTCTGAGAAACTGCTCTGTGTTCTGTTAATTCATCTCACAGAGTTACATCATTCCCTTCAAGAAGCCTTTCGCTAAGGCTGTTCTTGTGGAATTGGCAAAGTGATATTTGGAAGCCCATAGAGGACTCTGGTGAAAAAGGAAATATCTTCCGTTCAAAACTGGAAAGAAGCTTTCTGAAAAACTGCTCTGTGTTATGTTAATTCATCTCACAGAGTTACATCTTTCCCTTCTAGAAGCCTTTCGCTAAGGCTGTTCTTGTGGAATTGGCAAAGTGATATTTGGAAGCCCAGAGAGGGCTATGGAGAAAAAGGAAGTGTCTTCCGTTCAAAACTGGGAAGAAGCTTTCTGAGAAACTGCTCTGTGTTCTGTTAATTCATCTCACAGAGATACATCTTTCCCTTCAAGAAGCCTTTCGCTAAGGCTTTTCTTGTTGAATTGGAAAAGGGATATTTAGAAGCCCATAGAGGGCTATGGTGAAAAAGGAAGTGTCTTCCGTTCAAAACTGGGAAGAAGCTTTCCGAGAAACTGCTCTGTGTTCTGTTAATTCATCTCACAGAGTTACATCTTTCCCTTCAAGAATCCTTTCGCTATGGCTGTTGTTGTGGAATTGGCAAAGTGATATTTGGAAGCCCATAGAGGGCTATGGTGAAAAAGAAATATCTTCCGTTTAAAACTGGAAAGAAGCTCTCTGAAAAACTGCTCTGTGTTCTCTTAATTCATCTCACAGAGTTACATCTTTCCCTTCAAGAAGCCTTTCGCTAAGGCTGTTCTTGTGGAATTGGCAAAGTGATATTTGGAAGCCCATAGAGGGCTATGGTGAAAAAGGAAGTGTCTTCCGTTCAAAACTGGGAAGAAGCTTTCTGAGAAACTGCTCTGTGTTCTGTTAATTCACCTCAAAGAATTACATCTTTCCCTTCAAGAGGCCTTTCGCTATGGCTGTTCTTGTGGAATTGGCAAAGTGATATTTGGAAGCCCATAGAGGGCTATGGTGAAAAAGGAAATATCTTCCGTTCAAAACTGGAAAGAATCTTTCTGAGAAACTGCTCTGTGTTCTGTTAATTCATGTCACAGAGTTACATCTATCCCTTCAAGAAGATTTTCGCTAAGGCTGTTCTTGTGGAATTGGCAAAGTGATATTAGGAAGCCCATAGAGGGCTATGGTGAAAAAGGAAATATCTTCCGTTCAAAACTGGATAGAAGCTTTCTGACAAACTGCTGTGTGTTCTGTTAATTCATCTCACAGTGTTACATCTTTCGCTTCAGGAAGCCTTTCGCTAAGGCTGTTCTTGTGGAATTGGCAAAGGTATATTTGGAAGCCCATAGAGGGCTATGGTGAAAAAGGAAATATCTTCCATTTAAAACTGGAAAGGAGCTTTCTGAGAAACTGCTTTGTGTTCTGTTATTTATTCTCACAGAAATACATCTTTCCCTTCAAGACGCCTTTCGCGAAGGCTGTTCTTGTGGAATTGGCAAAGTGATATTTGGAAGCCCATAGAGGTCTATGGAGAAAAAGGAAATATCTTCCGTTCAAAACTGGAAAGAAGCTTTCCGAGAAACTGCTCTGTGTTCTCTGAATTCATCTCACAGTGTTACATCTTTCCCTTCAAGAAGCCTTTCACTAATACTGTTCTTGTGGAATTGGCAAAGGGATATTTGGAAGGCCATAGAGGGCTATGGTGAAAAAGGAAATATCTTCCGTTCAAAACTGGAAAGTAGCTTTCTGAGTAACTGCTCTGTGTTCTGTTAATTCATATCACAGAGTTACATCTTTCCCTTCAACAAGCCTTTCGCTAAGGCTGTTCTTGTGCAATTGGCAATTTGATATTTGCAAGCCCATTGAGGGCTTTGGTGAAAAAGGAAATATCTTCCGTTCAAAAGTGGAAAGAAGCTTTCTGAGAAACTGCTCTGTGTTCTGTTAATTCATCTCACAGAATTACATCTTTCCCTTCAAGAAGCCTTTCGCTAAGGCTGTTCTTGTGTAATTGGCAAAGTGATATTTGGAAGCCCATAAAGGGCTATGGTGAAAAAGGAAATATCTTCCGTTGAAAAGTGGAAAGAAGCTGTCTGAGAAACTGCTCTGTGTTCTGTTAATTCATCTCACAGAGTTACATCTCTCCCTTCAAGAAGCCTTTCGCTAAGGCTGTTCTTGTGGAATTGGCAAAGGGATATTTGAAAGCCCATAGAGGGTTATGGTGAAGAAGGAAATATATTCCGTTCAAAAGTGGAAAGAAGCTTTCTGAGAAACTTTTCTGTGTTCTGTTAATTCATCTCACAGAGTTACATCTTTCCCATCAAGAAGCCTTTCGCTAAGGCTGTACTTGTGGAATTGGCAAAGTGATATTTGGAATCACATAGAGGACTCTGGTGAAAAAGGAAATATCTTCCGTTCAAAACTGGAAAGAAGCTCTCTGAAAAACTGCTCTGTGTTCTCTTAATTCATCTCACAGAGTTACATCTTTCCCTTCAAGAAGCCTTTCGCTAAGGCTGTTCTTGTGGAATTGGCAAAGTGATATTTGGAAGCCCATAGAGGGCTATGGTGAAAAAGAAAGTGTCTTCCGTTCAAAACTGGGAAGAAGCTTTCTGAGAAACTGCTCTGTGTTCTGTTAATTCATCTCACAGAGATACATCTTTCCCTTCAAGAAGCCTTTCGCTAAGGCTTTTCTTGTGGAATAGGAAAAGGGATATTTAGAAGCCCATAGAGGGCTATGGTGAAAAAGGAAGTGTCTTCCGTTCAAAACTGGGAAGAAGCTTTCTGAGAAACTGCTCTGTGTTCTGTTAATTCATCTCACAGAGTTACATCTTTCCCTTCAAGAAGCCTTTCGCTATGGCTGTTGTTGTGGAATTGGCAAAGTAATATTTGGAAGCCCATAGAGGGCTATGGTGAAAAAGGAAATATCTTCCGTTCAAAACTGGAAAGAAGCTTTCTGAGAAACTGCTCTGTGTTCTGTTAATTCATCTCACAGACTTACATCATTCCCTTCAAGAAGCCTTTCGCTAAGGCTGTTCCTGTGGAATTGGCAAAGTGATATTTGGAAGCCCATAGAGGACTCTGGTGAAAAAGAAAATATCTTCCGTTCAAAACTGGAAAGAAGCTTTCTGAGAAACTGCTCTGTGTTCTGTTAATTCATCTCACTGAGTTACATCTTTCCCTTCAAGAAGCCTTTCGCTAAGGCTGTTCCTGTGGAATTGGCAAAGTGATATTTGGAAGCACATAGAGGGCTATGGTGAAAAAGGAAATATCTTCCGTTCCAAACTGGAAAGAAGCTTTCTGAGAAACGGCTCTGTGTTCTGTTAATTCATCTCACAGAGTTACATATTTCCCTTCAAGGGGCCTTTCGCTAAGGCTGTTCTTGTGGAATTGGCAAAGGGATATTTGGAAGCCCATAGAGGGCTATGTTGAAAAAGAAAGTGTCTTCCGTTCAAAGCTGGGAAGAAGCTTTCTGAGAAACTGCTCTGTGTTCTGTTAATTCATATCACAGAGTTACATCTTTCCCTTCAAGAAGCCTTTCGCTAAGGCTTTTCTTGTGGAATTGGCAAAAGGATATTTAGAAGCCCTTAGAGGGCTATGGTGAAAAAGGAAATATATTCCGTTCAAAACTGGAAAGTAGCTTTCTGAGTAACTGCTCTGTGTTCTGTTAATTCTTATCACAGAGTTACATCTTTCCCTTCAAGAAGCCTTTCGCTAAGGCTGTTCTTGTGCAATTGGCAATTTGATATTTGCAAGCCCATAGAGGGCTTTGGTGAAAAAGGAAATATCTTCCGTTCAAAAGTGGAAAGAAGCTGTCTGAGAAACTGCTCTGTGTTCTGTTAATTCATCTCACAGAGTTACATCTCTCCCTTCAAGAAGCCTTTCGCTAAGGCTGTTCTTGTGGAATTGGCAAAGGGATATTTGAAAGCCCATAGAGGGCTATGGTGAAAAAGGAAATATCTTCCGTTCAAAAGTGGAAAGAAGCTTTCTGAGAAACTTTTCTGTGTTCTGTTAATTCATCTCACAGAGTTACATCATTCCCATCAAGAAGCCTTTCGCTAAGGCTGTTCTTGTGGAATTGGCAAAGTGATATTTGGAAGCCCATAGAGGACTCTGGTGAAAAAGGAAATATCTTCCGTTCAAAACTGGAAAGAAGCTCTCTGAAAAACTGCTCTGTGTTCTCTTAATTCATCTCACAGAGTTACATCTTTCCCTTCAAGAAGCCTTTCGCTAAGGCTGTTCTTGTGGAATTGGCAAAGTGATATTTGGAAGCCCATAGAGGGCTATGGTGAAAAAGGAAGTGTCTTCCGTTCAAAACTGGGAAGAAGCTTTCTGAGAAACTGCTCTGTGTTCTGTTAATTCACCTCAAAGAGTTACATCTTTCCCTTCAAGAGGCCTTTCGCTATGGCTGTTCTTGTGGAATTGGCAAAGTGATATTTAGAAGCCCTTAGAGGGCTATGGTGAAAAAGGAAATATCTTCCGTTGAAAACTGGAAAGAGTCTTTCTGAGAAACTGCTCTGTGTTCTGTTAATTCATGTCACAGAGTTACATCTATCCCTTCAAGAAGATTTTCGCTAAAGCTGTTCTTGTGGAATTGGCAAAGTGATATTAGGAAGCCCATAGAGGGCTATGGTGAAAAAGGAAATATCTTCCGTTCAAAACTGGATGGAAGCTTTCTGACAAACTGCTGTGTGTTCTGTTAATTCATCTCACAGTGTTACATCTTTCGCTTCAGGAAGCCTTTCGCTAAGGCTGTTCTTGTGGAATTGGCAAAGGTATATTTGGAAGCCCATAGAGGGCTATGGTGAAAAAGGAAATATCTTCCGTTTAAAACTGGAAAGGAGCTTTCTGAGAAACTGCTTTGTGTTCTGTTATTTATTCTCACAGAAATACATCTTTCCCTTCAAGACGCCTTTCGCGAAGGCTGTTCTTGTGGAATTGGCAAAGTGATATTTGGAAGCCCATAGAGGTCTATGGAGAAAAAGGAAATATCTTCCGTTCAAAACTGGAAAGAAGCTTTCCGAGAAACTGCTCTGTGTTCTGTTAATTCATCTCACAGAGTTACATCTCTCCCTTCAAGAAGCCTTTCGATAAGGCTGTTCTTGTGGAATTGGCAAAGTGGTATTTGGAAGCCCATAGAGGGCTATGGTGGTAAAGGAAATATCTTCCGTTCAAAACTGGAAAGAAGCTTTCTGAGAATCTGCTCTATGTTCTGTTAATTCATCTCACAGAGTTACATCTTTCCCTTCAAGAAGCCTTTCGCTAAGGCTTTTCTTGTGGAATTGGAAAAGGGATATTTGGAAGCCCATAGAGGGCTATGGTGAAAAAGGAAGTGTCTTCCGTTCAAAACTGGAAAGAAGCTTTCTGAGAATCTGCTCTGTGTTCTGTTAATTCACCTCACAGAGTTACATCTTTCCCTTCAAGAAGCCTTTCGCTATGGCTGTTGTTGTGGAATTGGCAAATGGATATTTGGAAGCCCATTGAGGGCTATGGTGAAAAAGGAAATATCTTCCGTTCAAAACTGGAAAGAAGCTTTCTGAGAAACTGCTCTGTGTTCTGTTAATTCATCTCACAGAGTTACATCATTCCCTTCAAGAAGCCTTTCGCTAAGGCTGTTCTTGTGGAATTGGCAAAGTGATATTTGGAAGCCCATAGAGGACTCTGGTGAAAAAGGAAATATGTTCCGTTCAAAACTGGAAAGAAGCTTTCTGAAAAACTGCTCTGTGTTATGTTAATTCATCTCACAGAGTTACATCTTTCCCTTCTAGAAGCCTTTCGCTAAGGCTGTTCTTGTGGAATTGGCAAAGTGATATTTGGAAGCCCAGAGAGGGCTATGGAGAAAAAGGAAGTGTCTTCCGTTCAAAACTGGGAAGAAGCTTTCTGAGAAACTGCTCTGTGTTCTGTTAATTCATCTCACAAAGATACATCTTTCCCTTCAAGAAGCCTTTCGCTAAGGCTTTTCTTGTGGAATTGGAAAAGGGATATTTAGAAGCCCATAGAGGGCTATGGTGAAAAAGGAAGTGTCTTCCGTTCAAAACTGGGAAGAAGCTTTCCGAGAAACTGCTCTGTGTTCTGTTAATTCATGTCACAGAGTTACATCTATCCCTTCAAGAAGATTTTCGCTAAGGCTGTTCTTGTGGAATTGGCAAAGTGATATTAGGAAGCCCATAGAGGGCTATGGTGAAAAAGGAAATATCTTCCGTTCAAAACTGGATAGAAGCTTTCTGACAAACTGCTGTGTGTTCTGTTAATTCATCTCACAGTGTTACATCTTTCGCTTCAGGAAGCCTTTCGCTAAGGCTGTTCTTGTGGAATTGGCAAAGGTATATTTGGAAGCCCATAGAGGGCTATGGTGAAAAAGGAAATATCTTCCATTTAAAACTGGAAAGGAGCTTTCTGAGAAACTGCTTTGTGTTCTGTTATTTATTCTCACAGAAATACATCTTTCCCTTCAAGACGCCTTTCGCGAAGGCTGTTCTTGTGGAATTGGCAAAGTGATATTTGGAAGCCCATAGAGGTCTATGGAGAAAAAGGAAATATCTTCCGTTCAAAACTGGAAAGAAGCTTTCCGAGAAACTGCTCTGTGTTCTCTGAATTCATCTCACAGTGTTACATCTTTCCCTTCAAGAAGCCTTTCACTAATACTGTTCTTGTGGAATTGGCAAAGGGATATTTGGAAGGCCATAGAGGGCTATGGTGAAAAAGGAAATATCTTCCGTTCAAAACTGGAAAGTAGCTTTCTGAGTAACTGCTCTGTGTTCTGTTAATTCATATCACAGAGTTACATCTTTCCCTTCAACAAGCCTTTCGCTAAGGCTGTTCTTGTGCAATTGGCAATTTGATATTTGCAAGCCCATTGAGGGCTTTGGTGAAAAAGGAAATATCTTCCGTTCAAAAGTGGAAAGAAGCTTTCTGAGAAACTGCTCTGTGTTCTGTTAATTCATCTCACAGAATTACATCTTTCCCTTCAAGAAGCCTTTCGCTAAGGCTGTTCTTGTGTAATTGGCAAAGTGATATTTGGAAGCCCATAAAGGGCTATGGTGAAAAAGGAAATATCTTCCGTTGAAAAGTGGAAAGAAGCTGTCTGAGAAACTGCTCTGTGTTCTGTTAATTCATCTCACAGAGTTACATCTCTCCCTTCAAGAAGCCTTTCGCTAAGGCTGTTCTTGTGGAATTGGCAAAGGGATATTTGAAAGCCCATAGAGGGTTATGGTGAAGAAGGAAATATATTCCGTTCAAAAGTGGAAAGAAGCTTTCTGAGAAACTTTTCTGTGTTCTGTTAATTCATCTCACAGAGTTACATCTTTTCCATCAAGAAGCCTTTCGCTAAGGCTGTACTTGTGGAATTGGCAAAGTGATATTTGGAATCACATAGAGGACTCTGGTGAAAAAGGAAATATCTTCCGTTCAAAACTGGAAAGAAGCTCTCTGAAAAACTGCTCTGTGTTCTCTTAATTCATCTCACAGAGTTACATCTTTCCCTTCAAGAAGCCTTTCGCTAAGGCTGTTCTTGTGGAATTGGCAAAGTGATATTTGGAAGCCCATAGAGGGCTATGGTGAAAAAGAAAGTGTCTTCCGTTCAAAACTGGGAAGAAGCTTTCTGAGAAACTGCTCTGTGTTCTGTTAATTCATCTCACAGAGATACATCTTTCCCTTCAAGAAGCCTTTCGCTAAGGCTTTTCTTGTGGAATAGGAAAAGGGATATTTAGAAGCCCATAGAGGGCTATGGTGAAAAAGGAAGTGTCTTCCGTTCAAAACTGGGAAGAAGCTTTCTGAGAAACTGCTCTGTGTTCTGTTAATTCATCTCACAGAGTTACATCTTTCCCTTCAAGAAGCCTTTCGCTATGGCTGTTGTTGTGGAATTGGCAAAGTAATATTTGGAAGCCCATAGAGGGCTATGGTGAAAAAGGAAATATCTTCCGTTCAAAACTGGAAAGAAGCTTTCTGAGAAACTGCTCTGTGTTCTGTTAATTCATCTCACAGACTTACATCATTCCCTTCAAGAAGCCTTTCGCTAAGGCTGTTCCTGTGGAATTGGCAAAGTGATATTTGGAAGCCCATAGAGGACTCTGGTGAAAAAGAAAATATCTTCCGTTCAAAACTGGAAAGAAGCTTTCTGAGAAACTGCTCTGTGTTCTGTTAATTCATCTCACTGAGTTACATCTTTCCCTTCAAGAAGCCTTTCGCTAAGGCTGTTCCTGTGGAAGTGGCAAAGTGATATTTGGAAGCACATAGAGGGCTATGGTGAAAAAGGAAGTATCTTCCGTTCCAAACTGGAAAGAAGCTTTCGGAGGAACTGCTCTGTGTTCTGTTAATTCAACTCACAGAGTTACATATTTCCCTTCAAGGGGCCTTTCGCTAAGGCTGTTCTTGTGGAATTGGCAAAGGGATATTTGGAAGCCCATAGAGGGCTATGTTGAAAAAGAAAGTGTCTTCCGTTCAAAACTGGGAAGAAGCTTTCTGAGAAACTGCTCTGTGTTCTGTTAATTCATATCACAGAGTTACATCTTTCCCTTCAAGAAGCCTTTCGCTAAGGCTTTTCTTGTGGAATTGGCAAAAGGATATTTAGAAGCCCTTAGAGGGCTATGGTGAAAAAGGAAATATATTCCGTTCAAAACTGGAAAGTAGCTTTCTGAGTAACTGCTCTGTGTTCTGTTAATTCATATCACAGAGTTACATCTTTCCCTTCAAGAAGCCTTTCGCTAAGGCTGTTCTTGTGCAATTGGCAATTTGATATTTGCAAGCCCATAGAGGGCTTTGGTGAAAAAGGAAATATCTTCCGTTCAAAAGTGGAAAGAAGCTGTCTGAGAAACTGCTCTGTGTTCTGTTAATTCATCTCACAGAGTTACATCTCTCCCTTCAAGAAGCCTTTCGCTAAGGCTGTTCTTGTGGAATTGGCAAAGGGATATTTGAAAGCCCATAGAGGGCTATGGTGAAAAAGGAAATATCTTCCGTTCAAAAGTGGAAAGAAGCTTTCTGAGAAACTTTTCTGTGTTCTGTTAATTCATCTCACAGAGTTACATCATTCCCATCAAGAAGCCTTTCGCTAAGGCTGTTCTTGTGGAATTGGCAAAGTGATATTTGGAAGCCCATAGAGGACTCTGGTGAAAAAGGAAATATCTTCCGTTCAAAACTGGAAAGAAGCTCTCTGAAAAACTGCTCTGTGTTCTCTTAATTCATCTCACAGAGTTACATCTTTCCCTTCAAGAAGCCTTTCGCTAAGGCTGTTCTTGTGGAATTGGCAAAGTGATATTTGGAAGCCCATAGAGGGCTATGGTGAAAAAGGAAGTGTCTTCCGTTCAAAACTGGGAAGAAGCTTTCTGAGAAACTGCTCTGTGTTCTGTTAATTCACCTCAAAGAGTTACATCTTTCCCTTCAAGAGGCCTTTCGCTATGGCTGTTCTTGTGGAATTGGCAAAGTGATATTTAGAAGCCCTTAGAGGGCTATGGTGAAAAAGGAAATATCTTCCGTTGAAAACTGGAAAGAATCTTTCTGAGAAACTGCTCTGTGTTCTGTTAATTCATGTCACAGAGTTACATCTATCCCTTCAAGAAGATTTTCGCTAAAGCTGTTCTTGTGGAATTGGCAAAGTGATATTAGGAAGCCCATAGAGGGCTATGGTGAAAAAGGAAATATCTTCCGTTCAAAACTGGATGGAAGCTTTCTGACAAACTGCTGTGTGTTCTGTTAATTCATCTCACAGTGTTACATCTTTCGCTTCAGGAAGCCTTTCGCTAAGGCTGTTCTTGTGGAATTGGCAAAGGTATATTTGGAAGCCCATAGAGGGCTATGGTGAAAAAGGAAATATCTTCCGTTTAAAACTGGAAAGGAGCTTTCTGAGAAACTGCTTTGTGTTCTGTTATTTATTCTCACAGAAATACATCTTTCCCTTCAAGACGCCTTTCGCGAAGGCTGTTCTTGTGGAATTGGCAAAGTGATATTTGGAAGCCCATAGAGGTCTATGGAGAAAAAGGAAATATCTTCCGTTCAAAACTGGAAAGAAGCTTTCCGAGAAACTGCTCTGTGTTCTGTTAATTCATCTCACAGAGTTACATCTCTCCCTTCAAGAAGCCTTTCGATAAGGCTGTTCTTGTGGAATTGGCAAAGTGGTATTTGGAAGCCCATAGAGGGCTATGGTGGTAAAGGAAATATCTTCCGTTCAAAACTGGAAAGAAGCTTTCTGAGAATCTGCTCTATGTTCTGTTAATTCATCTCACAGAGTTACATCTTTCCCTTCAAGAAGCCTTTCGCTAAGGCTTTTCTTGTGGAATTGGAAAAGGGATATTTGGAAGCCCATAGAGGGCTATGGTGAAAAAGGAAGTGTCTTCCGTTCAAAACTGGAAAGAAGCTTTCTGAGAATCTGCTCTGTGTTCTGTTAATTCACCTCACAGAGTTACATCTTTCCCTTCAAGAAGCCTTTCGCTATGGCTGTTGTTGTGGAATTGGCAAATGGATATTTGGAAGCCCATTGAGGGCTATGGTGAAAAAGGAAATATCTTCCGTTCAAAACTGGAAAGAAGCTTTCTGAGAAACTGCTCTGTGTTCTGTTAATTCATCTCACAGAGTTACATCATTCCCTTCAAGAAGCCTTTCGCTAAGGCTGTTCTTGTGGAATTGGCAAAGTGATATTTGGAAGCCCTTAGAGGACTCTGGTGAAAAAGGAAATATGTTCCGTTCAAAACTGGAAAGAAGCTTTCTGAAAAACTGCTCTGTGTTATGTTAATTCATCTCACAGAGTTACATCTTTCCCTTCTAGAAGCCTTTCGCTAAGGCTGTTCTTGTGGAATTGGCAAAGTGATATTTGGAAGCCCAGAGAGGGCTATGGAGAAAAAGGAAGTGTCTTCCGTTCAAAACTGGGAAGAAGCTTTCTGAGAAACTGCTCTGTGTTCTGTTAATTCATCTCACAAAGATACATCTTTCCCTTCAAGAAGCCTTTCGCTAAGGCTTTTCTTGTGGAATTGGAAAAGGGATATTTAGAAGCCCATAGAGGGCTATGGTGAAAAAGGAAGTGTCTTCCGTTCAAAACTGGGAAGAAGCTTTCCGAGAAACTGCTCTGTGTTCTGTTAATTCATCTCACAGAGTTACATCTTTCCCTTCAAGAAGCCTTTCGCTATGGCTGTTGTTGTGGAATTGGCAAAGTGATATTTGGAAGCCCATAGAGGGCTATGGTGAAAAAGGAAATATCTTCCGTTCAAAACTGGAAAGAAGCTCTCTGAAAAACTGCTCTGTGTTCTCTTAATTCATCTCACAGAGTTACATCTTTCCCTTCAAGAAGCCTTTCGCTAAGGCTGTTCTTGTGGAATTGGCAAAGTGATATTTGGAAGCCCATAGAGGGCTATGGTGAAAAAGGAAGTGTCTTCCGTTCAAAACTGGGAAGAAGCTTTCTGAGAAACTGCTCTGTGTTCTGTTAATTCACCTCAAAGAGTTACATCTTTCCCTTCAAGAGGCCTTTCGCTATGGCTGTTCTTGTGGAATTGGCAAAGTGATATTTGGAAGCCCATAGAGGGCTATGGTGAAAAAGGAAATATCTTCCGTTCAAAACTGGAAAGAATCTTTCTGAGAAACTGCTCTGTGTTCTGTTAATTCATGTCACAGAGTTACATCTATCCCTTCAAGAAGATTTTCGCTAAGGCTGTTCTTGTGGAATTGGCAAAGTGATATTAGGAAGCCCATAGAGGGCTATGGTGAAAAAGGAAATATCTTCCGTTGAAAAGTGGAAAGAAGCTGTCTGAGAAACTGCTCTGTGTTCTGTTAATTCATCTCACAGAGTTACATCTCTCCCTTCAAGAAGCCTTTCGCTAAGGCTGTTCTTGTGGAATTGGCAAAGGGATATTTGAAAGCCCATAGAGGGTTATGGTGAAGAAGGAAATATATTCCGTTCAAAAGTGGAAAGAAGCTTTCTGAGAAACTTTTCTGTGTTCTGTTAATTCATCTCACAGAGTTACATCTTTCCCATCAAGAAGCCTTTCGCTAAGGCTGTACTTGTGGAATTGGCAAAGTGATATTTGGAATCACATAGAGGACTCTGGTGAAAAAGGAAATATCTTCCGTTCAAAACTGAAAAGAAGCTCTCTGAAAAACTGCTCTGTGTTCTCTTAATTCATCTCACAGAGTTACATCTTTCCCTTCAAGAAGCCTTTCGCTAAGGCTGTTCTTGTGGAATTGGCAAAGTGATATTTGGAAGCCCATAGAGGGCTATGGTGAAAAAGAAAGTGTCTTCCGTTCAAAACTGGGAAGAAGCTTTCTGAGAAACTGCTCTGTGTTCTGTTAATTCATCTCACAGAGATACATCTTTCCCTTCAAGAAGCCTTTCGCTAAGGCTTTTCTTGTGGAATAGGAAAAGGGATATTTAGAAGCCCATAGAGGGCTATGGTGAAAAAGGAAGTGTCTTCCGTTCAAAACTGGGAAGAAGCTTTCTGAGAAACTGCTCTGTGTTCTGTTAATTCATCTCACAGAGTTACATCTTTCCCTTCAAGAAGCCTTTCGCTATGGCTGTTGTTGTGGAATTGGCAAAGTAATATTTGGAAGCCCATAGAGGGCTATGGTGAAAAAGGAAATATCTTCCGTTCAAAACTGGAAAGAAGCTTTCTGAGAAACTGCTCTGTGTTCTGTTAATTCATCTCACAGACTTACATCATTCCCTTCAAGAAGCCTTTCGCTAAGGCTGTTCCTGTGGAATTGGCAAAGTGATATTTGGAAGCCCATAGAGGACTCTGGTGAAAAAGAAAATATCTTCCGTTCAAAACTGGAAAGAAGCTTTCTGAGAAACTGCTCTGTGTTCTGTTAATTCATCTCACTGAGTTACATCTTTTCCTTCAAGAAGCCTTTCGCTAAGGCTGTTCCTGTGGAATTGGCAAAGTGATATTTGGAAGCACATAGAGGGCTATGGTGAAAAAGGAAATATCTTCCGTTCCAAACTGGAAAGAAGCTTTCTGAGAAACTGCTCTGTGTTCTGTTAATTCATCTCACAGAGTTACATATTTCCCTTCAAGGGGCCTTTCGCTAAGGCTGTTCTTGTGGAATTGGCAAAGGGATATTTGGAAGCCCATAGAGGGCTATGTTGAAAAAGAAAGTGTCTTCCGTTCAAAACTGGGAAGAAGCTTTCTGAGAAACTGCTCTGTGTTCTGTTAATTCATATCACAGAGTTACATCTTTCCCTTCAAGAAGCCTTTCGCTAAGGCTTTTCTTGTGGAATTGGCAAAAGGATATTTAGAAGCCCTTAGAGGGCTATGGTGAAAAAGGAAATATATTCCGTTCAAAACTGGAAAGTAGCTTTCTGAGTATCTGCTCTGTGTTCTGTTAATTCATATCACAGAGTTACATCTTTCCCTTCAAGAAGCCTTTCGCTAAGGCTGTTCTTGTGCAATTGGCAATTTGATATTTGCAAGCCCATAGAGGGCTTTGGTGAAAAAGGAAATATCTTCCGTTCAAAAGTGGAAAGAAGCTGTCTGAGAAACTGCTCTGTGTTCTGTTAATTCATCTCACAGAGTTACATCATTCCCTTCAAGAAGCCTTTCGCTAAGGCTGTTCTTGTGGAATTGGCAAAGTGATATTTGGAAGCCCATAGAGGACTCTGGTGAAAAAGGAAATATGTTCCGTTCAAAACTGGAAAGAAGCTTTCTGAAAAACTGCTCTGTGTTATGTTAATTCATCTCACAGAGTTACATCTTTCCCTTCTAGAAGCCTTTCGCTAAGGCTGTTCTTGTGGAATTGGCAAAGTGATATTTGGAAGCCCAGAGAGGGCTATGGAGAAAAAGGAAGTGTCTTCCGTTCAAAACTGGGAAGAAGCTTTCTGAGAAACTGCTCTGTGTTCTGTTAATTCATCTCACAAAGATACATCTTTCCCTTCAAGAAGCCTTTCGCTAAGGCTTTTCTTGTGGAATTGGAAAAGGGATATTTAGAAGCCCATAGAGGGCTATGGTGAAAAAGGAAGTGTCTTCCGTTCAAAACTGGGAAGAAGCTTTCCGAGAAACTGCTCTGTGTTCTGTTAATTCATCTCACAGAGTTACATCTTTCCCTTCAAGAGGCCTTTCGCTATGGCTGTTCTTGTGGAATTGGCAAAGTGATATTTGGAAGCCCATAGAGGGCTATGGTGAAAAAGGAAATATCTTCCGTTCAAAACTGGAAAGAATCTTTCTGAGAAACTGCTCTGTGTTCTGTTAATTCATGTCACAGAGTTACATCTATCCCTTCAAGAAGATTTTCGCTAAGGCTGTTCTTGTGGAATTGGCAAAGTGATATTAGGAAGCCCATAGAGGGCTATGGTGAAAAAGGAAATATCTTCCGTTCAAAACTGGATAGAAGCTTTCTGAGAAACTGCTGTGTGTTCTGTTAATTCATCTCACAGTGTTACATCTTTCGCTTCAGGAAGCCTTTCGCTAAGGCTGTTCTTGTGGAATTGGCAAAGGTATATTTGGAAGCCCATAGAGGGCTATGGTGAAAAAGGAAATATCTTCCATTTAAAACTGGAAAGGAGCTTTCTGAGAAACTGCTTTGTGTTCTGTTATTTATTCTCACAGAAATACATCTTTCCCTTCAAGACGCCTTTCGCGAAGGCTGTTCTTGTGGAATTGGCAAAGTGATATTTGGAAGCCCATAGAGGTCTATGGAGAAAAAGGAAATATCTTCCGTTCAAAACTGGAAAGAAGCTTTCCGAGAAACTGCTCTGTGTTCTCTGAATTCATCTCACAGTGTTACATCTTTCCCTTCAAGAAGCCTTTCACTAATACTGTTCTTGTGGAATTGGCAAAGGGATATTTGGAAGGCCATAGAGGGCTATGGTGAAAAAGGAAATATCTTCCGTTCAAAACTGGAAAGTAGCTTTCTGAGTAACTGCTCTGTGTTCTGTTAATTCATATCACAGAGTTACATCTTTCCCTTCAACAAGCCTTTCGCTAAGGCTGTTCTTGTGCAATTGGCAATTTGATATTTGCAAGCCCATTGAGGGCTTTGGTGAAAAAGGAAATATCTTCCGTTCAAAAGTGGAAAGAAGCTTTCTGAGAAACTGCTCTGTGTTCTGTTAATTCATCTCACAGAATTACATCTTTCCCTTCAAGAAGCCTTTCGCTAAGGCTGTTCTTGTGTAATTGGCAAAGTGATATTTGGAAGCCCATAAAGGGCTATGGTGAAAAAGGAAATATCTTCCGTTGAAAAGTGGAAAGAAGCTGTTTGAGAAACTGCTCTGTGTTCTGTTAATTCATCTCACAGAGTTACATCTCTCCCTTCAAGAAGCCTTTCGCTAAGGCTGTTCTTGTGGAATTGGCAAAGGGATATTTGAAAGCCCATAGAGGGTTATGGTGAAGAAGGAAATATATTCCGTTCAAAAGTGGAAAGAAGCTTTCTGAGAAACTTTTCTGTGTTCTGTTAATTCATCTCACAGAGTTACATCTTTCCCATCAAGAAGCCTTTCGCTAAGGCTGTACTTGTGGAATTGGCAAAGTGATATTTGGAATCACATAGAGGACTCTGGTGAAAAAGGAAATATCTTCCGTTCAAAACTGGAAAGAAGCTCTCTGAAAAACTGCTCTGTGTTCTCTTAATTCATCTCACAGAGTTACATCTTTCCCTTCAAGAAGCCTTTCGCTAAGGCTGTTCTTGTGGAATTGGCAAAGTGATATTTGGAAGCCCATAGAGGGCTATGGTGAAAAAGAAAGTGTCTTCCGTTCAAAACTGGGAAGAAGCTTTCTGAGAAACTGCTCTGTGTTCTGTTCATTCATCTCACAGAGATACATCTTTCCCTTCAAGAAGCCTTTCGCTAAGGCTTTTCTTGTGGAATAGGAAAAGGGATATTTAGAAGCCCATAGAGGGCTATGGTGAAAAAGGAAGTGTCTTCCGTTCAAAACTGGGAAGAAGCTTTCTGAGAAACTGCTCTGTGTTCTGTTAATTCATCTCACAGAGTTACATCTTTCCCTTCAAGAAGCCTTTCGCTATGGCTGTTGTTGTGGAATTGGCAAAGTAATATTTGGAAGCCCATAGAGGGCTATGGTGAAAAAGGAAATATCTTCCGTTCAAAACTGGAAAGAAGCTTTCTGAGAAACTGCTCTGTGTTCTGTTAATTCATCTCACAGACTTACATCATTCCCTTCAAGAAGCCTTTCGCTAAGGCTGTTCCTGTGGAATTGGCAAAGTGATATTTGGAAGCCCATAGAGGACTCTGGTGAAAAAGAAAATATCTTCCGTTCAAAACTGGAAAGAAGCTTTCTGAGAAACTGCTCTGTGTTCTGTTAATTCATCTCACTGAGTTACATCTTTCCCTTCAAGAAGCCTTTCGCTAAGGCTGTTCCTGTGGAATTGGCAAAGTGATATTTGGAAGCACATAGAGGGCTATGGTGAAAAAGGAAATATCTTCCGTTCCAAACTGGAAAGAAGCTTTCGGAGAAACTGCTCTGTGTTCTGTTAATTCATCTCACAGAGTTACATATTTCCCTTCAAGGGGCCTTTCGCTAAGGCTGTTCTTGTGGAATTGGCAAAGGGATATTTGGAAGCCCATAGAGGGCTATGTTGAAAAAGAAAGTGTCTTCCGTTCAAAACTGGGAAGAAGCTTTCTGAGAAACTGCTCTGTGTTCTGTTAATTCATATCACAGAGTTACATCTTTCCCTTCAAGAAGCCTTTCGCTAAGGCTTTTCTTGTGGAATTGGCAAAAGGATATTTAGAAGCCCTTAGAGGGCTATGGTGAAAAAGGAAATATATTCCGTTCAAAACTGGAAAGTAGCTTTCTGAGTAACTGCTCTGTGTTCTGTTAATTCATATCACAGAGTTACATCTTTCCCTTCAAGAAGCCTTTCGCTAAGGCTGTTCTTGTGCAATTGGCAATTTGATATTTGCAAGCCCATAGAGGGCTTTGGTGAAAAAGGAAATATCTTCCGTTCAAAAGTGGAAAGAAGCTGTCTGAGAAACTGCTCTGTGTTCTGTTAATTCATCTCACAGAGTTACATCTCTCCCTTCAAGAAGCCTTTCGCTAAGGCTGTTCTTGTGGAATTGGCAAAGGGATATTTGAAAGCCCATAGAGGGCTATGGTGAAAAAGGAAATATCTTCCGTTCAAAAGTGGAAAGAAGCTTTCTGAGAAACTTTTCTGTGTTCTGTTAATTCATCTCACAGAGTTACATCATTCCCATCAAGAAGCCTTTCGCTAAGGCTGTTCTTGTGGAATTGGCAAAGTGATATTTGGAAGCCCATAGAGGACTCTGGTGAAAAAGGAAATATCTTCCGTTCAAAACTGGAAAGAAGCTCTCTGAAAAACTGCTCTGTGTTCTCTTAATTCATCTCACAGAGTTACATCTTTCCCTTCAAGAAGCCTTTCGCTAAGGCTGTTCTTGTGGAATTGGCAAAGTGATATTTGGAAGCCCATAGAGGGCTATGGTGAAAAAGGAAGTGTCTTCCGTTGAAAACTGGGAAGAAGCTTTCTGAGAAACTGCTCTGTGTTCTGTTAATTCACCTCAAAGAGTTACATCTTTCCCTTCAAGAGGCCTTTCGCTATGGCTGTTCTTGTGGAATTGGCAAAGTGATATTTAGAAGCCCTTAGAGGGCTATGGTGAAAAAGGAAATATCTTCCGTTGAAAACTGGAAAGAATCTTTCTGAGAAACTGCTCTGTGTTCTGTTAATTCATGTCACAGAGTTACATCTATCCCTTCAAGAAGATTTTCGCTAAAGCTGTTCTTGTGGAATTGGCAAAGTGATATTAGGAAGCCCATAGAGGGCTATGGTGAAAAAGGAAATATCTTCCGTTCAAAACTGGATGGAAGCTTTCTGACAAACTGCTGTGTGTTCTGTTAATTCATCTCACAGTGTTACATCTTTCGCTTCAGGAAGCCTTTCGCTAAGGCTGTTCTTGTGGAATTGGCAAAGGTATATTTGGAAGCCCATAGAGGGCTATGGTGAAAAAGGAAATATCTTCCGTTTAAAACTGGAAAGGAGCTTTCTGAGAAACTGCTTTGTGTTCTGTTATTTATTCTCACAGAAATACATCTTTCCCTTCAAGACGCCTTTCGCGAAGGCTGTTCTTGTGGAATTGGCAAAGTGATATTTGGAAGCCCATAGAGGTCTATGGAGAAAAAGGAAATATCTTCCGTTCAAAACTGGAAAGAAGCTTTCCGAGAAACTGCTCTGTGTTCTGTTAATTCATCTCACAGAGTTACATCTCTCCCTTCAAGAAGCCTTTCGATAAGGCTGTTCTTGTGGAATTGGCAAAGTGGTATTTGGAAGCCCATAGAGGGCTATGGTGGTAAAGGAAATATCTTCCGTTCAAAACTGGAAAGAAGCTTTCTGAGAATCTGCTCTATGTTCTGTTAATTCATCTCAGAGAGTTACATCTTTCCCTTCAAGAAGCCTTTCGCTAAGGCTTTTCTTGTGGAATTGGAAAAGGGATATTTGGAAGCCCATAGAGGGCTATGGTGAAAAAGGAAGTGTCTTCCGTTCAAAACTGGAAAGAAGCTTTCTGAGAATCTGCTCTGTGTTCTGTTAATTCACCTCACAGAGTTACATCTTTCCCTTCAAGAAGCCTTTCGCTATGGCTGTTGTTGTGGAATTGGCAAATGGATATTTGGAAGCCCATTGAGGGCTATGGTGAAAAAGGAAATATCTTCCGTTCAAAACTGGAAAGAAGCTTTCTGAGAAACTGCTCTGTGTTCTGTTAATTCATCTCACAGAGTTACATCATTCCCTTCAAGAAGCCTTTCGCTAAGGCTGTTCTTGTGGAATTGGCAAAGTGATATTTGGAAGCCCATAGAGGACTCTGGTGAAAAAGGAAATATGTTCCGTTCAAAACTGGAAAGAAGCTTTCTGAAAAACTGCTCTGTGTTATGTTAATTCATCTCACAGAGTTACATCTTTCCCTTCTAGAAGCCTTTCGCTAAGGCTGTTCTTGTGGAATTGGCAAAGTGATATTTGGAAGCCCAGAGAGGGCTATGGAGAAAAAGGAAGTGTCTTCCGTTCAAAACTGGGAAGAAGCTTTCTGAGAAACTGCTCTGTGTTCTGTTAATTCATCTCACAAAGATACATCTTTCCCTTCAAGAAGCCTTTCGCTAAGGCTTTTCTTGTGGAATTGGAAAAGGGATATTTAGAAGCCCATAGAGGGCTATGGTGAAAAAGGAAGTGTCTTCCGTTCAAAACTGGGAAGAAGCTTTCCGAGAAACTGCTCTGTGTTCTGTTAATTCATCTCACAGAGTTACATCTTTCCCTTCAAGAAGCCTTTCGCTATGGCTGTTGTTGTGGAATTGGCAAAGTGATATTTGGAAGCCCATAGAGGGCTATGGTGAAAAAGGAAATATCTTCCGTTCAAAACTGGAAAGAAGCTCTCTGAAAAACTGCTCTGTGTTCTCTTAATTCATCTCACAGAGTTACATCTTTCCCTTCAAGAAGCCTTTCGCTAAGGCTGTTCTTGTGGAATTGGCAAAGTGATATTTGGAAGCCCATAGAGGGCTATTTTTGAAAAAGGAAGTGTCTTCCGTTCAAAACTGGGAAGAAGCTTTCTGAGAAACTGCTCTGTGTTCTGTTAATTCACCTCAAAGAGTTACATCTTTCCCTTCAAGAGGCCTTTCGCTATGGCTGTTCTTGTGGAATTGGCAAAGTGATATTTGGAAGCCCATAGAGGGCTATGGTGAAAAAGGAAATATCTTCCGTTCAAAACTGGAAAGAATCTTTCTGAGAAACTGCTCTGTGTTCTGTTAATTCATGTCACAGAGTTACATCTATCCCTTCAAGAAGATTTTCGCTAAGGCTGTTCTTGTGGAATTGGCAAAGTGATATTAGGAAGCCCATAGAGGGCTATGGTGAAAAAGGAAATATCTTCCGTTGAAAAGTGGAAAGAAGCTGTCTGAGAAACTGCTCTGTGTTCTGTTAATTCATCTCACAGAGTTACATCTCTCCCTTCAAGAAGCCTTTCGCTAAGGCTGTTCTTGTGGAATTGGCAAAGGGATATTTGAAAGCCCATAGAGGGTTATGGTGAAGAAGGAAATATATTCCGTTCAAAAGTGGAAAGAAGCTTTCTGAGAAACTTTTCTGTGTTCTGTTAATTCATCTCACAGAGTTACATCTTTCCCATCAAGAAGCCTTTCGCTAAGGCTGTACTTGTGGAATTGGCAAAGTGATATTTGGAATCACATAGAGGACTCTGGTGAAAAAGGAAATATCTTCCGTTCAAAACTGGAAAGAAGCTCTCTGAAAAACTGCTCTGTGTTCTCTTAATTCATCTCACAGAGTTACATCTTTCCCTTCAAGAAGCCTTTCGCTAAGGCTGTTCTTGTGGAATTGGCAAAGTGATATTTGGAAGCCCATAGAGGGCTATGGCGAAAAAGGAAATATCTTCCGTTCAAAACTGGATAGAAGCTTTCTGACAAACTGCTGTGTGTTCTGTTAATTCATCTCACAGTGTTACATCTTTCGCTTCAGGAAGCCTTTCGCTAAGGCTGTTCTTGTGGAATTGGCAAAGGTATATTTGGAAGCCCATAGAGGGCTATGGTGAAAAAGGAAATATCTTCCGTTTAAAACTGGAAAGGAGCTTTCTGAGAAACTGCTTTGTGTTCTGTTATTTATTCTCACAGAAATACATCTTTCCCTTCAAGACGCCTTTCGCGAAGGCTGTTCTTGTGGAATTGGCAAAGTGATATTTGGAAGCCCATAGAGGTCTATGGAGAAAAAGGAAATATCTTCCGTTCAAAACTGGAAAGAAGCTTTCCGAGAAACTGCTCTGTGTTCTCTGAATTCATCTCACAGTGTTACATCTTTCCCTTCAAGAAGCCTTTCACTAATACTGTTCTTGTGGAATTGGCAAAGGGATATTTGGAAGGCCATAGAGGGCTATGGTGAAAAAGGAAATATCTTCCGTTCAAAACTGGAAAGTAGCTTTCTGAGTAACTGCTCTGTGTTCTGTTAATTCATATCACAGATTTACATCTTTCCCTTCAACAAGCCTTTCGCTAAGGCTGTTCTTGTGCAATTGGCAATTTGATATTTGCAAGCCCATTGAGGGCTTTGGTGAAAAAGGAAATATCTTCCGTTCAAAAGTGGAAAGAAGCTTTCTGAGAAACTGCTCTGTGTTCTGTTAATTCATCTCACAGAATTACATCTTTCCCTTCAAGAAGCCTTTCGCTAAGGCTGTTCTTGTGTAATTGGCAAAGTGATATTTGGAAGCCCATAAAGGGCTATGGTGAAAAAGGAAATATCTTCCGTTGAAAAGTGGAAAGAAGCTGTCTGAGAAACTGCTCTGTGTTCTGTTAATTCATCTCACAGAGTTACATCTCTCCCTTCAAGAAGCCTTTCGCTAAGGCTGTTCTTGTGGAATTGGCAAAGTGATATTTGGAAGCCCATAGAGGGCTATGGTGAAAAAGAAAGTGTCTTCCGTTCAAAACTGGGAAGAAGCTTTCTGAGAAACTGCTCTGTGTTCTGTTAATTCATCTCACAGAGATACATCTTTCCCTTCAAGAAGCCTTTCGCTAAGGCTTTTCTTTTGGAATTGGAAAAGGGATATTTAGAAGCCCATAGAGGGCTATGGTGAAAAAGGAAGTGTCTTCCGTTCAAAACTGGGAAGAAGCTTTCTGAGAAACTGCTCTGTGTTCTGTTAATTCATCTCACAGAGTTACATCTTTCCCTTCAAGAAGCCTTTCGCTATGGCTGTTGTTGTGGAATTGGCAAAGTAATATTTGGAAGCCCATAGAGGGCTATGGTGAAAAAGGAAATATCTTCCGTTCAAAACTGGAAAGAAGCTTTCTGAGAAACTGCTCTGTGTTCTGTTAATTCATCTCACAGAGTTACATCTATCACTTCAAGAAGATTTTCGCTAAGGCTGTTCTTGTGGAATTGGCAAAGTGATATTAGGAAGCCCATAGAGGGCTATGGTGAAAAAGGAAATATCTTCCGTTCAAAACTGGATAGAAGCTTTCTGACAAACTGCTGTGTGTTCTGTTAATTCTTCTCACAGTGTTACATCTTTCGCTTCAGGAAGCCTTTCGCTAAGGCTGTTCTTGTGGAATTGGCAAAGGTATATTTGGAAGCCCATAGAGGGCTATGGTGAAAAAGGAAATATCTTCCGTTTAAAACTGGAAAGGAGCTTTCTGAGAAACTGCTTTGTGTTCTGTTATTTATTCTCACAGAAATACATCTTTCCCTTCAAGACGCCTTTCGCGAAGGCTGTTCTTGTGGAATTGGCAAAGTGATATTTGGAAGCCCGTAGAGGTCTATGGAGAAAAAGGAAATATCTTCCGTTCAAAACTGGAAAGAAGCTTTCCGAGAAACTGCTCTGTGTTCTGTTAATTCATCTCACAGAGTTACATCTCTCCCTTCAAGAAGCCTTTCGATAAGGCTGTTCTTGTGGAATTGGCAAAGTGGTATTTGGAAGCCCATAGAGGGCTATGGTGGTAAAGGAAATATCTTCCGTTCAAAACTGGAAAGAAGCTTTCTGAGAATCTGCTCTATGTTCTGTTAATTCATCTCACAGAGTTACATCTTTCCCTTCAAGAAGCCTTTCGCTATGGCTGTTGTTGTGGAATTGGCAAAGTGATATTTGGAAGCCCATAGAGGACTCTGGTGAAAAAGGAAATATCTTCCGTTCAAAACTGGAAAGAAGCTTTCTGAAAAACTGCTCTGTGTTATGTTAATTCATCTCACAGAGTTACATCTTTCCCTTCTAGAAACCTTTCGCTAAGGCTGTTCTTGTGGAATTGGCAAAGTGATATTTGGAAGCCCATAGAGGGCTATGGTGAAAAAGGAAGTGTCTTCCGTTCAAAACTGGGAAGAAGCTTTCTGAGAAACTGCTCTGTGTTCTGTTAATTCATCTCACAGAGATACATCTTTCCCTTCAAGAAGCCTTTCGCTAAGGCTTTTCTTGTGGAATTGGAAAAGGGATATTTAGAAGCCCATAGAGGGCTATGGTGAAAAAGGAAGTGTCTTCCGTTCAAAACTGGGAAGAAGCTTTCTGAGAAACTGCTCTGTGTTCTGTTAATTCATCTCACAGAGTTACATCTTTCCCTTCAAGAAGCCTTTCGCTATGGCTGTTGTTGTGGAATTGGCAAAGGGATATTTGGAAGCCCATAGAGGGCTATGGTGAAAAAGGAAATATCTTCCGTTCAAAACTGGAAAGAAGCTTTCTGAGAAACTGCTCTGTGTTCTGTTAATTCATCTCACAGAGATACATCATTCCCTTCAAGAAGCCTTTCGCTAAGGCTGTTCTTGTGGAATTGGCAAAGTGATATTTGGAAGCCCATAGAGGACTCTGGTGAAAAAGGAAATATCTTCTGTTCAAAACTGGAAAGAAGCTTTCTGAGAAACTCCTCTGTGTTCTGTTAATTCATCTCACTGAGTTACATCTTTCCCTTCAAGAAGCCTTTCGCTAAGGCTGTTCTTGTGTAATTGGCAAAGTGATATTTGGAAGCACATAGAGGGCTATGGTGAAAAAGGAAATATCTTCCGTTCCAAACTGGAAAGAAGCTTTCTGAGAAACTGCTCTGTGTTCTGTTAATTCATCTCACAGAGTTACATCTCTCTCTTCAAGAAGCCTTTCGCTAAGGCTGTTCTTGTGGAATTGGCAAAGGGATATTTGAAAGCCCATAGAGGGCTATGGTGAAAAAGGAAGTATATTCCGTTCAAAAGTGGAAAGAAGCTTTCTGAGAAATTTTTCTGTGTTCTGTTAATTCATCTCACAGAGTTACATCTTTCCCATCAAGAAGCCTTTCGTTAAGGCTGTTCTTGTGGAATTGGCAAAGTGATATTTGGAAGCCCATAGAGGACTCTGGTGAAAAAGGAAATATCTTCCGTTCAAAACTGGAAAGAAGCTCTCTGAAAAACTGCTCTGTGTTCTCTTAATTCATCTCACAGAGTTACATCTTTCCCTTCAAGAAGCCTTTCGCTAAGGCTGTTCTTGTGGAATTGGCAAAGTGATATTTGGAAGCCCATAGAGGGCTATGGTGAAAAAGAAAGTGTCTTACGTTCAAAACTGGGAAGAAGCTTTCTGAGAAACTGCTCTGTGTTCTGTTCATTCATCTCACAGAGATACATCTTTCCCTTCAAGAAGCCTTTCGCTAAGGCTTTTCTTGTGGAATTGGAAAAGGGATATTTAGAAGCCCATAGAGGGCTATGGTGAAAAAGGAAGTGTCTTCCGTTCAAAACTGGGAAGAAGCTTTCCGAGAAACTGCTCTGTGTTCTGTTAATTCATCTCACAGAGTTACATCTTTCCCTTCAAGAAGCCTTTCGCTATGGCTGTTGTTGTGGAATTGGCAAAGTGATATTTGGAAGCCCATAGAGGGCTACGGTGAAAAAGGAAATATCTTCCGTTCAAAACTGGAAAGAAGCTCTCTGAAAAACTGCTCTGTGTTCTCTTAATTCATCTCACAGAGTTACATCTTTCCCTTCAAGAAGCCTTTCGCTAAGGCTGTTCTTGTGGAATTGGCAAAGTGATATTTGGAAGCCCATAGAGGGCTATGGTGAAAAAGGAAGTGTCTTCCGTTCAAAACTGGGAAGAAGCTTTCTGAGAAACTGCTCTGTGTTCTGTTAATTCACCTCAAAGAGTTACATCTTTCCCTTCAAGAGGCCTTTCGCTATGGCTGTTCTTGTTTAATTGGCAAAGTGATATTTGGAAGCCCATAGAGGGCTATGGTGAAAAAGGAAATATCTTCCGTTCAAAACTGGAAAGAATCTTTCTGAGAAACTGCTCTGTGTTCTGTTAATTCATGTCACAGAGTTACATCTATCCCTTCAAGAAGATTTTCGCTAAGGCTGTTCTTGTGGAATTGGCAAAGTGATATTAGGAAGCCCATAGAGGGCTATGGTGAAAAAGGAAATATCTTCCGTTCAAAACTGGATAGAAGCTTTCTGACAAACTGCTGTGTGTTCTGTTAATTCATCTCACAGTGTTACATCTTTCGCTTCAGGAAGCCTTTCGCTAAGGCTGTTCTTGTGGAATTGGCAAAGGTATATTTGGAAGCCCATAGAGGGCTATGGTGAAAAAGGAAATATCTTCCGTTTAAAACTGGAAAGGAGCTTTCTGAGAAACTGCTTTGTGTTCTGTTATTTATTCTCACAGAAATACATCTTTCCCTTCAAGACGCCTTTCGCGAAGGCTGTTCTTGTGGAATTGGCAAAGTGATATTTGGAAGCCCATAGAGGTCTATGGAGAAAAAGGAAATATCTTCCGTTCAAAACTGGAAAGAAGCTTTCCGAGAAACTGCTCTGTGTTCTCTGAATTCATCTCACAGTGTTACATCTTTCCCTTCAAGAAGCCTTTCACTAATACTGTTCTTGTGGAATTGGCAAAGGGATATTTGGAAGGCCATAGAGGGCTATGGTGAAAAAGGAAATATCTTCCGTTCAAAACTGGAAAGTAGCTTTCTGAGTAACTGCTCTGTGTTCTGTTAATTCATATCACAGATTTACATCTTTCCCTTCAACAAGCCTTTCGCTAAGGCTGTTCTTGTGCAATTGGCAATTTGATATTTGCAAGCCCATTGAGGGCTTTGGTGAAAAAGGAAATATCTTCCGTTCAAAAGTGGAAAGAAGCTTTCTGAGAAACTGCTCTGTGTTCTGTTAATTCATCTCACAGAATTACATCTTTCCCTTCAAGAAGCCTTTCGCTAAGGCTGTTCTTGTGTAATGGGCAAAGTGATATTTGGAAGCCCATAAAGGGCTATGGTGAAAAAGGAAATATCTTCCGTTGAAAAGTGGAAAGAAGCTGTCTGAGAAACTGCTCTGTGTTCTGTTAATTCATCTCACAGAGTTACATCTCTCCCTTCAAGAAGCCTTTCGCTAAGGCTGTTCTTGTGGAATTGGCAAAGGGATATTTGGAAGCCCATAGAGGGATATGGTGAAGAAGGAAATATATTCCGTTCAAAAGTGGAAAGAAGCTTTCTGAGAAACTTTTCTGTGTTCTGTTAATTCATCTCACAGAGTTACATCTTTCCCATCAAGAAGCCTTTCGCTAAGGCTGTTCTTGTGGAATTGGCAAAGTGATATTTGGAATCCCATAGAGGACTCTGGTGAAAAAGGAAATATCTTCCGTTCAAAACTGGAAAGAAGCTCTCTGAAAAACTGCTCTGTGTTCTCTTAATTCATCTCACAGAGTTACATCTTTCCCTTCAAGAAGCCTTTCGCTAAGGCTGTTGTTGTGGAATTGGCAAAGTGATATTTGGAAGCCCATAGAGGGCTATGGTGAAAAAGAAAGTGTCTTCCGTTCAAAACTGGGAAGAAGCTTTCTGAGAAACTGCTCTGTGTTCTGTTAATTCATCTCACAGAGATACATCTTTCCCTTCAAGAAGCCTTTCGCTAAGGCTTTTCTTGTGGAATTGGAAAAGGGATATTTAGAAGCCCATATAGGGCTATGGTGAAAAAGGAAGTGTCTTCCGTTCAAAACTGGGAAGAAGCTTTCTGAGAAACTGCTCTGTGTTCTGTTAATTCATCTCACAGAGTTACATCTTTCCCTTCAAGAAGCCTTTCGCTATGGCTGTTGTTGTGGAATTGGCAAAGTAATATTTGGAAGCCCATAGAGGGCTATGGTGAAAAAGGAAATATCTTCCGTTCAAAACTGGAAAGAATCTTTCTGAGAAACTGCTCTGTGTTCTGTTAATTCATCTCACAGAGTTACATCTATCACTTCAAGAAGATTTTCGCTAAGGCTGTTCTTGTGGAATTGGCAAAGTGATATTAGGAAGCCCATAGAGGGCTATGGTGAAAAAGGAAATATCTTCCGTTCAAAACTGGATAGAAGCTTTCTGACAAACTGCTGTGTGTTCTGTTAATTCATCTCACAGTGTTACATCTTTCGCTTCAGGAAGCCTTTCGCTAAGGCTGTTCTTGTGGAATTGGCAAAGGTATATTTGGAAGCCCATAGAGGGCTATGGTGAAAAAGGAAATATCTTCCGTTTAAAACTGGAAAGGAGCTTTCTGAGAAACTGCTTTGTGTTCTGTTATTTATTCTCACAGAAATACATCTTTCCCTTCAAGACGCCTTTCGCGAAGGCTGTTCTTGTGGAATTGGCAAAGTGATATTTGGAAGCCCATAGAGGTCTATGGAGAAAAAGGAAATATCTTCCGTTCAAAACTGGAAAGAAGCTTTCCGAGAAACTGCTCTGTGTTCTGTTAATTCATCTCACAGAGTTACATCTCTCCCTTCAAGAAGCCTTTCGATAAGGCTGTTCTTGTGGAATTGGCAAAGTGGTATTTGGTAGCCCATAGAGGCCTATGGTGGTAAAGGAAATATCTTCCGTTCAAAACTGGAAAGAAGCTTTCTGAGAATCTGCTCTATGTTCTGTTAATTCATCTCACAGAGTTACATCTTTCCCTTCAAGAAGCCTTTCGCTAAGGCTTTTCTTGTGGAATTGGAAAAGGGATATTTGGAAGCCCATAGAGGGCTATGGTGAAAAAGGAAGTGTTTTCCGTTCAAAACTGGGAAGAAGCTTTCTGAAAACTGCTCTGTGTTCTGTTAATTCACCTCACAGAGTTACATCTTTCCCTTCAAGAAGCCTTTCGCTATGGCTGTTGTTGTGGAATTGGCAAATGGATATTTGGAAGCCCATTGAGGGCTATGGTGAAAAAGGAAATATCTTCCGTTCAAAACTGGAAAGAAGCTTTCTGAGAAACTGCTCTGTGTTCTGTTAATTCATCTCACAGAGTTACATCATTCCCTTCAAGAAGCCTTTCGCTAAGGCTGTTCTTGTGGAATTGGCAAAGTGATATTTGGAAGCCCATAGAGGACTCTGGTGAAAAAGGAAATATCTTCCGTTCAAAACTGGAAAGAAGCTTTCTGAAAAACTGCTCTGTGTTATGTTAATTCATCTCACAGAGTTACATCTTTCCCTTCTAGAAGCCTTTCGCTAAGGCTGTTCTTGTGGAATTGGCAAAGTGATATTTGGAAGCCCAGAGAGTGCTATGGAGAAAAAGGAAGTGTCTTCCGTTCAAAACTGGGAAGAAGCTTTCTGAGAAACTGCTCTGTGTTCTGTTAATTCATCTCACAGAGATACATCTTTCCCTTCAAGAAGCCTTTCGCTAAGGCTTTTCTTGTGGAATTGGAAAAGGGATATTTAGAAGCCCATAGAGGGCTATGGTGAAAAAGGAAGTGTCTTCCGTTCAAAACTGGGAAGAAGCTTTCCGAGAAACTGCTCTGTGTTCTGTTAATTCATCTCACAGAGTTACATCTTTCCCTTCAAGAAGCCTTTCGCTATGGCTGTTGTTGTGGAATTGGCAAAGTGATATTTGGAAGCCCATAGAGGGCTATGGTGAAAAAGGAAATATCTTCCGTTCAAAACTGGAAAGAAGCTCTCTGAAAAACTGCTCTGTGTTCTCTTAATTCATCTCACAGAGTTACATCTTTCCCTTCAAGAAGCCTTTCGCTAAGGCTTTTCTTGTGGAATTGGCAAAGGGATATTTAGAAGCCCTTAGAGGGCTATGGTGAAAAAGGAAATATATTCCGTTCAAAACTGGAAAGTAGCTTTCTGAGTAACTGCTCTGTGTTCTGTTAATTCATATCACAGAGTTACATCTTTCCCTTCAAGAAGCCTTTCGCTAAGGCTGTTCTTGTGCAATTGGCAATTTGATATTTGCAAGCCCATAGAGGGCTTTGGTGAAAAAGGAAATATCTTCCGTTCAAAAGTGGAAAGAAGCTGTCTGAGAAACTGCTCTGTGTTCTGTTAATTCATCTCACAGAGTTACATCTCTCCCTTCAAGAAGCCTTTCGCTAAGGCTGTTCTTGTGGAATTGGCAAAGGGATATTTGAAAGCCCATAGAGGGCTCTGGTGAAAAAGGAAATATCTTCCGTTCAAAAGTGGAAAGAAGCTTTCTGAGAAACTTTTCTGTGTTCTGTTAATTCATCTCACTGAGTTACATCATTCCCATCAAGAAGCCTTTCGCTAAGGCTGTTCTTGTGGAATTGGCAAAGTGATATTTGGAAGCCCATAGAGGACTCTGGTGAAAAAGGAAATATCTTCCGTTCAAAACTGGAAAGAAGCTCTCTGAAAAACTGCTCTGTGTTCTCTTAATTCATCTCACAGAGTTACATCTTTCCCTTCAAGAAGCCTTTCGCTAAGGCTGTTCTTGTGGAATTGGCAAAGTGATATTTGGAAGCCCATAGAGGGCTATGGTGAAAAAGGAAGTGTCTTCCGTTCAAAACTGGGAAGAAGCTTTCTGAGAAACTGCTCTGTGTTCTGTTAATTCACCTCAAAGAGTTACATCTTTCCCTTCAAGAGGCCTTTCGCTATGGCTGTTCTTGTGGAATTGGCAAAGTGATATTTGGAAGCCCTTAGAGGGCTATGGTGAAAAAGGAAATATCTTCCGTTGAAAACTGGAAAGAATCTTTCTGAGAAACTGCTCTGTGTTCTGTTAATTCATGTCACAGAGTTACATCTATCCCTTCAAGAAGATTTTCGCTAAGGCTGTTCTTGTGGAATTGGCAAAGTGATATTAGGAACCCGTAGAGGGCTATGGTGAAAAAGGAAATATCTTCCGTTCAAAACTGGATAGAAGCTTTCTGACAAACTGCTGTGTGTTCTGTTAATTCATCTCACAGTGTTACATCTTTCGCTTCAGGAAGCCTTTCGGTAAGGCTGTTCTTGTGGAATTGGCAAAGGTATATTTGGAAGCCCATAGAGGGGTATGGTGAAAAAGGAAATATCTTCCGTTTGAAACTGGAAAGGAGCTTTCTGAGAAACTGCTTTGTGTTCTGTTATTTATTCTCACAAAAATACATCTTTCCCTTCAAGACGCCTTTCGCGAAGGCTGTTCTTGTGGAATTGGCAAAGTGATATTTGGAAGCCCATAGAGGTCTATGGAGAAAAAGGAAATATCTTCCGTTCAAAACTGGAAAGAAGCTTTCCGAGAAACTGCTCTGTGTTCTGTTAATTCATCTCACAGAGTTACATCTCTCCCTTCAAGAAGCCTTTCGATAAGGCTGTTCTTGTGGAATTGGCAAAGTGGTATTTGGAAGCCCATAGAGGGCTATGGTGGTAAAGGAAATATCTTCCGTTCAAAACTGGAAAGAAGCTTTCTGAGAATCTGCTCTATGTTCTGTTAATTCATCTCACAGAGTTACATCTTTCCCTTCAAGAAGCCTTTCGCTAAGGCTTTTCTTGTGGAATTGGAAAAGGGATATTTGGAAGCCCATAGAGGGCTATGGTGAAAAAGGAAGTGTCTTCCGTTCAAAACTGGGAAGAAGCTTTCTGAGAAACTGCTCTGTGTTCTGTTAATTCACCTCACAGAGTTACATCTTTCCCTTCAAGAAGCCTTTCGCTATGGCTGTTGTTGTGGAATTGGCAAATGGATATTTGGAAGCCCATTGAGGTCTATGGTGAAAAAGGAAATATCTTCCGTTCAAAACTGGAAAGAAGCTTTCTGAGAAACTGCTCTGTGTTCTGTTAATTCATCTCACAGAGTTACATCATTCCCTTCAAGAAGCCTTTCGCTAAGGCTGTTCTTGTGGAATTGGCAAAGTGATATTTGGAAGCCCATAGAGGACTCTGGTGAAAAAGGAAATATCTTCCGTTCAAAACTGGAAAGAAGCTTTCTGAAAAACTGCTCTGTGTTATGTTAATTCATCTCACAGAGTTACATCTTTCCCTTCTAGAAGCCTTTCGCTAAGGCTGTTCTTGTGGAATTGGCAAAGTGATATTTGGAAGCCCATAGAGGGCTATGGTGAAAAAGGAAGTGTCTTCCGTTCAAAACTGGGAAGAAGCTTTCTGAGAAACTGCTCTGTGTTCTGTTAATTCATCTCACAGAGATACATCTTTCCCTTCAAGAAGCCTTTCGCTAAGGCTTTTCTTGTGGAATTGGAAAAGGGATATTTAGAAGCCCATAGAGGGCTATGGTGAAAAAGGAAGTGTCTTCCGTTCAAAACTGGGAAGAAGCTTTCTGAGAAACTGCTCTGTGTTCTGTTAATTCATCTCACAGAGTTACATCTTTCCCTTCAAGAAGCCTTTCGCTATGGCTGTTGTTGTGGAATTGGCAAAGGGATATTTGGAAGCCCATAGAGGGCTATGGTGAAAAAGGAAATATCTTCCGTTCAAAACTGGAAAGAAGCTTTCTGAGAAACTGCTCTGTGTTCTGTTAATTCATCTCACAGAGTTACATCATTCCCTTCAAGAAGCCTTTCGCTAAGGCTGTTCTTGTGGAATTGGCAAAGTGATATTTGGAAGCCCATAGAGGACTCTGGTGAAAAAGGAAATATCTTCTTTTCAAAACTGGAAAGAAGCTTTCTGAGAAACTCCTCTGTGTTCTGTTAATTCATCTCACTGAGTTACATCTTTCCCTTCAAGAAGCTTTCGCTAAGGCTGTTCTTGTGTAATTGGCAAAGTGATATTTGGAAGCACATAGAGGGCTATGGTGAAAAAGGAAATATCTTCCGTTCCAAACTGGAAAGAAGCTTTCTGAGAAACTGCTCTGTGTTCTGTTAATTCATCTCACAGAGTTACATATTTCCCTTCAAGGGGCCTTTCGCTAAGGCTGTTCTTGTGGAATTGGCAAAGGGATATTTGGAAGCCCATAGAGGGCTATGGTGAAAAAGAAAATGTCTCCCGTTCAAAACTGGGAAGAAGCTTTCTGAGAAACTGCTCTGTGTTCTGTTAATTCATATCACAGAGTTACATCTTTCCCTTCAAGAAGCCTTTCGCTAAGGCTTTTCTTGTGGAATTGGCAAAGGGATATTTAGAAGCTCTTAGAGGGTTATGGTGAAAAAGGAAATATATTCCGTTCAAAACTGGAAAGTAGCTTTCTGAGTAACTGCTCTGTGTTCTGTTAATTCATATCACAGAGTTACATCTTTCCCTTCAACAAGCCTTTCGCTAAGGCTGCTCTTGTGCAATTGGCAATTTGATATTTGCAAGCCCATTGAGGGCTTTGGTGAAAAAGGAAATATCTTCCGTTCAAAAGTGGAAAGAAGCTTTCTGAGAAACTGCTCTGTGTTCTGTTAATTCATCTCACAGAATTACATCTTTCCCTTCAAGAAGCCTTTCGCTAAGGCTGTTCTTGTGTAATTGGCAAAGTGATATTTGGAAGCCCATAAAGGGCTATGGTGAAAAAGGAAATATCTTCCGTTGAAAAGTGGAAAGAAGCTGTCTGAGAAACTGCTCTGTGTTCTGTTAATTCATCTCACAGAGTTACATCTCTCCCTTCAAGAAGCCTTTCGCTAAGGCTGTTCTTGTGGAATTGGCAAAGGGATATTTGAAAGCCCATAGAGGGCTATGGTGAAAAAGGAAATATCTTCCGTTCAAAAGTGGAAAGAAGCTTTCTGAGAAACTTTTCTGTGTTCTGTTAATTCATCTCACAGAGTTACATCTTTCCCATCAAGAAGCCTTTCGCTAAGGCTGTTCTTGTGGAATTGGCAAAGTGATATTTGGAAGCCCATAGAGGACTCTGGTGAAAAAGGAAATATCTTCCGTTCAAAACTGGAAAGAAGCTCTCTGAAAAACTGCTCTGTGTTCTCTTAATTCATCTCACAGAGTTACATCTTTCCCTTCAAGAAGCCTTTCGCTAAGGCTGTTCTTGTGGAATTGGCAAAGTGATATTTGGAAGCCCATAGAGGTCTATGGTGAAAAAGGAAGTGTCTTCCGTTCAAAACTGGGAAGAAGCTTTCTGAGAAACTGCTCTGTGTTCTGTTAATTCACCTCAAAGAGTTACATCTTTCCCTTCAAGAGGCCTTTCGCTATGGCTGTTCTTGTGGAATTGGCAAAGTGATATTTGGAAGCCCATAGAGGGCTATGGTGAAAAAGGAAATATCTTCCGTTCAAAACTGGAAAGAATCTTTCTGAGAAACTGCTCTGTGTTCTGTTAATTCATGTCACAGAGTTAAATCTATCCCTTCAAGAAGATTTTCGCTAAGGCTGTTCTTGTGGAATTGGCAAAGTGATATTAGGAAGCCCATAGAGGGCTATGGTGAAAAAGGAAATATCTTCCGTTCAAAACTGGATAGAAGCTTTCTGACAAACTGCTGTGTGTTCTGTTAATTCATCTCACAGTGTTACATCTTTCGCTTCAGGAAGCCTTTCGCTAAGGCTGTTCTTGTGGAATTGGCAAAGTGATATTTGGAAGCCCATAGAGGGCTATGGTGAAAAAGGAAATATCTTCCGTTTAAAACTGGAAAGGAGCTTTCTGAGAAACTGCTTTGTGTTCTGTTATTTATTCTCACAGAAATACATCTTTCCCTTCAAGACGCCTTTCGCGAAGGCTGTTCTTGTGGAATTGGCAAAGTGATATTTGGAAGCCCATAGAGGTCTATGGAGAAAAAGGAAATATCTTCCGTTCAAAACTGGAAAGAAGCTTTCCGAGAAACTGCTCTGTGTTCTGTTAATTCATCTCACAGAGTTACATCTCTCCCTTCAAGAAGCCTTTCGATAAGGCTGTTCTTGTGGAACTGGCAAAGTGGTATTTGGAAGCCCATAGAAGGCTATGGTGGTAAAGGAAATATCTTCCGTTCAAAACTTGAAAGAAGCTTTCTGAGAATCTGCTCTATGTTCTGTTAATTCATCTCACAGAGTTATATCTTTCCCTCCAAGAAGTCTTTCACTAAGGCTGTTCTTGTGGAATTGGCAAAGGGATATTTGAAAGCCCATAGAGGGCTATCTTGAAAAAGGAAATATCTTCCGTTCAAAACTGGAAAGAAGCTTTCCGAGAAATTGCTCTCTGTTCTGTTAATTCATCTCACAGAGTTACATCTTTCCCTTCAAGAAGCCTTTTGCTAAGTCTGTTCTTGTGGAATTGTCAAAGGGATATTTGGAAGCCCATAGAGGGATATGGTGAAAAACGAAATATCTTCCGTTCAAAACTGGAAAGAAGCTTTCTGATAAACTGCTCTGTGTTCTGTTAATTCATCTCACAGAGTTACATCTTTCCCTTCAAGAAGCCTTTCGCTAAGGCTGTTCTTGTGGAATTGGCAAAGTGATAATCCGAAGCACATAGAGGGCTATGGTGAAAAAGGAAATATCTTCCGTTCAAAACTGGAAAGAAGCTTTCTGAGAAATTGCTCTGTGTTCTGTTAATTCATCTCACAGAGTTACATCTTTCCCTTCAAGAAGCCTTTCGCTAAGGCTGTTCTTGTGGAATTGGCAAAGTGATACTTGGAAGCCCATAGAGGGCTATGGTGAAAAAGGAAGTGTCTTCCGTTCAAAACTGGGAAGAAGCTTTCTGAGAAACTGCTCTGTGTTCTGTTAATTCATCTCACAGAGTTACATCTTTCCCTTCAAGAAGCCTTTCGCTATGGCTGTTGTTGTGGAATTGGCAAAGGGATACTTGGAAGCCCATAGAGGGCTATGGTGAAAAATTAAATATTTTCCGTTCAAAACTGGAAAGAAGCTTTCTGAGAAACTGCTCTGTGTTCTGTTAATTCATCTCACAGAGTTACATCATTCCCTTCAAGAAGCCTTTCGCTAAGGCTGTTCTTGTGGAATTGGCAAAGTGATATTTGGAAGCCCATAGAGGACTCTGGTGAAAAAGGAAATATTTTCCGTTCCAAACTGGAAAGAAGCTTTCTGAGAAACTGCTCTGTGTTCTTTTAATTCATCTCACAGAGTTACATATTTCCCTTCAAGGGGCCTTTCGCTAAGGCTGTTCTTGTGGAATTGGCAAAGGGATATTTGGAAGCCCATAGAGGGCTATGGTGAAAAAGAAAGTGTCTCCCGTTCAAAACTGGGAAGAAGCTTTCTGAGAAACTGCTCTGTGTTCTGTTAATTCATATCACAGAGTTACATCTTTCCCTTCAAGAAGCCTTTCGCTAAGGCTTTTCTTGTGGAATTGGCAAAGGGATATTTAGAAGCTCTTAGAGGGCTATGGTGAAAAAGGAAATATATTCCGTTCAAAACTGGAAAGTAGCTTTCTGAGTAACTGCTCTGTGTTCTGTTAATTCATATCACAGAGTTACATCTTTCCCTTCAACAAGCCTTTCGCTAAGGCTGTTCTTGTGCAATTGGCAATTTGATATTTGCAAGCCCATTGAGGGCTTTGGTGAAAAAGGAAATATCTTCCGTTCAAAAGTGGAAAGAAGCTTTCTGAGAAACTGCTCTGTGTTCTGTTAATTCATCTCACAGAATTACATCTTTCCCTTCAAGAAGCCTTTCGCTAAGGCTGTTCTTGTGTAATTGGCAAAGTGATATTTGGAAGCCCATAAAGGGCTATGGTGAAAAAGGAAATATCTTCCGTTGAAAAGTGGAAAGAAGCTGTCTGAGAAACTGCTCTGTGTTCTGTTAATTCATCTCACAGAGTTACATCTCTCCCTTCAAGAAGCCTTTCGCTAAGGCTGTTCTTGTGGAATTGGCAAAGGGATATTTGAAAGCCCATAGAGGGCTATGGTGAAAAAGGAAATATATTCCGTTCAAAAGTGGAAAGAAGCTTTCTGAGAAACTTTTCTGTGTTCTGTTAATTCATCTCACAGAGTTACATCTTTCCCATCAAGAAGCCTTTCGCTAAGGCTGTTCTTGTGGAATTGGCAAAGTGATATTTGGAAGCCCATAGAGGACTCTGGTGAAAAAGGAAATATCTTCCGTTCAAAACTGGAAAGAAGCTCTCTGAAAAACTGCTCTGTGTTCTCTTAATTCATCTCACAGAGTTACATCTTTCCCTTCAAGAAGCCTTTCGCTAAGGCTGTTCTTGTGGAATTGGCAAAGTGATATTTGGAAGCCCATAGAAGGCTATGGTGAAAAAGAAAGTGTCTTCCGTTCAAAACTGGGAAGAAGCTTTCTGAGAAACTGCTCTGTGTTCTGTTAATTCATCTCACAGAGATACATCTTTCCCTTCAAGAAGCCTTTCGCTAAGGCTTTTCTTGTGGAATTGGAAAAGGGATATTTAGAAGCCCATAGAGGGCTATGGTGAAAAAGGAAGTGTCTTCCGTTCAAAACTGGGAAGAAGCTTTCTGAGAAACTGCTCTGTGTTCTGTTAATTCATCTCACAGAGTTACATCTTTCCCTTCAAGAAACCTTTCGCTATGGCTGTTGTTGTGGAATTGGCAATGGGATATTTGGAAGCCCATAGAGGGCTATGGTGGAAAAGGAAATATCTTCCGTTCAAAACTGGAAAGAAGCTTTCTGAGAAACTGCTCTGTGTTCTGTTAATTCATCTCACAGAGTTACATCATTCCCTTCAAGAAGCCTTTCGCTAAGGCTGTTCTTGTGGAATTGGCAAAGTGATATTTGGAAGCCCATAGAGGACTCTGGTGAAAAAGGAAATATCTTCCGTTCAAAACTGGAAAGAAGCTTTCTGAGAAACTGCTCTGTGTTCTGTTAATTCATCTCACTGAGTTACATCTTTCCCTTCAAGAAGCCTTTCGCTAAGGCTGTTCCTGTGGAATTGGCAAAGTGATATTTGGAAGCACATAGAGGGCTATGGTGAAAAAGGAAATATCTTCCGTTCCAAACTGGAAAGAAGCTTTCTGAGAAACTGCTCTATGTTCTGTTAATTCATCTCACAGAGTTACATATTTCCCTTCAAGGGGCCTTTCGCTAAGGCTGTTCTTGTGGAATTGGCAAAGGGATATTTGGAAGCCCATAGAGGGCTATGGTGAAAAAGAAAGTGTCTTCCGTTCAAAACTGGGAAGAAGCTTTCTGAGAAACTGCTCTGTGTTCTGTTAATTCATATCACAGAGTTACATCTTTCCCTTCAAGAAGCCTTTCGCTAAGGCTTTTCTTGTGGAATTGGCAAAGGGATATTTAGAAGCCCTTAGAGGGCTATGGTGAAAAAGGAAATATATTCCGTTCAAAACTGGAAAGTAGCTTTCTGAGTAACTGCTCTGTGTTCTGTTAATTCGATTCACAGAGTTACATCTTTCCCTTCAAGAAGCCTTTCGCTAAGGCTGTTCTTGTGCAATTGGCAATTTGATATTTGCAAGCCCATAGAGGGCTTTGGTGAAAAAGGAGATATCTTCCGTTCAAAAGTGGAAAGAAGCTGTCTGAGAAACTGCTCTGTGTTCTGTTAATTCATCTCACAGAGTTACATCTCTCCCTTCAAGAAGCCTTTCGCTAAGGCTGTTCTTGTGGAATTGGCAAAGGGATATTTGAAAGCCCATAGAGGGCTATGGTGAAAAAGGAAATATCTTCCGTTCAAAACTGGAAAGAAGCTTTCTGAGAAACGTTTCTGTGTTCTGTTAATTCATCTCACAGACTTACATCTTTCCCATCAAGAAGCCTTTCGCTAAGGCTGTTCTTGTGGAATTGGCAAAGTGATATTTGGAAGCCCATAGAGGACTCTGGTGAAAAAGGAAATATCTTCCGTTCAAAACTGGAAAGAAGCTCTCTGAAAAACTGCTCTGTGTTCTCTTAATTCATCTCACAGACTTACATCTTTCCCTTCACGAAGCCTTTCGCTAAGGCTGTTCTTGTGGGATTGGCAAAGTGATATTTGGAAGCCCATAGAGGGCTATGGTGAAAAAGGAAGTGTCTTCCGTTCAAAACTGGGAAGAAGCTTTCTGAGAAACTGCTCTGTGTTCTGTTAATTCACCTCAAAGAGTTACATCTTTCCCTTCAAGAGGCCTTTCGCTATGGCTGTTCTTGTGGAATTGGCAAAGTGATATTTGGAAGCCCATAGAGGGCTATGGTGAAAAAGGAAATATCTTCCGTTCAAAACTGGAAAGAATCTTTCTGAGAAACTGCCCTGTGTTCTGTTAATTCATGTCACAGAGTTACATCTATCCCTTCAAGAAGATTTTCGCTAAGGCTGTTCTTGTGGAATTGGCAAAGTGATATTAGGAAGCCCATAGAGGGCTATGGTGAAAAAGGAAATATCTTCCGTTCAAAACTGGATAGAAGCTTTCTGACAAACTGCTGTGTGTTCTGTTAATTCATCTCACAGTGTTACATCTTTCGCTTCAGGAAGCCTTTCGCTAAGGCTGTTCTTGTGGAATTGGCAAAGGAATATTTGGAAGCCCATAGAGGGCTATGGTGAAAAAGGAAATATCTTCCATTTAAAACTGGAAAGGAGCTTTCTGAGAAACTGCTTTGTGTTCTGTTATTTATTCTCACAGAAATACATCTTTCCCTTCAAGACGCCTTTCGCGAAGGCTGTTCTTGTGGAATTGGCAAAGTGATATTTGGAAGCCCATAGAGGTCTATGGAGAAAAAGGAAATATCTTCCGTTCAAAACTGGAAAGAAGCTTTCCGAGAAATGCTCTGTGTTCTGTTAATTCATCTCACAGAGTTACATCTCTCCCTTCAAGAAGCCTTTCGATAAGGCTGTTCTTGTGGAATTGGCAAAGTGGTATTTGGAAGCCCGTAGATGGCTATGGTGGTAAAGGAAATATCTTCCGTTCAAAACTGGAAAGAAGCTTTCTGAGAATCTGCTCTATGTTCTCTTAATTCATCTCACAGAGTTATATCTTTCCCTTCAAGAAGTCTTTCACTAAGGCTGTTCTTGTGGAATTGGCAAAGGGATATTTGACAGCCCATAGAGGGCTAGGGTGAAAAAGGAAATATCTTCCGTTCAAAACTGGAAAGAAGCTTTCTGAGAAATTGCTCTGTGTTCTGTTAATTCATCTCACAGAGTTACATCTTTCCCTTCAAGAAGCCTTTCGCTAAGGCTGTTCTTGAGGAATTGGCAAAGGGAAATTTGGAAGCCCATAGAGGGCTATGGTGAAAAACGAAATATCTTTCGTTCAAAACTGGAAAGAAGCTTTCTGAGGAACTGCTCTGTGTTCTGTTAATTCATCTCACAGAGTTACATCTTTCGCTTCAAGAAGCCTTTCGCTAAGGCTCTTCTTGTGGAATTGGCAAAGTGATATTTGGAAGCCCATAGAGGGCTATGGTGAAAAAGGAAGTGTCTTCCGTTCAAAACTGGGAAGAAGCTTTCTGAGAAACTGCTCTGTGTTCTGTTAATTCAACTCAAAGAGTTACATCTTTCCCTTCAAGAAGCCTTTCGCTATGGCTGTTCTTGTGGAATTGGCAAAGTGATATTTGGAAGCCCATAGAGGGCTATGGTGAAAAAGGAAATATCTTCCGTTCAAAACTGGAAAGATGGTTTCTGAGAAACTGCTCTGTGTTCTGTTAATTCATCTCACAGAGTTACATCTTTCCCTTCAAGAAGCCTTTCGCTAAGGCTCTTCTTGTGGAATAGGCAAAGTGATATTTGGAAGCCCATAGAGGGCTATGGTGAAAAAGGAAGTGTCTTCCGATCAAAACTGGGAAGAAGCTTTCTGAGAAACTGCTCTGTGTTCTGTTAATTCACCTCACAGAGTTACATCTTTCCCTTCAAGAAGCCTTTCGCTATGGCTGTTCTTGTGGAATTGGCAAAGTGATATTTGGAAGCCCATAGAGGGCTATGGTGAAAAAGGAAATATTTTCCGTTCAAAACTGGAAAGAAGCTTTCTGAGAAACTGCCCTGTGTTCAGTTAATTCATCTCACAGAGATACATCTTTCCCTTCAAGAAGCCTTTCGCTAAGGCTTCTCTTGTGGAATTGGAAAAGGGATATTTAGAAGCCCTTAGAGGGCTATGGTGAAAAAGGAAATATATTCCGTTCAAAACTGGAAAGTAGCTTTCTGAGTAACTGCTCTGTGTTCTGTTAATTCATCTCACAGAGTTACATCTTTCCCTTCAAGAAGCCTTTCGCTAAGGCTGTTCTTGTGGAATTGGCAAAGTGATATTTGGAAGCCCCTAGAGGGCTATGGTGAAAAAGGAAATATCTTCCGTTCAACAATGGAAAGAAGCTTTCTGAGAAACTCCTCTGTGTTCTGTTAATTCATCTCACAGAATTACATCTTTCCTTTCAAGAAGCCTTTCGCTAAGGCTGTTCTTGTGGAATTGGCAAAGTGATATTTGGAAGCCCATAGAGGGCTATGGGGAAAAAGGAAATATATTCCGTTCAAAAGTGGAAAGAAGCTTTCTGAGAAACTGCTCTGTGTTCTGTTAATTCATCTCACAGAGTTACATCTCTCCCTTCAAGAAGCCTTTCGATAAGGCTGTTCTTGTGGAATTGGCAAAGTGGTATTTGGAAGCCCATAGAGGGCTATGGTGAAAAAGGAAATATCTTCCGATCAAAACTGGAAAGAAGCTTTCTGAAAAACTGCTCTGTGTTCTGTTAATTCATCTCACAGAGTTACATCTTTCCCTTCTAGAAGCCTTTCGCTAAGGCTGTTCTTGTGGAATTGGCAAAGGGATATTTGGAAGCCCATAGAGGGCTATGGTGAAAAAGGAAGTGTCTTCGTCCAAAACTGGGAAGAAGCTTTCTGAGAAACTGCTCTGTGTTCTGTGAATTCACCTCAAAGAGTTACATTTTTCCCTTCAAGAAGCCTTTCGCTATGGCTGTTCTTGTTGAATTGGCAAAGTGATATTTGGAAGCCCATAGAGGGCTATGGTGAAAAAGGAACTATTTTCCGTTCAAAACCGGAAAGAAGCTTTCTGAGAAACTGCTCTGTGTTCTGTTAATTCATCTCACAGAGTTACATCTTTCCCTTCAAGAAGCCTTTCGCTAAGGCTGTTCTTGTGGAATTGGCAAAGTGATATTTGAAGCCCATAGAGGGCTATGGTGAAAAAGGAAATATCTTCCGTTCAAAACTGGAAAGAATCTTTCCGGGAAACTGCTCTGTGTTCTGTTAATTCATCTCACAGAGTTACATCTTTCCCTTCAAGAAGCCGTTTGCTAAGGCTGTTCTTGTGGAATTGGGAAAGTGATATTTGGAAGCCCATAGAGGGCTATGGTGAAAAAGGAAATATCTTCCGTTCAAAACTGGATAGAAGCTTTCTGAGAATCTGCTGTGTGTTCTGTTAATTCATCTCACAGTGTTACATCTTTCGCTTCAGGAAGCCTTTTGCTAAGGCTGTTCTTGTGGAATTGGCAAAGGTATATTTGGAAGCCCATAGAGGGCTATGGTGAAAAAGGAAATATCTTAGGTTCAAAACTGGAAAGAAGCTTTCTGAGAAACTGCTCTGTGTTCTGTTAATTCATCTCACAGAGTTACATCTTTCCCTTCACGAAGCCTTTCGCTAAGGCTGTTCTTGTGGAATTGGCAAAGTGATATTTGGAAGCCCATAGAGGACTCTGGTGAAAAAGGAAATATCTTCCGATCAAAACTGGAAGGAATCTTTCTGAAAAACTGCTCTGTGTTCTGTTAATTCATCTCACAGAGTTACATCTTTCCCTTCTAGAAGCCTTTCGCTAAGACTGTTCTTGTGTAATTGGCAAAGTGATATTTGGAAGCCCGTAGAGGGCTATGGTGAAAAAGGAAGTGTCTTCCGTTCAAAACTGGGAAGAAGCTTTCTGAGAAACTGCTCTGTGTTCTGTTAATTCACCTCAAATAGTTACATTTTTCCCTTCAAGAAGCCTTTCGCTATGGCTGTTCTTGTTGAATTGGCAAAGTGATATTTGGAAGCCCATAGAGGGCTATGGTGAAAAAGGAAATATTTTCCGTTCAAAACTGGAAAGAATCTTTCTGAGAAACTGCTCTGTGTTCTGTTAATTCATCTCACAGAGTTACATCTTTCCCTTCAAGAAGCCTTTCGCTAAGGCTGTTCTTGTGGAATTGGCAAAGTGATATTTGGAAGCCCATAGAGGGCTATGGTGAAAAAGGAAATATCTTCCGTTCAAAACTGGATAGAAGCTTTCTGAGAAACTGCTGTGTGTTCTGTTAATTCATCTCACAGTGTTACATCTTTCGCTTCAGGAAGCCTTTCGGTAAGGCTGTTCTTGTGGAATTGGCAAAGTGATATTTGGAAGCCCATAGAGGGCTATGGTGAAAAAGGAAATATCTTCCGTTCAAAACTGGAAAGAAGCTTTCTGAGAAACTGCTCTGTGTTCTGTTAATTCATCTCACAGAGTTACATCTTTCCCTTCAAGAAGTCTTTCGCTAAGGCTGTTCTTGTGGAATTGGCAAAGGGATATTTGGAAGCCCATAGAGTGCTACGGTGAAAAAGGAAATTCCTTCCGTTCAAAACTGGAAAGAATCTTTCTGGGAAACTGCTCTGTGTTCTGTTAATTCATCTCACAGAGTTACATCTTTCCCTTCAAGAAGCCTTTTGCTAAGGCTGTTCTTGTGGAATTGTCAAAGGAATATTTGGAAGCCCATAGAGGGCTATGGTGAAAAACGAAATATCTTCCGTTCAAAACTGGAATAAAGCTTTCTGAGAAACTGCTCTGTGTTCTGTTAATTCATATCACAGAGTTACATCTTTCCCTTCAAGAAGCCTTTCGCTAAGGCTCTTCTTGTGGAATTGGCAAAGTGATATTAGGAAGCCCATAGAGGGCTATGGTGAAAAAGGAAATATCTTCCGTTCAAAAGTGGAAAGAAGCATTCTGAGATACTGCTCTGTGTTCTGTTAATTCATCTCACAGAGTTACATCTCTCCCTTCAAGAAGCCTTTCGCTAAGGCTGTTCTTGTGGAATTGGCAAAGGGATATTTGGAAGCCCATAGAGGGCTATGGTGAAATAGGAAATATCTTCCGTTCAAAACTGGAAAGAAGCTTTCTGAAACACTGCTCTGTGTTCTGTTAATTCAACTCACAGAGATACATCTTTCCATTCCAGAAGCCTTTCGCTAAGGCTGTTCTTGTGGAATTGGCAAAGTGATATTTGGAAGCCCATAGAGGGCTATGGTGAAAAAGGAAATATCTTCCGTTCAAACCTGGAAAGAAGCGTTCTGAGAAACTGCTCTGTGTTCTGTTACTTCACCTCACAGAGTTACATCTTTCCCTTCATGAAACCTTTCGCTAATGCTGTTCTTGTGGAATTGGAAAAGGGATATTTGGAAGCCCATAGAGGGCTATGGTGAAAAAGGAATTATCTTTCGTTCAAAACTGGAAAGAAGCTTTCTGAGAAACTGCTCTGTGTTCTGTTAATTCATCTCACAGAGTTACATCTTTCCCTTCAAGAAGCCTTTCGCTAAGGCTGTTCTTGTGGAATTGGCAAAGGGATATTTGGAAGCCCAGGGAGGGCTATGTTGAAAAAGGAAATATCTTCCGTTCAAAACTGGAAAGAAGCTTTCTGAGAAACTGCTCTGTGTTCTGTGAATTCATCTCACAGAGTTACATCTTTCCCTTCAAGAAGCCTTTCGCTAAGGCTGTTCTTGTGGAATTGGCAAAGTGATATTTGGAAGCCCATAGAGGGCTATGGTGAAAAAGGAAATATCTTCCGTTCAAAACTGGATAGAAGCTTTCTGAGAAACTGCTGTGTGTTCTGTTATTTCATCTCACAGTGTTACATCTTTCGCTTCAGGAAGCCTTTTGCTAAGGCTGTTCTTGTGGAATTGGCAAAGGGATATTTGCTAGCCAATAGAGGGCGATGTTGAAAAAGGAAATATGTTTTGTTCAAAACTGGAAAGAAGCTTTCTGAGAAACTGCTCTGTGTTCTGTCAATTCATCTCACACAGTTACATCTTTCCCTTCAAGAAGCCTTTTGCTGAGGCTGTTCTTGTGGAATTGTCAAAGGGATATTTGGAAACCCATAGAGGGCTATGGTGAAAAAGGAAATATCTTCCGTTCAAAACTGGAAAGAAGCTTTCTGAGAAACTGCTCTGTGTTCTGCTAATTCATCTCACAGAGTTACATCTTTCCCTTCAAGAAGCCTTTCGCTAAGGCTGTTCTTGTGGAATTGGCAAAGTGATATTTGGAAGCCCATAGAGGGCTATGGTGAAAAAGGAAGTGTCTTCCGTTCAAAACTGGGAAGAAGCTTTCTGAGAAACTGCTCTGTGTTCTGTTAATTCACCTCAAAGAGTTACATCTTTCCCTTCAAGAGGCCTTTCGCTATGGCTGTTCTTGTGGAATTGGCAAAGTGATATTTGGAAGCCCATAGAGGGCTATGGTGAAAAAGGAAATATCTTCCGTTCAAAACTGGAAAGAATCTTTCTGAGAAACTGCTCTGTATTCTGTTAATTCATCTCACAGAATTACATCTTTCCTTTCAAGAAGCCTTTCGCTAAGGCTGTTCTTGAGGAATTGGCAAAGTGATATTTGGAAGCCCATAGAGGGCTATGGTGAAAAAGGAAATATTTTCCGTTCAAAACTGGAAAGAATCTTTGTGAGAAACTGCTCTGTGTTCTGTTAATTCACCTCAAAGAGTTACATCTTTCCCTTCAAGAAGCCTTTCGATAAGGCTGTTCTTGGGGAATTGGCAAATTGGTATTTGGAAGCCCATAGAGGGCTATGGTGGTAAAGGAAATATCTTCCGTTCAAAACTGGAAAGAAGCTTTCTGAGAAAGTGCTCTGTGTTCTGTTAATTCATCTCACAGAGTTACATCTTTCCCTTCAAGAAGCCTTTCGCTAAGGCTGTTCTTGTGGAATTGGCAAAGTGATATTTGGAAGCCCATAGTGGGCTATGGTGAAAAAGGAAATATCTTCCGTTCAAAACTGGAAAGAAGCTTTCTGAGAAACTGCTCTGTGTTCTGTTAATTCATCTCACAGAGTTACATCTTTCCCTTCAAGAAGCCTTTCGCTAAGGCTGTTCTTGTGGAATTGGCAAAGGGATATTTGGAAGCCTATAGAGTGCTACGGTGAAAAAGGAAATATCTTCCGTTCAAAACTGGAAAGAATCTTTCTGGGAAACTGCTCTGTGTTCTGTTAATTCATCTCACAGAGTTACATCTTTCCCTTCAAGAAGCCTTTTGCTAAGGCTGTTCTTGTGGAATTGTAAAAGGGATATTTGGAAGCCCATAGAGGGCTATGGTGAAAAACGAAATATCTTCCGTTCAAAACTGGAAAGAAGCTTTCTGAGAAACTGCTCTGTGTTCTGTTAATTCATCTCACAGAGTTACATCTTTCCCTTCAAGAAGCCTTTCGCTAAGGCTTTTCTTGTGGAATTGGAAAAGGGATATTTAGAAGCCCATAGAGGGCTACGGTGAAAAAGAAGTGTCTTCCGTTCAAAACTGGGAAGAAGCTTTCTGAGAAACTGCTCTGTGTTCTGTTAATTCATCTCACAGAGTTACATCTTTCCCTTCAAGAAGCCTTTCGCTATGGCTGTTGTTGTGGAATTGGCAAAGTGATATTTGGAAGCCCATAGAGGGCTATGGTGAAAAAGGAAATATCTTCCGTTCAAAACTGGAAAGAAGCTCTCTGAAAAACTGCTCTGTGTTCTCTTAATTCATCTCACAGAGTTACATCTTTCCCTTCAAGAAGCCTTTCGCTAAGGCTGTTCTTGTGGAATTGGCAAAGTGATATTTGGAAGCCCATAGAGGGCTATGGTGAAAAAGGAAGTGTCTTCCGTTCAAAACTGGGAAGAAGCTTTCTGAGAAACTGCTCTGTGTTCTGTTAATTCACCTCAAAGAGTTACATCTTTCCCTTCAAGAGGCCTTTCGCTATGGCTGTTCTTGTGGAATTGGCAAAGTGATATTTGGAAGCCCATAGAGGGCTATGGTGAAAAAGGAAATATCTTCCGTTCAAAACTGGATAGAAGCTTTCTGACAAACTGCTGTGTGTTCTGTTAATTCATCTCACAGTGTTACATCTTTCGCTTCAGGAAGCCTTTCGCTATGGCTGTTGTTGTGGAATTGGCAAAGTAATCTTTGGAAGCCCATAGAGGGCTATGGTGAAAAAGGATATATCTTCCGTTCAAAACTGGAAAGAAGCTTTCTGAGAAACTGCTCTGTGTTCTGTTAATTCATCTCACAGAGTTACATCTATCCCTTCAAGAAGATTTTCGCTAAGGCTGTTCTTGTGGAATTGGCAAAGTGATATTAGGAAGCCCATAGAGGGCTATGGTGAAAAAGGAAATATCTTCCGTTCAAAACTGGATAGAAGCTTTCTGACAAACTGCTGTGTGTTCTGTTAATTCATCTCACAGTGTTACATCTTTCGCTTCAGGAAGCCTTTCGCTAAGGCTGTTCTTGTGGAATTGGCAAAGGGATATTTGGAAGCCCATAGAGGGCTATGGTGAAAAAGGAAATATCTTCCGTTTAAAACTGGAAAGGAGCTTTCTGAGAAACTGCTTTGTGTTCTGTTATTTATTCTCACAGAAATACATCTTTCCCTTCAAGACGCCTTTCGCGAAGGCTGTTCTTGTGGAATTGGCAAAGTGATATTTGGAAGCCCATAGAGGTCTATGGAGAAAAAGGAAATATCTTCCGTTCAAAACTGGAAAGAAGCTTTCCGAGAAACTGCTCTGTGTTCTGTTAATTCATCTCACAGAGTTACATCTCTCCCTTCAAGAAGCCTTTCGATAAGGCTGTTCTTGTGGAATTGGCAAAGTGGTATTTGGAAGCCCATAGAGGGCTATGGTGGTAAAGGAAATATCTTCCGTTCAAAACTGGAAAGAAGCTTTCTGAGAATCTGCTCTATGTTCTGTTAATTCATCTCACAGAGTTACATCTTTCCCTTCAAGAAGCCTTTCGCTAAGGCTTTTCTTGTGGAATTGGAAAAGGGATATTTGGAAGCCCATAGAGGGCTATGGTGAAAAAGGAAGTGTCTTCCGTTCAAAACTGGGAAGAAGCTTTCTGAGAAACTGCTCTGTGTTCTGTTAATTCACCTCACAGAGTTACATCTTTCCCTTCAAGAAGCCTTTCGCTATGGCTGTTGTTGTGGAATTGGCAAATGGATATTTGGAAGCCCATTGAGGGCTATGGTGAAAAAGGAAATATCTTCCGTTCAAAACTGGAAAGAAGCTTTCTGAGAAACTGCTGTGTGTTCTGTTAATTCATCTCACAGAGTTACATCATTCCCTTCAAGAAGCCTTTCGCTAAGGCTGTTCTTGTGGAATTGGCAAAGTGATATTTGGAAGCCCATAGAGGACTCTGGTGAAAAAGGAAATATCTTCCGTTCAAAACTGGAAAGAAGCTTTCTGAAAAACTGCTCTGTGTTATGTTAATTCATCTCACAGAGTTACATCTTTCCCTTCTAGAAGCCTTTCGCTAAGGCTGTTCTTGTGGAATTGGCAAAGTGATATTTGGAAGCCCATAGAGGGCTATGGTGAAAAAGGAAGTGTCTTCCGTTCAAAACTGGGAAGAAGCTTTCTGAGAAACTGCTCTGTGTTCTGTTAATTCATCTCACAGAGATACATCTTTCCCTTCAAGAAGCCTTTCGCTAAGGCTTTTCTTGTGGAATTGGAAAAGGGATATTTAGAAGCCCATAGAGGGCTATGGTGAAAAAGGAAGTGTCTTCCGTTCAAAACTGGGAAGAAGCTTTCTGAGAAACTGCTCTGTGTTCTGTTAATTCATCTCACAGAGTTACATCTTTCCCTTCAAGAAGCCTTTCGCTATGGCTGTTGTTGTGGAATTGGCAAAGGGATATTTGGAAGCCCATAGAGGGCTATGGTGAAAAAGGAAATATCTTCCGTTCAAAACTGGAAAGAAGCTTTCTGAGAAACTGCTCTGTGTTCTGTTAATTCATCTCACAGAGTTACATCATTCCCTTCAAGAAGCCTTTCGCTAAGGCTGTTCTTGTGGAATTGGCAAAGTGATATTTGGAAGCCCATAGAGGACTCTGGTGAAAAAGGAAATATCTTCTGTTCAAAACTGGAAAGAAGCTTTCTGAGAAACTCCTCTGTGTTCTGTTAATTCATCTCACTGAGTTACATCTTTCCCTTCAAGAAGCTTTCGCTAAGGCTGTTCTTGTGTAATTGGCAAAGTGATATTTGGAAGCACATAGAGGGCTATGGTGAAAAAGGAAATATCTTCCGTTCCAAACTGGAAAGAAGCTTTCTGAGAAACTGCTCTGTGTTCTGTTAATTCATCTCACAGAGTTACATATTTCCCTTCAAGGGGCCTTTCGCTAAGGCTGTTCTTGTGGAATTGGCAAAGGGATATTTGGAAGCCCATAGAGGGCTATGGTGAAAAAGAAAATGTCTCCCGTTCAAAACTGGGAAGAAGCTTTCTGAGAAACTGCTCTGTGTTCTGTTAATTCATATCACAGAGTTACATCTTTCCCTTCAAGAAGCCTTTCGCTAAGGCTTTTCTTGTGGAATTGGCAAAGGGATATTTAGAAGCTCTTAGAGGGTTATGGTGAAAAAGGAAATATATTCCGTTCAAAACTGGAAAGTAGCTTTCTGAGTAACTGCTCTGTGTTCTGTTAATTCATATCACAGAGTTACATCTTTCCCTTCAACAAGCCTTTCGCTAAGGCTGCTCTTGTGCAATTGGCAATTTGATATTTGCAAGCCCATTGAGGGCTTTGGTGAAAAAGGAAATATCTTCCGTTCAAAAGTGGAAAGAAGCTTTCTGAGAAACTGCTCTGTGTTCTGTTAATTCATCTCACAGAATTACATCTTTCCCTTCAAGAAGCCTTTCGCTAAGGCTGTTCTTGTGTAATTGGCAAAGTGATATTTGGAAGCCCATAAAGGGCTATGGTGAAAAAGGAAATATCTTCCGTTGAAAAGTGGAAAGAAGCTGTCTGAGAAACTGCTCTGTGTTCTGTTAATTCATCTCACAGAGTTACATCTCTCCCTTCAAGAAGCCTTTCGCTAAGGCTGTTCTTGTGGAATTGGCAAAGGGATATTTGAAAGCCCATAGAGGGCTATGGTGAAAAAGGAAATATCTTCCGTTCAAAAGTGGAAAGAAGCTTTCTGAGAAACTTTTCTGTGTTCTGTTAATTCATCTCACAGAGTTACATCTTTCCCATCAAGAAGCCTTTCGCTAAGGCTGTTCTTGTGGAATTGGCAAAGTGATATTTGGAAGCCCATAGAGGACTCTGGTGAAAAAGGAAATATCTTCCGTTCAAAACTGGAAAGAAGCTCTCTGAAAAACTGCTCTGTGTTCTCTTAATTCATCTCACAGAGTTACATCTTTCCCTTCAAGAAGCCTTTCGCTAAGGCTGTTCTTGTGGAATTGGCAAAGTGATATTTGGAAGCCCATAGAGGGCTATGGTGAAAAAGGAAGTGTCTTCCGTTCAAAACTGGGAAGAAGCTTTCTGAGAAACTGCTCTGTGTTCTGTTAATTCACCTCAAAGAGTTACATCTTTCCCTTCAAGAGGCCTTTCGCTATGGCTGTTCTTGTGGAATTGGCAAAGTGATATTTGGAAGCCCATAGAGGGCTATGGTGAAAAAGGAAATATCTTCCGTTCAAAACTGGAAAGAATCTTTCTGAGAAACTGCTCTGTGTTCTGTTAATTCATGTCACAGAGTTAAATCTATCCCTTCAAGAAGATTTTCGCTAAGGCTGTTCTTGTGGAATTGGCAAAGTGATATTAGGAAGCCCATAGAGGGCTATGGTGAAAAAGGAAATATCTTCCGTTCAAAACTGGATAGATGCTTTCTGACAAACTGCTGTGTGTTCTGTTAATTCATCTCACAGTGTTACATCTTTCGCTTCAGGAAGCCTTTCGCTAAGGCTGTTCTTGTGGAATTGGCAAAGTGATATTTGGAAGCCCATAGAGGGCTATGGTGAAAAAGGAAATATCTTCCGTTTAAAACTGGAAAGGAGCTTTCTGAGAAACTGCTTTGTGTTCTGTTATTTATTCTCACAGAAATACATCTTTCCCTTCAAGACGCCTTTCGCGAAGGCTGTTCTTGTGGAATTGGCAAAGTGATATTTGGAAGCCCATAGAGGTCTATGGAGAAAAAGGAAATATCTTCCGTTCAAAACTGGAAAGAAGCTTTCCGAGAAACTGCTCTGTGTTCTGTTAATTCATCTCACAGAGTTACATCTCTCCCTTCAAGAAGCCTTTCGATAAGGCTGTTCTTGTGGAACTGGCAAAGTGGTATTTGGAAGCCCATAGAGGGCTATGGTGGTAAAGGAAATATCTTCCGTTCAAAACTTGAAAGAAGCTTTCTGAGAATCTGCTCTATGTTCTGTTAATTCATCTCACAGAGTTATATCTTTCCCTCCAAGAAGTCTTTCACTAAGGCTGTTCTTGTGGAATTGGCAAAGGGATATTTGAAAGCCCATAGAGGGCTATCTTGAAAAAGGAAATATCTTCCTTTCAAAACTGGAAAGAAGCTTTCCGAGAAATTGCTCTCTGTTCTGTTAATTCATCTCACAGAGTTACATCTTTCCCTTCAAGAAGCCTTTTGCTAAGTCTGTTCTTGTGGAATTGTCAAAGGGATATTTGGAAGCCCATAGAGGGATATGGTGAAAAACGAAATATCTTCCGTTCAAAACTGGAAAGAAGCTTTCTGATAAACTGCTCTGTGTTCTATTAATTCATCTCACAGAGTTACATCTTTCCCTTCAAGAAGCCTTTCGCTAAGGCTGTTCTTGTGGAATTGGCAAAGTGATAATCCGAAGCACATAGAGGGCTATGGTGAAAAAGGAAATATCTTCCGTTCAAAACTGGAAAGAAGCTTTCTGAGAAATTGCTCTGTGTTCTGTTAATTCATCTCACAGAGTTACATCTTTCCCTTCAAGAAGCCTTTCGCTAAGGCTGTTCTTGTGGAATTGGCAAAGTGATACTTGGAAGCCCATAGAGGGCTATGGTGAAAAAGGAAGTGTCTTCCGTTCAAAACTGGGAAGAAGCTTTCTGAGAAACTGCTCTGTGTTCTGTTAATTCATCTCACAGAGTTACATCTTTCCCTTCAAGAAGCCTTTCGCTATGGCTGTTGTTGTGGAATTGGCAAAGGGATATTTGGAAGCCCATAGAGGGCTATGGTGAAAAATTAAATATCTTCCGTTCAAAACTGGAAAGAAGCTTTCTGAGAAACTGCTCTGTGTTCTGTTAATTCATCTCACAGAGTTACATCATTCCCTTCAAGAAGCCTTTCGCTAAGGCTGTTCTTGTGGAATTGGCAAAGTGATATTTGGAAGCCCATAGAGGAATCTGGTGAAAAAGGAAATATCTTCCGTTCCAAACTGGAAAGAAGCTTTCTGAGAAACTGCTCTGTGTTCTTTTAATTCATCTCACAGAGTTACATATTTCCCTTCAAGGGGCCTTTCGCTAAGGCTGTTCTTGTGGAATTGGCAAAGGGATATTTGGAAGCCCATAGAGGGCTATGGTGAAAAAGAAAGTGTCTCCCGTTCAAAACTGGGAAGAAGCTTTCTGAGAAACTGCTCTGTGTTCTGTTAATTCATATCACAGAGTTACATCTTTCCCTTCAAGAAGCCTTTCGCTAAGGCTTTTCTTGTGGAATTGGCAAAGGGATATTTAGAAGCTCTTAGAGGGCTATGGTGAAAAAGGAAATATATTCCGTTCAAAACTGGAAAGTAGCTTTCTGAGTAACTGCTCTGTGTTCTGTTAATTCATATCACAGAGTTACATCTTTCCCTTCTACAAGCCTTTCGCTAAGGCTGTTCTTGTGCAATTGGCAATTTGATATTTGCAAGCCCATTGAGGGCTTTGGTGAAAAAGGAAATATCTTCCGTTCAAAAGTGGAAAGAAGCTTTCTGAGAAACTGCTCTGTGTTCTGTTAATTCATCTCACAGAATTACATCTTTCCCTTCAAGAAGCCTTTCGCTAAGGCTGTTCTTGTGTAATTGGCAAAGTGATATTTGGAAGCCCATAAAGGGCTATGGTGAAAAAGGAAATATCTTCCGTTGAAAAGTGGAAAGAAGCTGTCTGAGAAACTGCTCTGTGTTCTGTTAATTCATCTCACAGAGTTACATCTCTCCCTTCAAGAAGCCTTTCGCTAAGGCTGTTCTTGTGGAATTGGCAAAGGGATATTTGAAAGCCCATAGAGGGCTATGGTGAAAAAGGAAATATATTCCGTTCAAAAGTGGAAAGAAGCTTTCTGAGAAACTTTTCTGTGTTCTGATAATTCATCTCACAGAGTTACATCTTTCCCATCAAGAAGCCTTTCGCTAAGGCTGTTCTTGTGGAATTGGCAAAGTGATATTTGGAAGCCCATAGAGGGCTATGGTGAAAAAGAAAGTGTCTTCCGTTCAAAACTGGGAAGAAGCTTTCTGAGAAACTGCTCTGTATTCTGTTAATTCATCTCACAGAGATACATCTTTCCCTTCAAGAAGCCTTTCGCTAAGGCTTTTCTTGTGGAATTGGCAAAGTGATATTTAGAAGCCCATAGAGGGCTATGGTGAAAAAGGAAATATCTTCCGTTCAAAACTGGAAAGAAGCTTTCTGAGAAACTGCTCTGTGTTCTGTTAATTCATCTCACTGAGTTACATCTTTCCCTTCAAGAAGCCTTTCGCTAAGGCTGTTCCTGTGGAATTGGCAAAGTGATATTTGGAAGCACATAGAGGGCTATGGTGAAAAAGGAAATATCTTCCGTTCCAAACTGGAGAGAAGCTTTCTGAGAAACTGCTCTATGTTCTGTTAATTCATCTCACAGAGTTACATATTTCCCTTCAAGGGGCCTTTCGCTAAGGCTGTTCTTGTGGAATTGGCAAAGGGATATTAGGAAGCCCATAGAGGGCTATGGTGAAAAAGGAAATATCTTCCGTTCAAAACTGGATAGAAGCTTTCTGACAAACTGCTGTGTGTTCTGTTAATTCATCTCACAGTGTTACATCTTTCGCTTCAGGAAGCCTTTCGCTAAGGCTGTTCTTGTGGAATTGGCAAAGGAATATTTGGAAGCCCATAGAGGGCTATGGTGAAAAAGGAAATATCTTCCGTTTAAAACTGGAAAGGAGCTTTCTGAGAAACTGCTTTGTGTTCTGTTATTTATTCTCACAGAAATACATCTTTCCCTTCAAGACGCCTTTCGCGAAGGCTGTTCTTGTGGAATTGGCAAAGTGATATTTGGAAGCCCATAGAGGTCTATGGAGAAAAAGGAAATATCTTCCGTTCAAAACTGGAAAGAAGCTTTCCGAGAAATGCTCTGTGTTCTGTTAATTCATCTCACAGAGTTACATCTCTCCCTTCAAGAAGCCTTTCGATAAGGCTGTTCTTGTGGAATTGGCAAAGTGGTATTTGGAAGCCCGTAGAGGGCTATGGTGGTAAAGGAAATATCTTCCGTTCAAAACTGGAAAGAAGCTTTCTGAGAATCTGCTCTATGTTCTGTTAATTCATCTCACAGAGTTATATCTTTCCCTTCAAGAAGTCTTTCACTAAGGCTGTTCTTGTGGAATTGGCAAAGGGATATTTGACAGCCCATAGAGGGCTAGGGTGAAAAAGGAAATATCTTCCGTTCAAAACTGGAAAGAAGCTTTCTGAGAAATTGCTCTGTGTTCTGTTAATTCATCTCACAGAGTTACATCTTTCCCTTCAAGAAGCCTTTCGCTAAGGCTGTTCTTGAGGAATTGGCAAAGGGAAATTTGGAAGCCCATAGAGGGCTATGGTGAAAAACGAAATATCTTTCGTTCAAAACTGGAAAGAAGCTTTCTGAGGAACTGCTCTGTGTTCTGTTAATTCATCTCACAGAGTTACATCTTTCGCTTCAAGAAGCCTTTCGCTAAGGCTGTTCTTGTGGAATTGGCAAAGTGATATTTGGAAGCCCATAGAGGGCTATGGTGAAAAAGGAAGTGTCTTCCGTTCAAAACTGGGAAGAAGCTTTCTGAGAAACTGCTCTGTGTTCTGTTAATTCAACTCAAAGAGTTACATCTTTCCCTTCAAGAAGCCTTTCGCTATGGCTGTTCTTGTGGAATTGGCAAAGTGATATTTGGAAGCCCATAGAGGGCTATGGTTAAAAAGGAAATATCTTCCGTTCAAAACTGGAAAGATGGTTTCTGAGAAACTGCTCTGTGTTCTGTTAATTCATCTCACAGAGTTACATCTTTCCCTTCAAGAAGCCTTTCGCTAAGGCTGTTCTTGTGGAATAGGCAAAGTGATATTTGGAAGCCCATAGAGGGCTATGGTGAAAAAGGAAGTGTCTTATGATCAAAACTGGGAAGAAGCTTTCTGAGAAACTGCTCTGTGTTCTGTTAATTCACCTCACAGAGTTACATCTTTCCCTTCAAGAAGCCTTTCGCTATGGCTGTTCTTGTGGAATTGGCAAAGTGATATTTGGAAGCCCATAGAGGGCTATGGTGAAAAAGGAAATATTTTCCGTTCAAAACTGGAAAGAAGCTTTCTGAGAAACTGCCCTGTGTTCAGTTAATTCATCTCACAGAGATACATCTTTCCCTTCAAGAAGCCTTTCGCTAAGGCTTCTCTTGTGGAATTGGAAAAGGGATATTTAGAAGCCCTTAGAGGGCTATGGTGAAAAAGGAAATATATTCCGTTCAAAACTGGAAAGTAGCTTTCTGAGTAACTGCTCTGTGTTCTGTTAATTCATCTCACAGAGTTACATCTTTCCCTTCAAGAAGCCTTTCGCTAAGGCTGTTCTTGTGGAATTGGCAAAGTGATATTTGGAAGCCCCTAGAGGGCTATGGTGAAAAAGGAAATATCTTCCGTTCAACAATGGAAAGAAGCTTTCTGAGAAACTCCTCTGTGTTCTGTTAATTCATCTCACAGAATTACATCTTTCCTTTCAAGAAGCCTTTCGCTAAGGCTGTTCTTGTGGAATTGGCAAAGTGATATTTGGAAGCCCATAGAGGGCTATGGGGAAAAAGGAAATATATTCCGTTCAAAAGTGGAAAGAAGCTTTCTGAGAAACTGCTCTGTGTTCTGTTAATTCATCTCACAGAGTTACATCTCTCCCTTCAAGAAGCCTTTCGATAAGGCTGTTCTTGTGGAATTGGCAAAGTGGTATTTGGAAGCCCATAGAGGGCTATGGTGAAAAAGGAAATATCTTCCGATCAAAACTGGAAAGAAGCTTTCTGAAAAACTGCTCTGTGTTCTGTTAATTCATCTCACAGAGCTACATCTTTCCCTTCTAGAAGCCTTTCGCTAAGGCTGTTCTTGTGGAATTGGCAAAGGGATATTTGGAAGCCCATAGAGGGCTATGGTGAAAAAGGAAGTGTCTTCGTCCAAAACTGGGAAGAAGCTTTCTGAGAAACTGCTCTGTGTTCTGTGAATTCACCTCAAAGAGTTACATTTTTCCCCTCAAGAAGCCTTTCGCTATGGCTGTTCTTGTTGAATTGGCAAAGTGATATTTGGAAGCCCATAGAGGGCTATGGTGAAAAAGGAACTATTTTCCGTTCAAAACCGGAAAGAAGCTTTCTGAGAAACTGCTCTGTGTTCTGTTAATTCATCTCACAGAGTTACATCTTTCCCTTCAAGAAGCCTTTCGCTAAGGCTGTTCTTGTGGAATTGGCAAAGTGATATTTGAAGCCCATAGAGGGCTATGGTGAAAAAGGAAATATCTTCCGTTCAAAACTGGAAAGAATCTTTCCGGGAAACTGCTCTGTGTTCTGTTAATTCATCTCACAGAGTTACATCTTTCCCTTCAAGAAGCCGTTTGCTAAGGCTGTTCTTGTGGAATTGGGAAAGTGATATTTGGAAGCCCATAGAGGGCTATGGTGAAAAAGGAAATATCTTCCGTTCAAAACTGGATAGAAGCTTTCTGAGAATCTGCTGTGTGTTCTGTTAATTCATCTCACAGTGTTACATCTTTCGCTTCAGGAAGCCTTTTGCTAAGGCTGTTCTTGTGGAATTGGCAAAGGTATATTTGGAAGCCCATAGAGGGCTATGGTGAAAAAGGAAATATCTTAGGTTCAAAACTGGAAAGAAGCTTTCTGAGAAACTGCTCTGTGTTCTGTTAATTCATCTCACAGAGTTACATCTTTCCCTTCACTAAGCCTTTCGCTAAGGCTGTTCTTGTGGAATTGGCAAAGTGATATTTGGAAGCCCATAGAGGACTCTGGTGAAAAAGGAAATATCTTCCGATCAAAACTGGAAGGAATCTTTCTGAAAAACTGCTCTGTGTTCTGTTAATTCATCTCACAGAGTTACATCTTTCCCTTCTAGAAGCCTTTCGCTAAGACTGTTCTTGTGTAATTGGCAAAGTGATATTTGGAAGCCCATAGAGGGCTATGGTGAAAAAGGAAGTGTCTTCCGTTCAAAACTGGGAAGAAGCTTTCTGAGAAACTGCTCTGTGTTCTGTTAATTCACCTCAAATAGTTACATTTTTCCCTTCAAGAAGCCTTTCGCTATGGCTGTTCTTGTTGAATTGGCGAAGTGATATTTGGAAGCCCATAGAGGGCTAGGGTGAAAAAGGAAATATTTTCCGTTCAAAACTGGAAAGAATCTTTCTGAGAAACTGCTCTGTGTTCTGTTAATTCATCTCACAGAGTTACATCTTTCCCTTCAAGAAGCCTTTCGCTAAGGCTGTTCTTGTGGAATTGGCAAAGTGATATTTGGAAGCCCATAGAGGGCTATGGTGAAAAAGGAAATATCTTCCGTTCAAAACTGGAAAGAAGCTTTCTGAGAATCTGCTCTATGTTCTGTTAATTCATCTCACAGAGTTACATCTTTCCCTTCAAGAAGCCTTTCGCTAAGGCTTTTCTTGTGGAATTGGAAAAGGGATATTTGGAAGCCCATAGAGGGCTATGGTGAAAAAGGAAGTGTCTTCCGTTCAAAACTGGGAAGAAGCTTTCTGAGAAACTGCTCTGTGTTCTGTTAATTCACCTCACAGAGTTACATCTTTCCCTTCAAGAAGCCTTTCGCTATGGCTGTTGTTGTGGAATTGGCAAATGGATATTTGGAAGCCCATTGAGGGCTATGGTGAAAAAGGAAATATCTTCCGTTCAAAACTGGAAAGAAGCTTTCTGAGAAACTGCTCTGTGTTCTGTTAATTCATCTCACAGAGTTACATCATTCCCTTCAAGAAGCCTTTCGCTAAGGCTGTTCTTGTGGAATTGGCAAAGTGATATTTGGAAGCCCATAGAGGACTCTGGTGAAAAAGGAAATATCTTCCGTTCAAAACTGGAAAGAAGCTTTCTGAAAAACTGCTCTGTGTTATGTTAATTCATCTCACAGAGTTACATCTTTCCCTTCTAGAAGCCTTTCGCTAAGGCTGTTCTTGTGGAATTGGCAAAGTGATATTTGGAAGCCCATAGAGGGCTATGGTGAAAAAGGAAGTGTCTTCCGTTCAAAACTGGGAAGAAGCTTTCTGAGAAACTGCTCTGTGTTCTGTTAATTCATCTCACAGAGATACATCTTTCCCTTCAAGAAGCCTTTCGCTAAGGCTTTTCTTGTGGAATTGGAAAAGGGATATTTAGAAGCCCATAGAGGGCTATGGTGAAAAAGGAAGTGTCTTCCGTTCAAAACTGGGAAGAAGCTTTCTGAGAAACTGCTCTGTGTTCTGTTAATTCATCTCACAGAGTTACATCTTTCCCTTCAAGAAGCCTTTCGCTATGGCTGTTGTTGTGGAATTGGCAAAGGGATATTTGGAAGCCCATAGAGGGCTATGGTGAAAAAGGAAATATCTTCCGTTCAAAACTGGAAAGAAGCTTTCTGAGAAACTGCTCTGTGTTCTGTTAATTCATCTCACAGAGTTACATCATTCCCTTCAAGAAGCCTTTCGCTAAGGCTGTTCTTGTGGAATTGGCAAAGTGATATTTGGAAGCCCATAGAGGACTCTGGTGAAAAAGGAAATATCTTCTGTTCAAAACTGGAAAGAAGCTTTCTGAGAAACTCCTCTGTGTTCTGTTAATTCATCTCACTGAGTTACATCTTTCCCTTCAAGAAGCTTTCGCTAAGGCTGTTCTTGTGTAATTGGCAAAGTGATATTTGGAAGCACATAGAGGGCTATGGTGAAAAAGGAAATATCTTCCGTTCCAAACTGGAAAGAAGCTTTCTGAGAAACTGCTCTGTGTTCTGTTAATTCATCTCACAGAGTTACATATTTCCCTTCAAGGGGCCTTTCGCTAAGGCTGTTCTTGTGGAATTGGCAAAGGGATATTTGGAAGCCCATAGAGGGCTATGGTGAAAAAGAAAATGTCTCCCGTTCAAAACTGGGAAGAAGCTTTCTGAGAAACTGCTCTGTGTTCTGTTAATTCATATCACAGAGTTACATCTTTCCCTTCAAGAAGCCTTTCGCTAAGGCTTTTCTTGTGGAATTGGCAAAGGGATATTTAGAAGCTCTTAGAGGGTTATGGTGAAAAAGGAAATATATTCCGTTCAAAACTGGAAAGTAGCTTTCTGAGTAACTGCTCTGTGTTCTGTTAATTCATATCACAGAGTTACATCTTTCCCTTCAACAAGCCTTTCGCTAAGGCTGCTCTTGTGCAATTGGCAATTTGATATTTGCAAGCCCATTGAGGGCTTTGGTGAAAAAGGAAATATCTTCCGTTCAAAAGTGGAAAGAAGCTTTCTGAGAAACTGCTCTGTGTTCTGTTAATTCATCTCACAGAATTACATCTTTCCCTTCAAGAAGCCTTTCGCTAAGGCTGTTCTTGTGTAATTGGCAAAGTGATATTTGGAAGCCCATAAAGGGCTATGGTGAAAAAGGAAATATCTTCCGTTGAAAAGTGGAAAGAAGCTGTCTGAGAAACTGCTCTGTGTTCTGTTAATTCATCTCACAGAGTTACATCTCTCCCTTCAAGAAGCCTTTCGCTAAGGCTGTTCTTGTGGAATTGGCAAAGGGATATTTGAAAGCCCATAGAGGGCTATGGTGAAAAAGGAAATATCTTCCGTTCAAAAGTGGAAAGAAGCTTTCTGAGAAACTTTTCTGTGTTCTGTTAATTCATCTCACAGAGTTACATCTTTCCCATCAAGAAGCCTTTCGCTAAGGCTGTTCTTGTGGAATTGGCAAAGTGATATTTGGAAGCCCATAGAGGACTCTGGTGAAAAAGGAAATATCTTCCGTTCAAAACTGGAAAGAAGCTCTCTGAAAAACTGCTCTGTGTTCTCTTAATTCATCTCACAGAGTTACATCTTTCCCTTCAAGAAGCCTTTCGCTAAGGCTGTTCTTGTGGAATTGGCAAAGTGATATTTGGAAGCCCATAGAGGGCTATGGTGAAAAAGGAAGTGTCTTCCGTTCAAAACTGGGAAGAAGCTTTCTGAGAAACTGCTCTGTGTTCTGTTAATTCACCTCAAAGAGTTACATCTTTCCCTTCAAGAGGCCTTTCGCTATGGCTGTTCTTGTGGAATTGGCAAAGTGATATTTGGAAGCCCATAGAGGGCTATGGTGAAAAAGGAAATATCTTCCGTTCAAAACTGGAAAGAATCTTTCTGAGAAACTGCTCTGTGTTCTGTTAATTCATGTCACAGAGTTAAATCTATCCCTTCAAGAAGATTTTCGCTAAGGCTGTTCTTGTGGAATTGGCAAAGTGATATTAGGAAGCCCATAGAGGGCTATGGTGAAAAAGGAAATATCTTCCGTTCAAAACTGGATAGATGCTTTCTGACAAACTGCTGTGTGTTGTGTTAATTCATCTCACAGTGTTACATCTTTCGCTTCAGGAAGCCTTTCGCTAAGGCTGTTCTTGTGGAATTGGCAAAGTGATATTTGGAAGCCCATAGAGGGCTATGGTGAAAAAGGAAATATCTTCCGTTTAAAACTGGAAAGGAGCTTTCTGAGAAACTGCTTTGTGTTCTGTTATTTATTCTCACAGAAATACATCTTTCCCTTCAAGACGCCTTTCGCGAAGGCTGTTCTTGTGGAATTGGCAAAGTGATATTTGGAAGCCCATAGAGGTCTATGGAGAAAAAGGAAATATCTTCCGTTCAAAACTGGAAAGAAGCTTTCCGAGAAACTGCTCTGTGTTCTGTTAATTCATCTCACAGAGTTACATCTCTCCCTTCAAGAAGCCTTTCGATAAGGCTGTTCTTGTGGAACTGGCAAAGTGGTATTTGGAAGCCCATAGAGGGCTATGGTGGTAAAGGAAATATCTTCCGTTCAAAACTTGAAAGAAGCTTTCTGAGAATCTGCTCTATGTTCTGTTAATTCATCTCACAGAGTTATATCTTTCCCTCCAAGAAGTCTTTCACTAAGGCTGTTCTTGTGGAATTGGCAAAGGGATATTTGAAAGCCCATAGAGGGCTATCTTGAAAAAGGAAATATCTTCCTTTCAAAACTGGAAAGAAGCTTTCCGAGAAATTGCTCTCTGTTCTGTTAATTCATCTCACAGAGTTACATATTTCCCTTCAAGAAGCCTTTTGCTAAGTCTGTTCTTGTGGAATTGTCAAAGGGATATTTGGAAGCCCATAGAGGGATATGGTGAAAAACGAAATATCTTCCGTTCAAAACTGGAAAGAAGCTTTCTGATAAACTGCTCTGTGTTCTATTAATTCATCTCACAGAGTTACATCTTTCCCTTCAAGAAGCCTTTCGCTAAGGCTGTTCTTGTGGAATTGGCAAAGTGATAATCCGAAGCACATAGAGGGCTATGGTGAAAAAGGAAATATCTTCCGTTCAAAACTGGAAAGAAGCTTTCTGAGAAATTGCTCTGTGTTCTGTTAATTCATCTCACAGAGTTACATCTTTCCCTTCAAGACGCCTTTCGCGAAGGCTGTTCTTGTGGAATTGGCAAAGTGATATTTGGAAGCCCATAGAGGTCTATGGAGAAAAAGGAAATATCTTCCGTTCAAAACTGGAAAGAAGCTTTCCGAGAAATGCTCTGTGTTCTGTTAATTCATCTCACAGAGTTACATCTCTCCCTTCAAGAAGCCTTTCGATAAGGCTGTTCTTGTGGAATTGGCAAAGTGGTATTTGGAAGCCCGTAGAGGGCTATGGTGGTAAAGGAAATATCTTCCGTTCAAAACTGGAAAGAAGCTTTCTGAGAATCTGCTCTATGTTCTGTTAATTCATCTCACAGAGTTATATCTTTCCCTTCAAGAAGTCTTTCACTAAGGCTGTTCTTGTGGAATTGGCAAAGGGATATTTGACAGCCCATAGAGGGCTAGGGTGAAAAAGGAAATATCTTCCGTTCAAAACTGGAAAGAAGCTTTCTGAGAAATTGCTCTGTGTTCTGTTAATTCATCTCACAGAGTTACATCTTTCCCTTCAAGAAGCCTTTCGCTAAGGCTGTTCTTGAGGAATTGGCAAAGGGAAATTTGGAAGCCCATAGAGGGCTATGGTGAAAAACGAAATATCTTTCGTTCAAAACTGGAAAGAAGCTTTCTGAGGAACTGCTCTGTGTTCTGTTAATTCATCTCACAGAGTTACATCTTTCGCTTCAAGAAGCCTTTCGCTAAGGCTGTTCTTGTGGAATTGGCAAAGTGATATTTGGAAGCCCATAGAGGGCTATGGTGAAAAAGGAAGTGTCTTCCGTTCAAAACTGGGAAGAAGCTTTCTGAGAAACTGCTCTGTGTTCTGTTAATTCAACTCAAAGAGTTACATCTTTCCCTTCAAGAAGCCTTTCGCTATGGCTGTTCTTGTGGAATTGGCAAAGTGATATTTGGAAGCCCATAGAGGGCTATGGTTAAAAAGGAAATATCTTCCGTTCAAAACTGGAAAGATGGTTTCTGAGAAACTGCTCTGTGTTCTGTTAATTCATCTCACAGAGTTACATCTTTCCCTTCAAGAAGCCTTTCGCTAAGGCTGTTCTTGTGGAATAGGCAAAGTGATATTTGGAAGCCCATAGAGGGCTATGGTGAAAAAGGAAGTGTCTTCCGATCAAAACTGGGAAGAAGCTTTCTGAGAAACTGCTCTGTGTTCTGTTAATTCACCTCACAGAGTTACATCTTTCCCTTCAAGAAGCCTTTCGCTATGGCTGTTCTTGTGGAATTGGCAAAGTGATATTTGGAAGCCCATAGAGGGCTATGGTGAAAAAGGAAATATTTTCCGTTCAAAACTGGAAAGAAGCTTTCTGAGAAACTGCCCTGTGTTCAGTTAATTCATCTCACAGAGATACATCTTTCCCTTCAAGAAGCCTTTCGCTAAGGCTTCTCTTGTGGAATTGGAAAAGGGATATTTAGAAGCCCTTAGAGGGCTATGGTGAAAAAGGAAATATATTCCGTTCAAAACTGGAAAGTAGCTTTCTGAGTAACTGCTCTGTGTTCTGTTAATTCATCTCACAGAGTTACATCTTTCCCTTCAAGAAGCCTTTCGCTAAGGCTGTTCTTGTGGAATTGGCAAAGTGATATTTGGAAGCCCCTAGAGGGCTATGGTGAAAAAGGAAATATCTTCCGTTCAACAATGGAAAGAAGCTTTCTGAGAAACTCCTCTGTGTTCTGTTAATTCATCTCACAAAATTACATCTTTCCTTTCAAGAAGCCTTTCGCTAAGGCTGTTCTTGTGGAATTGGCAAAGTGATATTTGGAAGCCCATAGAGGGCTATGGGGAAAAAGGAAATATATTCCGTTCAAAAGTGGAAAGAAGCTTTCTGAGAAACTGCTCTGTGTTCTGTTAATTCATCTCACAGAGTTACATCTCTCCCTTCAAGAAGCCTTTCGATAAGGCTGTTCTTGTGGAATTGGCAAAGTGGTATTTGGAAGCCCATAGAGGGCTATGGTGAAAAAGGAAATATATTCCGTTCAAAACTGGAAAGTAGCTTTCTGAGTAACTGCTCTGTGTTCTGTTAATTCGATTCACAGAGTTACATCTTTCCCTTCAAGAAGCCTTTCGCTAAGGCTGTTCTTGTGCAATTGGCAATTTGATATTTGCAAGCCCATAGAGGGCTATGGTGAAAAAGGAAATATCTTCCGTTCAAAAGTGGAAAGAAGCTTTCTGAGAAACTTTTCTGTGTTCTGTTAATTCATCTCACAGAGTTACATCATTCCCATCAAGAAGCCTTTCGCTAAGGCTGTTCTTGTGGAATTGGCAAAGTGATATTTGGAAGCCCATAGAGGACTCTGGTGAAAAAGGAAATATCTTCCGTTCAAAACTGGAAAGAAGCTCTCTGAAAAACTGCTCTGTGTTCTCTTAATTCATCTCACAGACTTACATCTTTCCCTTCACGAAGCCTTTCGCTAAGGCTGTTCTTGTGGGATTGGCAAAGTGATATTTGGAAGCCCATAGAGGGCTATGGTGAAAAAGGAAGTGTCTTCCGTTCAAAACTGGGAAGAAGCTTTCTGAGAAACTGCTCTGTGTTCTGTTAATTCACCTCAAAGAGTTACATCTTTCCCTTCAAGAGGCCTTTTGCTATGGCTGTTCTTGTGGAATTGGCAAAGTGATATTTGGAAGCCCATAGAGGGCTATGGTGAAAAAGGAAATATCTTCCGTTCAAAACTGGAAAGAATCTTTCTGAGAAACTGCCCTGTGTTCTGTTAATTCATGTCACAGAGTTACATCTATCCCTTCAAGAAGATTTTCGCTAAGGCTGTTCTTGTGGAATTGGCAAAGTGATATTAGGAAGCCCATAGAGGGCTATGGTGAAAAAGGAAATATCTTCCGTTCAAAACTGGATAGAAGCTTTCTGACAAACTGCTGTGTGTTCTGTTAATTCATCTCACAGTGTTACATCTTTCGCTTCAGGAAGCCTTTCGCTAAGGCTGTTCTTGTGGAATTGGCAAAGGAATATTTGGAAGCCCATAGAGGGCTATGGTGAAAAAGGAAATATCTTCCGTTTAAAACTGGAAAGGAGCTTTCTGAGAAACTGCTTTGTGTTCTGTTATTTATTCTCACAGAAATACATCTTTCCCTTCAAGACGCCTTTCGCGAAGGCTGTTCTTGTGGAATTGGCAAAGTGATATTTGGAAGCCCATAGAGGTCTATGGAGAAAAAGGAAATATCTTCCGTTCAAAACTGGAAAGAAGCTTTCCGAGAAATGCTCTGTGTTCTGTTAATTCATCTCACAGAGTTACATCTCTCCCTTCAAGAAGCCTTTCGATAAGGCTGTTCTTGTGGAATTGGCAAAGTGGTATTTGGAAGCCCGTAGAGGGCTATGGTGGTAAAGGAAATATCTTCCGTTCAAAACTGGAAAGAAGCTTTCTGAGAATCTGCTCTATGTTCTGTTAATTCATCTCACAGAGTTATATCTTTCCCTTCAAGAAGTCTTTCACTAAGGCTGTTCTTGTGGAATTGGCAAAGGGATATTTGACAGCCCATAGAGGGCTAGGGTGAAAAAGGAAATATCTTCCGTTCAAAACTGGAAAGAAGCTTTCTGAGAAATTGCTCTGTGTTCTGTTAATTCATCTCACAGAGTTACATCTTTCCCTTCAAGAAGCCTTTCGCTAAGGCTGTTCTTGAGGAATTGGCAAAGGGAAATTTGGAAGCCCATAGAGGGCTATGGTGAAAAACGAAATATCTTTCGTTCAAAACTGGAAAGAAGCTTTCTGAGGAACTGCTCTGTGTTCTGTTAATTCATCTCACAGAGTTACATCTTTCGCTTCAAGAAGCCTTTCGCTAAGGCTGTTCTTGTGGAATTGGCAAAGTGATATTTGGAAGCCCATAGAGGGCTATGGTGAAAAAGGAAGTGTCTTCCGTTCAAAACTGGGAAGAAGCTTTCTGAGAAACTGCTCTGTGTTCTGTTAATTCAACTCAAAGAGTTACATCTTTCCCTTCAAGAAGCCTTTCGCTATGGCTGTTCTTGTGGAATTGGCAAAGTGATATTTGGAAGCCCATAGAGGGCTATGGTTAAAAAGGAAATATCTTCCGTTCAAAACTGGAAAGATGGTTTCTGAGAAACTGCTCTGTGTTCTGTTAATTCATCTCACAGAGTTACATCTTTCCCTTCAAGAAGCCTTTCGCTAAGGCTGTTCTTGTGGAATAGGCAAAGTGATATTTGGAAGCCCATAGAGGGCTATGGTGAAAAAGGAAATGTCTTCCGATCAAAACTGGGAAGAAGCTTTCTGAGAAACTGCTCTGTGTTCTGTTAATTCACCTCACAGAGTTACATCTTTCCCTTCAAGAAGCCTTTCGCTATGGCTGTTCTTGTGGAATTGGCAAAGTGATATTTGGAAGCCCATAGAGGGCTATGGTGAAAAAGGAAATATTTTCCGTTCAAAACTGGAAAGAAGCTTTCTGAGAAACTGCCCTGTGTTCAGTTAATTCATCTCACAGAGATACATCTTTCCCTTCAAGAAGCCTTTCGCTAAGGCTTCTCTTGTGGAATTGGAAAAGGGATATTTAGAAGCCCTTAGAGGGCTATGGTGAAAAAGGAAATATATTCCGTTCAAAACTGGAAAGTAGCTTTCTGAGTAACTGCTCTGTGTTCTGTTAATTCATCTCACAGAGTTACATCTTTCCCTTCAAGAAGCCTTTCGCTAAGGCTGTTCTTGTGGAATTGGCAAAGTGATATTTGGAAGCCCCTAGAGGGCTATGGTAAAAAAGGAAATATCTTCCGTTCAACAATGGAAAGAAGCTTTCTGAGAAACTCCTCTGTGTTCTGTTAATTCATCTCACAAAATTACATCTTTCCTTTCAAGAAGCCTTTCGCTAAGGCTGTTCTTGTGGAATTGGCAAAGTGATATTTGGAAGCCCATAGAGGGCTATGGGGAAAAAGGAAATATATTCCGTTCAAAAGTGGAAAGAAGCTTTCTGAGAAACTGCTCTGTGTTCTGTTAATTCATCTCACAGAGTTACATCTCTCCCTTCAAGAAGCCTTTCGATAAGGCTGTTCTTGTGGAATTGGCAAAGTGGTATTTGGAAGCCCATAGAGGGCTATGGTGAAAAAGGAAATATCTTCCGATCAAAACTGGAAAGAAGCTTTCTGAAAAACTGCTCTGTGTTCTGTTAATTCATCTCACAGAGTTACATCTTTCCCTTCTAGAAGCCTTTCGCTAAGGCTGTTCTTGTGGAATTGGCAAAGGGATATTTGGAAGCCCATAGAGGGCTATGGTGAAAAAGGAAGTGTCTTCGTCCAAAACTGGGAAGAAGCTTTCTGAGAAACTGCTCTGTGTTCTGTGAATTCACCTCAAAGAGTTACATTTTTCCCTTCAAGAAGCCTTTCGCTATGGCTGTTCTTGTTGAATTGGCAAAGTGATATTTGGAAGCCCATAGAGGGCTATGGTGAAAAAGGAACTATTTTCCGTTCAAAACCGGAAAGAAGCTTTCTGAGAAACTGCTCTGTGTTCTGTTAATTCATCTCACAGAGTTACATCTTTCCCTTCAAGAAGCCTTTCGCTAAGGCTGTTCTTGTGGAATTGGCAAAGTGATATTTGAAGCCCATAGAGGGCTATGGTGAAAAAGGAAATATCTTCCGTTCAAAACTGGAAAGAATCTTTCCGGGAAACTGCTCTGTGTTCTGTTAATTCATCTCACAGAGTTACATCTTTCCCTTCAAGAAGCCGTTTGCTAAGGCTGTTCTTGTGGAATTGGGAAAGTGATATTTGGAAGCCCATAGAGGGCTATGGTGAAAAAGGAAATATCTTCCGTTCAAAACTGGATAGAAGCTTTCTGAGAATCTGCTGTGTGTTCTGTTAATTCATCTCACAGTATTACATCTTTCGCTTCAGGAAGCCTTTTGCTGAGGCTGTTCTTGTGGAATTGGCAAAGGTATATTTGGAAGCCCATAGAGGGCTATGGTGAAAAAGGAAATATCTTAGGTTCAAAACTGGAAAGAAGCTTTCTGAGAAACTGCTCTGTGTTCTGTTAATTCATCTCACAGAGTTACATCTTTCCCTTCACTAAGCCTTTCGCTAAGGCTGTTCTTGTGGAATTGGCAAAGTGATATTTGGAAGCCCATAGAGGACTCTGGTGAAAAAGGAAATATCTTCCGATCAAAACTGGAAGGAATCTTTCTGAAAAACTGCTCTGTGTTCTGTTAATTCATCTCACAGAGTTACATCTTTCCCTTCTAGAAGCCTTTCGCTAAGACTGTTCTTGTGTAATTGGCAAAGTGATATTTGGAAGCCCATAGAGGGCTATGGTGAAAAAGGAAGTGTCTTCCGTTCAAAACTGGGAAGAAGCTTTCTGAGAAACTGCTCTGTGTTCTGTTAATTCACCTCAAATAGTTACATTTTTCCCTTCAAGAAGCCTTTCGCTATGGCTGTTCTTGTTGAATTGGCGAAGTGATATTTGGAAGCCCATAGAGGGCTAGGGTGAAAAAGGAAATATTTTCCGTTCAAAACTGGAAAGAATCTTTCTGAGAAACTGCTCTGTGTTCTGTTAATTCATCTCACAGAGTTACATCTTTCCCTTCAAGAAGCCTTTCGCTAAGGCTGTTCTTGTGGAATTGGCAAAGTGATATTTGGAAGCCCATAGAGGGCTATGGTGAAAAAGGAAATATCTTCCGTTCAAAACTGGATAGAAGCTTTCTGAGAAACTGCTGTGTGTTCTGTTAATTCATCTCACAGTGTTACATCTTTCGCTTCAGGAAGCCTTTCGGTAAGGCTGTACTTGTGGAATTGGCAAAGTGATATTTGGAAGCCCATAGAGGGCTATGGTGAAAAAGGAAATATCTTCCGTTCAAAACTGGAAAGAAGCTTTCTGAGAAACTGCTCTGTGTTCTGTTAATTCATCTCACAGAGTTACATCTTTCCCTTCACTAAGCCTTTCGCTAAGGCTGTTCTTGTGGAATTGGCAAAGTGATATTTGGAAGCCCATAGAGGACTCTGGTGAAAAAGGAAATATCTTCCGATCAAAACTGGAAGGAATCTTTCTGAAAAACTGCTCTGTGTTCTGTTAATTCATCTCACAGAGTTACATCTTTCCCTTCTAGAAGCCTTTCGCTAAGACTGTTCTTGTGTAATTGGCAAAGTGATATTTGGAAGCCCATAGAGGGCTATGGTGAAAAAGGAAGTGTCTTCCGTTCAAAACTGGGAAGAAGCGTTCTGAGAAACTGCTCTGTGTTCTGTTACTTCACCTCACAGAGTTACATCTTTCCCTTCATGAAACCTTTCGATAATGCTGTTCTTGTGGAATTGGAAAAGGGATATTTGGAAGCCCATAGAGGGCTATGGTGAAAAAGGAATTATCTTTCGTTCAAAACTGGAAAGAAGCTTTCTGAGAAACTGCTCTGTGTTCTGTTAATTCATCTCACAGAGTTACATCTTTCCCTTCAAGAAGCCTTTCGCTAAGTCTGTTCTTGTGGAATTGGCAAAGGGATATTTGGAAGCCCAGGGAGGGCTATGGTGAAAAAGGAAATATCTTCCGTTCAAAACTGGAAAGAAGCTTTCTGAGAAACTGCTCTGTGTTCTGTGAATTCATCTCACAGAGTTACATCTTTCCCTTCAAGAAGCCTTTCGCTAAGGCTGTTCTTGTGGAATTGGCAAAGTGATATTTGGAAGCCCATAGAGGGCTATGGTGAAAAAGGAAATATCTTCCGTTCAAAACTGGATAGAATCTTTCTGAGAAACTGCTGTGTGTTCTGTTATTTCATCTCACAGTGTTACATCTTTCGCTTCAGGAAGCCTTTCGCTAAGGCTGTTCTTGTGGAATTGGCAAAGGGATATTTGGTAGCCAATAGAGGGCGATGTTGAAAAAGGAAATATGTTTTGTTCAAAACTGGAAAGAAGCTTTCTGAGAAACTGTTCTGTGTTCTGTCAATTCATCTCACACAGTTACATCTTTCCCTTCAAGAAGCCTTTTGCTGAGGCTGTTCTTGTGGAATTGTCAAAGGGATATTTGGAAACCCATAGAGGGCTATGGTGAAAAAGGAAATATCTTCCGTTCAAAACTGGAAAGAAGCTTTCTGAGAAACTGCTCTGTGTTCTGCTAATTCATCTCACAGAGTTACATCTTTCCCTTCAAGAAGCCTTTCGCTAAGGCTGTTCTTGTGGAATTGGCAAAGTGATATTTGGAAGCCCATAGAGGGCTATGGTGAAAAAGGAAGTGTCTTCCGTTCAAAACTGGGAAGAAGCTTTCTGAGAAACTGCTCTGTGTTCTGTTAATTCACCTCAAAGAGTTACATCTTTCCCTTCAAGAGGCCTTTCGCTATGGCTGTTCTTGTGGAATTGGAAAAGTGATATTTGGAAGCCCATAGAGGGCTATGGTGAAAAAGGAAATATCTTCCGTTGAAAACTGGAAAGAATCTTTCTGAGAAACTGCTCTGTGTTCTGTTAATTCATGTCACAGAGTTACATCAATCCCTTCAATAAGCCTTTCGCTAAGGCTGTTCTTGTGGAATTGGCAAAGTGATATTTGGAAGCCCATAAAGGGCTATGGTGAAAAAGGAAATATCTTCCGTTGAAAAGTGGAAAGAAGCTGTCTGAGAAACTGCTCTGTGTTCTGTTAATTCATCTCACAGAGTTACATCTTTCCCTTCAAGAAGCCTTTCGCTAAGGCTGTTCTTGTGGAATTGGCAAAGTCATATTTGGAAGCCCATAGAGGGCAATGGTGGAAAAGGAAATATCTTCCGTTCAAAAATGGAAAGAAGCTTTCTGAGAAACTGCTCTGTATTCTGTTAATTCATCTCACAGAATTACATCTTTCCTTTCAAGAAGCCTTTCGCTAAGGCTGTTCTTGAGAAATTGGCAAAGTGATATTTGGAAGCCCATAGAGGGCTATGGTGAAAAAGGAAATATTTTCCGTTCAAAACTGGAAAGAATCTTTCTGAGAAACTGCTCTGTGTTCTGTTAATTCACCTCAAAGAGTTACATCTTTCCCTTCAAGAAGCCTTTCGATAAGGCTGTTCTTGGGGAATTGGCAAATTGGTATTTGGAAGCCCATAGAGGGCTATGGTGGTAAAGGAAATATCTTCCGTTCAAAACTGGAAAGAAGCTTTCTGAGAAAGTGCTCTGTGTTCTGTTAATTCATCTCACAGAGTTACATCTTTCCCTTCAAGAAGCCTTTCGCTAAGGCTGTTCTTGTGGAATTGGCAAAGTGATATTTGGAAGCCCATAGTGGGCTATGGTGAAAAAGGAAATATCTTCCGTTCAAAACTGGAAAGAAGCTTTATGAGAAACTGCTCTGTGTTCTGTTAATTCATCTCACAGAGTTACATCTTTCCCTTCAAGAAGCCTTTCGCTAAGGCTGTTCTTGTGGAATTGGCAAAGGGATATTTGGAAGCCTATAGAGTGCTACGGTGAAAAAGGAAATATCTTCCGTTCAAAACTGGAAAGAATCTTTCTGGGAAACTGCTCTGTGTTCTGTTAATTCATCTCACAGAGTTACATCTTTCCCTTCAAGAAGCCTTTTGCTAAGGCTGTTCTTGTGGAATTGTAAAAGGGATATTTGGAAGCCCATAGAGGGCTATGGTGAAAAACGAAATATCTTCCGTTCAAAACTGGAAAGAAGCTTTCTGAGAAACTGCTCTGTGTTCTGTTAATTCATCTCACAGAGTTACATCTTTCCCTTCAAGAAGCCTTTCGCTAAGGCTGTTCTTGTGGAATTGGCAAAGTGATATTTGGAAGCCCATAGAGGGCTATGGTGAAAAAGGAATTATCTTCCGTTCAAAAATGGAAAGAAGCTTTCTGAGAAACTGCTCTGTGTTCTGTTAATTCATCTCACAGAGTTACATCTTTCCCTTCAAGAAGCCTTTCGCTAAGGCTGTTCTTGTAGAATTGGCAAAGTGATATTAGGAAGCCCATAGAGGGCTATGGTGAAAAAGGAAATATCTTCCGTTCAAAAATGGAAAGAAGCTTTCTGAGAAACTGCTCTGTGTTCTGTTAATTCATCTCACAGAATTACATCTTTCCTTTCAAGAAGCCTTTCGCTAAGGCTGTTCTTGTGGAATTGACAAAGTGATATTTGGAAGCCCATAGAGGGCTATGTGGAAAAAGGAAATATCTTCCGTTCAAAAGTGGAAAGAAGCTTTCTGAGAAACTGCTCTGTGTTCTGTTAATTCATCTCACAGAGTTACATCTCTCCCTTCAAGAAGCCTTTCGATAAGGCTGTTCTTGGGGAATTGGCAAATTGGTATTTGGAAGCCCATAGAGGGCTATGGTGGTAAAGGAAATATCTTCCGTTCAAAACTGGAAAGAAGCTTTCTGAGAAACTGCTCTGTGTTCTGTTAATTCATCTCACAGACTTACATCTTTCCCTTCAAGAAGCCTTTCGCAAAGGCTGTTCTTGTGGAATTGGCAAAGTGATATCAGGAAGCCCATAGAGGGCTATGGTGAAAAAGGAATATCTTCCGTTCAAAAATGGAAAGAAGCTTTCTGAGAAACTGCTCTGTGTTCTGTTAATTCATCTCACAGAATTACATCTTTCCTTTCAAGAAGCCTTTCGCTAAGGCTGTTCTTGTGGAATTGACAAAGTGATATTTGGAATCCCATAGAGGGCAATGTGGAAAAAGGAAATATCTTCCGTTCAAAAGTGGAAAGAAGCTTTCTGAGAAACTGCTCTGTGTTCTGTTAATTCATCTCACAGAGTTACATCTCTCCCTTCAAGAAGCCTTTCGATAAGGCTGTTCTTGGGGAATTGGCAAATTGGTATTTGGAAGCCCATAGAGGGCTATGGTGGTAAAGGAAATATCTTCCGTTCAAAAGTGGAAAGAAGCTTTCTGAGAAACTGCTCTATGTTCTGTTAATTCATCTCACAGTGTTATCTTTCCCTTCAAGAAGTCTTTCGCTAAGGCTGTTCTTGAGGAATTGGCAAAGGGATATTTGGAAGCCCATAGAGGGCTATGGTGAAAAAGGAAATATCTTCCGTTCAAAACTGGAAAGAAGCTTTCTGAGAAACTGCTCTGTGTTCTGTTAATTCATCTCACAGAGTTACATCTTTCCCTTCAAGAAGCCATTCGCTAAAGCTGTTCTTGTGGAATTGCAAAGTGATATTTGGAAGCCCATTAAGGGCTATGGTGAAAAAGGAAATATCTTCCGTTCAAAACTGGATAGAAGCTTTCTGAGAAACTGCTGTGTGTTCTGTTAATTCATCTCACAGTGTTACATCTTTCGATTCAGGAAGCCTTTCCCTAAGGCTGTTCTTGCGGAATTGGCAAAGGGATATTTGGAAGCCCATAGAGGGCTATGGTGAAAAAGGAAATATCTTCCGTTCAAAACTGGAAAGAAGCTTTCTGAGAAACTGCTCTGTGTTCTGTTAATTCATCTCACAGAGTTACATCTTTCCCTTCAAGGAGCCTTTCGCTAAGGCTGTTCTTGTGGAATTGGCAAAGGGATATTTGGAAGCCCATAGAGTGCTACGGTGAAAAAGGAAATATCTTCCGTTCAAAACTGGAAAGAATCTTTCTGGGAAACTGCTCTGTGTTCTGTTAATTCATCTCACAGAGTTACATCTTTCCCTTCTAGAAGCCTTTCGCTAAGGCTGTTCTTGTGGAATTGGCAAAGTGATATTTGGAAGCCCATAGAGGGCTATGGTGAAAAAGGAAGTGTCTTCCGTTCAAAACTGGGAAGAAGCTTTCTGAGAAACTGCTCTGTGTTCTGTTAATTCACCTCAAATATTTACATTTTTCTCTTCAAGAAGCCTTTCGCTATGGCTGTTCTTGTGGAATTGGCAAAGGGATATTTCGAAGCCCATAGAGTGCTACGGTGAAAAAGGAAATATCTTCCGTTCAAAACTGGAAAGAATCTTTCTGGGAAACTGCTCTGTGTTCTGTTAATTCATCTCACAGAGTTACATCTTTCCCTTCAAGAAGCCTTTTGCTAAGGCTGTTCTTGTGGAATTGTAAAAGGGATATTTGGAAGCCCATAGAGGGCTCTGGTGAAAAACGAAATATCTTCCGTTCAAAACTGGAAAGAAGCTTTCTGAGAAACTGCTCTGTGTTCTGTTAATTCATCTCACAGAGTTACATCTTTCCCTTCAAGAAGCCTTTCGCTAAGGCTGTTCTTGTGGAATTGGCAAAGGGATATTTGGAAGCCCATAGAGGGCTATGGTGAAAAAGGAATTATCTTCCGTTCAAAAATGGAAAGAAGCTTTCTGAGAAACTCCTCTGTGTTCTGTTAATTCATCTCACAGAGTTACATCTTTCCCATCAAGAAGCCTTTCGCTAAGGCTGTTCTTGTGGAATTGGCAAAGTGATATTAGGAAGCCCATAGAGGGCTATGGTGAAAAAGGAAATATCTTCCGTTCAAAAATGGAAAGAAGCTTTCTGAGAAACTGCTCTGTGTTCTGTTAATTCATCTCACAGAATTACATCTTTCCTTTCAAGAAGCCTTTCGCTAAGGCTGTTCTTGTGGAATTGACAAAGTGATATTTGGAAGCCCATAGAGGGCTATGTGGAAAAAGGAAATATCTTCCGTTCAAAAGTGGAAAGAAGCTTTCTGAGAAACTGCTCTGTGTTCTGTTAATTCATCTCACAGAGTTACATCTCTCCCTTCAAGAAGCCTTTCGATAAGGCTGTTCTTGGGGAATTGGCAAATTGGTATTTGGAAGCCCATAGAGGGCTATGGTGGTAAAGGAAATATCTTCCGTTCAAAACTGGAAAGAAGCTTTCTGAGAAACTGCTCTATGTTCTGTTAATTCATCTCACAGAGTTATCTTTCCCTTCAAGAAGTCTTTCACTAAGGCTGTTCTTGTGGAATTGGAAAAGGGATATTTGGAAGCCCATAGAGGGCTATGGTGAAAAAGGAAATATCTTCCGTTCAAAACTGGAAAGAAGCTTTCTGAGAAACTGCTCTGTGTTCTGTTAATTCATCTCACAGACTTACATCTTTCCCTTCAAGAAGCCTTTCGCAAAGGCTGTTCTTGTGGAATTGGCAAAGTGATATTAGGAAGCCCATAGAGGGCTATGGTGAAAAAGGAATATCTTCCGTTCAAAAATGGAAAGAAGCTTTCTGAGAAACTGCTCTGTGTTCTGTTAATTCATCTCACAGAATTACATCTTTCCTTTCAAGAAGCCTTTCGCTAAGGCTGTTCTTGTGGAATTGACAAAGTGATATTTGGAAGCCCATAGAGGGCTATGTGGAAAAAGGAAATATCTTCCGTTCAAAAGTGGAAAGAAGCTTTCTGAGAAACTGCTCTGTGTTCTGTTAATTCATCTCACAGAGTTACATCTCTCCCTTCAAGAAGCCTTTCGATAAGGCTGTTCTTGGGGAATTGGCAAATTGGTATTTGGAAGCCCATAGAGGGCTATGGTGGTAAAGGAAATATCTTCCGTTCAAAAGTGGAAAGAAGCTTTCTGAGAAACTCCTCTATGTTCTGTTAATTCATCTCACAGAGTTATCTTTCCCTTCAAGAAGTCTTTCGCTAAGGCTGTTCTTGAGGAATTGGCAAAGGGATATTTGGAAGCCCATAGAGGGCTATGGTGAAAAAGGAAATATCTTCCGTTCAAAACTGGAAAGAAGCTTTCTGAGAAACTGCTCTGTGTTCTGTTAATTCATCTCACAGAGTTACATCTTTCCCTTCTAGAAGCCTTTCGCTAAGGCTGTTCTTGTGGAATTGGCAAAGTGATATTTGGAAGCCCATAGAGGGCTATGGTGAAAAAGGAAGTGTCTTCCGTTCAAAACTGGGAAGAAGCTTTCTGAGAAACTGCTCTGTGTTCTGTTAATTCACCTCAAATATTTACATTTTTCCCTTCAAGAAGCCTTTCGCTATGGCTGTTCTTGTTGAATTGGCAAAGTGATATTTGGAAGCCCATAGAGGGCTATGGTGAAAAAGGAAATATTTTCCGTTCAAAACTGGAAAGAATCTTTCTGAGAAACTGCTCTGTGTTCTGTTAATTCACCTCAAAGAGTTACATCTTTCCCTTCAAGAAGCCTTTCGATAAGGCTGTTCTTGGGGAATTGGCAAATTGGTATTTGGAAGCCCATAGAGGGCTATGGTGGTAAAGGAAATATCTTCCGTTCAAAACTTGAAAGAAGCTTTCTGAGAAACTGCTCTGTGTTCTGTTAATTCATCTCACAGAGTTACATCTTTCCCTTCAAGAAGGCTTTCGCTAAGGCTTTTCTTGTGGAATTGGCAAAGGGATATTTAGAAGCCCTTAGAGGGCTATGGTGAAAAAGGAAATATATTCCGTTCAAAACTGGAAAGTAGCTTTCTGAGTAACTGCTCTGTGTTCTGTTAATTCATATCACAGAGTTACATCTTTCCCTTCAATAAGCCTTTCGCTAAGGCTGTTCTTGTGGAATTGGCAAAGTGATATTTGGAAGCCCATAAAGGGCTATGGTGAAAAAGGAAATATCTTCCGTTGAAAAGTGGAAAGAAGCTGTCTGAGAAACTGCTCTGTGTTCTGTTAATTCATCTCACAGAGTTACATCTCTCCCTTCAAGAAGCCTTTCGCTAAGGCTGTTCTTGTGGAATTGGCAAAGGGATATTTGAAAGCCCATAGAGGGCTATGGTGAAAAAGGAAATATCTTCCGTTCAAAAGTGGAAAGAAGCTTTCTGAGAAACTTTTCTGTGTTCTGTTAATTCATCTCACAGAGTTACATCTTTCCCATCAAGTAGCCTTTCGCTAAGGCTGTTCTTGTGGAATTGGCAAAGTGATATTTGGAAGCCCATAGAGGACTCTGGTGAAAAAGGAAATATCTTCCGTTCAAAACTGGAAAGAAGCTCTCTGAAAAACTGCTCTGTGTTCTCTTAATTCATCTCACAGAGTTACATCTTTCCCTTCAAGAAGCCTTTCGCAAAGGCTGTTCTTGTAGAATTGGCAAGGAGATATTTGGAAGCCCATAGTGGGCTGTGGAGAAAAAGGAAATATCTGCCGTTAAAAACTGGAAAGAAGCTTTCTGAGAAACTGCTTTGTGTTCTGTTAATTCATCTCAGAGGATTACATCTTTCCCTTTCAAGAAGCCTTTCGCTAAGGCAGCTCTTGGGGAATAGGCAAAGTGATATTTGGAAGCCCATAGAGGGCTATGGTGAAAAAGGAAATATCTACCGTTCAAAACTGGAAAGAAGCTTTCTGAGAAACTGCTCTGTGTTCTGTTAATTCATCTCACCGAGGTACATATTCCCTTCAAGAAACCTTTCTCTAAGGCCGTTTTTTGGAATTTTTAAAGTGACATTTGGAAGCCCATAGAGGGCTATGGTGAAAAAGTAGATATCTTCCGTTAAAAACTGGAAAGAAGCTTCCTGAGAAACTGCTTTGTGTTCTATTAATTCATCTCACAGAGTTACATCTTTCCCTTCAAGAAGTCTTTCGCTCCGGCTGTTCTTGTGGAATATCAAAGTGATATTTGGAAGCCCATAGAGGGCTACTGTGAAAAAGGAAATAATTTCCGTTAAAACCTGTAAAGAAGCTTTCTGAGAAACTGCTTTGTGTTCTGTTAATTCACCTCACAGAGTTATATCTTTCCCTTCAAGAAGCCTTTCGCTAAGGCTGTTCTTGTGGAATTGGAAAAGTGATATTTGGAAGCCCATAGAGGGCTATGGTGAAAAAGGAAATATTTTCCGTTAAAAACAGGAAAGAAGTTTTCTGAGAAACTGCTTTGTGTCTGGTAATTAATCTCACAGAGTTACAGCTTTCCCTTCAAGTAGGCTATCGCTGAGGCTGTTCTTGTAGAATTGGCAAAGAGATATTTGGAAGCCCACTTAGGGCTATGGTGAAAAAGGAAGTATCTTACGTTAAAAACTGGAAAGAAGCTTTCTGAGAAATTGCTCTGTGTTATGTTAATTCATCTCACAGAGTTACATCTTTCCCTTCAAGAAGCTTTTCGCTAAGGCCGTCCTTGTGGAATTGGCAAAGTGATATTTGGAAGCCCATAGAGGGCTTTGGTGAAAAAGGAAATATCTTCCGTCAAAAACGGGAAAGAAGCTTTCTGAGAAACTGCTTTGTATTCTGTGAATTCATCTCACAGAGTTACATCTTTCCCTTCAAGAAGCCTTTCGCTAAGGCTGTTCTTGTGGAATTGGGATAGTGATATTTGGAAGCCCATAGAGGGCTATGGTGAAAAAGGAAATATCTTCCGTTAAAAACTGGAAAGAAGCTTTCTGAGAAACTGCTTTCTGTTCTGTTAATTCATCTCACAGGGTTACAGCTTTCCACTCAAGAAGCCCTTCGCTAAGACTGTTCTTTTGGAATTTGCAAAGTGATATTTGGAACCCCATAGAGGGCTATGGTGAAAAAGGAAATATATTTCGTTCAAAACTGGAAAGAAGCTTTCTGAGACACTGCTCTGTGTTCTTTTAATTCATCTCACAGAGTTACATCTTTCCCTTCAAGAAGCCTTTCGCTAATGCTGTTCTTGTGGAATTTACAAAGTGATATTTGGAAGCCCGTAGAGGGTTATGGGGAAAAAGGAAATACGGTCCGTTAAAAAATGTAAAGAAGTTTTCATAAAAACTTCTTTTTGTTCTGCTAATTCATTTCACAGAGTTACATCTTTCACTTCAAGAAGGCTTTCGCTATGGGTGTTCTTGTGGTATCGCCAAAGTGATAGATATTTGGAAGACAATAGAGGGCTATGGTGAAAAAGGAAATATGTTTCGTTAAAAACTGGAAAGAAGTTTTCTGAGAAACTGCTTTGTGTTCTGTTAATTCATCAAACAGAGTTGCCTCGTTCCCTTCAAGAATCCTTTCGCTAAGACTGTCCTTGTGGAATTTGCAAAGTGATATTTGGAGGCCCATAGAGTGCTATGGTGAAAAAGGAAATATCTTCCGTTAAAAACTGGAAAGAAGCTTTCTGAGAAACTGCTTTGTGTTCTCTTAATTCATCTCACAGAGTTACATCTTTCCCTTCAAGAAGCCTTTCGCTAAGACTGTTCTTGTGGAATTGGGATAGTGATATTTGGAAGCAAATAGAGGGCTAGGGTGAAAAAGGAAATATCTTCCGTTAAAAACTGGAAAGAAGCTTTCTGAGAAACTGCTTTCTGTTCTGTTACTTCATCTCACAGAGTTACAGCTTTCCACTCAAGAAGCCCTTCGCTAAGACTGTTCTTTTGGAATTTGCAAAGTGATATTTGGAAGCCCATAGAGGGCTATGGGGAAAAAGGAAATATCTTTCGTTAAAAACTGGAAAGAAGCTTTCTGAGATACTGCTTTGTGTTCTGTTAATTCATCTCACAGAGTTACATCTTTCCCTTCAAGAAGCCTTCTTCCAGGCTGTTCTTGTGGAATGGTCAAAGTGATATTTGGAAGTCCATAGAGGGCTCTGGTGTAAAAGGAAATAACTTCCGTTAAAAACTGGAAAGAAGCTTTCTGAGAAACTGCATTGTGTTCTGTTATTTCATCTCACAGAGTTACAGCTTTCCACTCTAGAAGCCTTTAGCTAAGACTGTTCTTGTGGAATTTGCAAAGTGACATTTGGAAGCCATTAGAGGGCTAGGGTGAAAAAGGAAATATGTTCCGTTAAAAACTGGAAAGAATCTTTTTGAGAAACTTCGTTGTGTTCTGTTATTTCATCTCACAGAGTTACATCTTTCCCTTCAAGAAGCCTTTCGCTAACGCCGTTCTTGTGGAACTGGCAAGTGATATTTGGAAGCCCATGGAGGGCTGTGGTGAAAAAGGAAATATGTTCCGTTAAAAACTGGAAAGAAGGTTTCTAAGAAACTGCTTTGTGTTCTGTTAATTAATCTCAGAGGATTACATCTTTCCCTTTCAAGAAGCCTTTCGCTAAGGCAGCTCCTGGGGAATAGGCAAAGTGATATTTGGAAGCCCATAGAGGGCTATGGTGAAAAAGGAAATATCTTCCATTAAAAACTGTAAAGAAGCTTTCTGAGAAACTGCTCTGTGTTCTGTTAACTCATCACACCGAGTTACATTTTCCTTCAAGAAGCCTTTCGCTAAGGCCGTTGTTGTGGAATTTTTAAAGTGACATTTGGAAGCCCATAGAGGGCTATGGTGAAAAAGGAGATATCTTCCGTTAAAAACTGGAAAGAAGCTTTCTGAGAAACTGCTTTGTGTTCTACTAATTCATCTCACAGAGTTACATCTTTCCCTACAAGAAGTCTTTCCCTCCGGCTGTTCTTGTGGAATTGCAAAGTGATATTTGGAAGCCCATAGAGGGCTATTGTGAAAAAGGAAATATCTTCCCTTAAAACCTGGAAAGAAGCTTTCTGAGAAACTGCTTTGTGTTCTGTTAATTCATCTCACAGAGTTATATCTTTCCCTTCAAGAAGCCTTTCGCTAAGGCTGTTCTTGTGGAATTGGCAATGTGATATTTGGAAGCCCATAGAGGGCTATGGTGAAAAAGGAAATATTTTCCGTTAAAAACTGGAAAGAAGTTTTCTGAGAAACTGCTTTGTGTCTTTTAATTAATCTCACAGAGTTTCAGCTTTCCCTTCAAGAAGGCTTTCGCTAAGGCTGTTCTTGTAGAATTGGCAAAGAGATATTTGGAAGCCCACATAGGGCTATGGTGAAAAAGGAAGTATCTTACGTTAAAAACTGGAAAGAAGCTTTCTGAGAAACTGCTTTGTGTTCTGTTAATTCTTCTCATAGAGTTACATCTTTCCCTTCAAGAAGCCTTTCGCTAAGGCTGTTCTTGTAGTATTGGCAAAGAGATATTTGGAAGCCCATAGAGGGCTATGGTGAAAAAGGAAGTATCTTCCGTTAAAAACAGGAAAGAAGCTTTCTGAGAAACTGCTTTGTGTTCTGTTAATTCATCTCACAGAGTTACATCTTTCCCTTCAAGAAGCCTTTCGATAAGGCTGTTCTTTTGGAATAGGGAAAGTGATATTTGGAGGCCCATAGAGGGCTATGGTGAAAAAAGAAATATGTTCCGTTAAAAACTGGAAAGAAGCTTTCTGAGAAACTGCTTTGTGTTCTGTTAATTCATCTCACAGAGTTACATCTTTTCCTTCTTGTAGAATTGGCAAAGAGATATTTTGAATCCCATAGAGGGCTATGATGAAAAAGGAAATATCTCCCGTTAAAAACTGGAAAGAAGCCTTCTGAGAAATTGTTCTGTGTTATGTTAATTCATCTCACAGAGTTACATCTTTCCCTTCAAGAAGTATTTCGCTAAGGCCGTTCTTGTGCAATTGGCAAAGTGATATTTGGAAGCCCATAGAGGGCTATGGTGAAAAAGGAAATATCTTCAGTTAAAAACTGCTAAGTAGCGTTCTGAGAAACTGCTTTGTGTTCTGTTAATTCATCTCACGGAGTTACAGCTTTCCCCTCAAGAAGCCTTCTCTAAGACTGTTCTTGAGGAATTTGAAAAGTGATATTTGGAAGCCCATAGAGGGCTATGGTGTAAAAGGAAATATCTTCCGTTTAAAACTGGAAAGAACTTTCTGAGAAACTGCTTTGTGTTCTGTTAATTCATCTCACAGAGTTACATCTATCCCTTCAAGAAGCCTTTCCCTAAGGCCGTTCCTGTGGAATTGGGAAAGTGATATTTGGAAGCCCCTAGAGGGCAATGGAGAAAAAGGAAATAACTTCCGTTAAAAACTGGAAGGAAGCTTTCTGAGAAACTGCTTTGTGTTCTGTTAATTCATCACACAGAGTTACATCTTTAACTACAAGAAGCCTTTCGCTAAGGCCGTTCTTATGGAATTGCCAAAGTGATATTTGGAAGCCCATAAAAGGCTATGGTGAAAAAGGGAATACCTTCCGTTAAACACTGGAAAGAAGCTTTCTAAGAAACTGCTTTGTGTTCCGTTAATTCATCTCACAGAGTTACAGCTTTCCCCTCAAGAAGCTTTTCGCTAAGGCTGTTCTTGCGAATTTGGAAAGTGATATTTGGAAGCACATGAGGGCTATGGTGAAAAACAGTATATCTTATGTTAAAAAGTGTAAAGAATCTTTTTGAGAAACTGCTTTGTGTTCTGTTAATTCATCTCACAGAGTTACAGTATTCCCTCAAGAAGCCTTTCGCTAAGGCTGTTCTTGCGGAATTTGCAAAGTGATATTTGGAAGCCCATGGAGGGCTATGGTGAAAAAGGAAATATCTTCCGTTGAAAACTGGAAAGAAGCTTTCTTAAAAACTGCTTTGTGTTCTTTTAATTCATCTCACAGAGTTACAGCTTTCCCCTCAAGAAGCCTTTCGTTAAGACTGTTCTTGTGCAATTCGCAATGTGATATTTGAAAACCCATAGAGGGCTATGGTGAAAAAGGAAATATCTTCAGTAAAAAACTGGAAAGAAGCTTTCTGAGAAACTGCGTTGTGTTCTGTTAATTCACATTACAGAGTCACAGCTTTCCCCTCCAGAAGCCTTTCTCTAAGACTGTTCTTCTGAAATTTGCAAAGTGATATTTGGAAGCCTCTAGAGGGCAATGGAGAAAAAGGAAATATCTTCCGTTAAAAACTGGAAGGAAGCTTTCTGAGAAACTGCTTTGTGTTCTGTTAATTCATCTCACAGAGTTACATCTTTCCCTTCAAGAAACCTTTCGCTAAGGCGGTTCTTGTGGAATTGCCAAAGTGATATTTGGAAGCCCCTAAAAGGCTATGGTGAAAAAGGGAATATCTTCCGTTAAACACTGGAAAGAAGCTTTCTGAGAAACTGCTTTGTGTTCTGTTAATTCATCTCACAGAGTTACAGCTTTCCCCTCAAGAAGCCTTTCGCTGAGGCTGTTCTTGTGGAATTTGGAAAGTGATGTTTGAAAGCCCATGAGGGCTATGGTGAAAAAGGAAATATCTTCCGTTAAAAACTGGAAAGAAGCTTTATAAGACACTGCTTTGTGATCTGTTAATTCTTCATACAGAGTCACAGCTTCCCTTCTACAAGCCTTTCGCTAAGACTGCTCTTGTGGAAATTGCAAAGTGATATTTGGAAGCCCCTAGAGGGCTATGGTGAAAAAGGAAATATCTTCCGTTAAACACTGGAAAGAAGCTTTCTGAGAAACTGCTTGGTGTTCTGTTAATTCTTCTCATAGAGTTACATCTTTCCCTTCAAGAAGCCTTTCGCTAAGGCTGTTCTTTTGGAATTGGGAAAGTGATATTTGGAGGCCCATAGAGGGCTATGGTGAAAAAGAAAATATGTTCCGTTAAAAACTGGAAAGAAGCTTTCTGAGAAACTGCTTTGTGTTCTGTTAATTCATCTCACAGAGTTACATCTTTCCCTTCTTGTAGAATTTTCAAAGAGATATTTTGAATCCCATAGAGGGCTATGATGAAAAAGGAAATATCTCCCGTTAAAAACTGGAAAGAAACCTTCTGAGAAATTGTTCTGTGTTATGTTAATTCATCTCACAGAGTTACATCTTTCCCTTCAAGAAGCCTTTCGCTAAGGCCGTTCTTGTGCAATTGGCAAAGTGATATTTGGAAGCCCATAGAGGACTATGGTGAAAAAGGAAATATCTTCAGTTAAAAACTGCTAAGTAGCATTCTGAGAAACTGCTTTGTGTTCTGGTAATTCATCTCACGGAGTTACAGCTTTCCCCTCAAGAAGCCTTTCGCTAAGGCTGTTCTTGTGAATTTGGAAAGTGATATTTCGAAGCCCATGAGGGCTATGGTGAAAAAGAGTATATCTTATGTTAAAAAGTGTAAAGAATCTTTTTGAGAAACTGCTTTGTGTTCTGTTAATTCATCTCACAGAGTTACAGTATTCCCTCAAGAAGACTTTCGCTAAGGCTGTTCTTGCCGAATTTGCAAAGTGATATTTGGAAGCCCATGGAGGGCTATGGTGAAAAAGGAAGTAACTTCCGTTACAAACTGAAAAGAAGCTTTCTGAGAAATTGCTCTGTCTTCTGTATATTCATATTACAGAGTTACATCTTTCCTTCTTGTAGAATTTTCAAAGAGATATTTTGAATCCCATAGAGGGCTATGATGAAAAAGGAAATATCTCCCGTTAAAACCTGGAAAGAAACCTTCTGAGAAATTGTTCTGTGTTATGTTAATTCAACTCACAGAGTTACATCTTTCCCTTCAGGAAGCCTTTCGCTAAGACTGTTCTTGTGGATTTGGCAAAGTGATGTTTGGAAGCCCATAGAGGGCTACGGTGAAAAAGGAAATATCGTCGGTAAAAATCTGGAAAGAAGCTTTCTGAGAAACCGCTTTGTGTTCTGTAAATTCATCTCACAGAATTAAAGCTTTGCCTCAAGAAGCCTTTCTCTAAGACTGTTCTTGTGGAATTTGCAAAGTGATATTTGGAAGCCCATAGAGGGCTATGGTGAAAAAGGAAATATCTTCCGTTAAAAACTGGAAGGAAGGTTTCTGAGAAACTGCTCTGTGTTCTGCTAATTCATCTCTCAGAGCTACAGATTTCCCCTCAATAATCCTTTCTCTAAGACTGTTCTTGTGGAATTTGCAAAGTGATATTTGGAAGCCCATAGAGGGCTATGGTGAAAAAGGAAATATCTTCCGTTAAAAACTGGAAAGAAGCTTTCTGAGAAACTGCTTTGTATTCTGTTAATTCATCTCACAGAGTTCCCGCTTTCCCCACAATAAGCCTTCGGCTACGCAGTTCTTGTGGAATTGGCAAAGTGATATTTTGAAGCCCATAGAGGGTTATGGTGAAAAAGTAATTATCTTATGTTAAAAGCTGGAAAGAAGTTTGTGAGAAATTTCTTTGGTTCTGTCAATTCATTTCACAGAGTTACACCTTTCCCCTCAAGAAGACTGTCGCTAAGGCTGTTCTTGTGGAATTTGCAAAGTGATATTTGGACGCCCATAGAGGGGTATGGTGAAAAAGGAAATCTCTTCCGTTAAAAACTGGAAAGAAGCTTTCTGAGAAACTGCTTTGTGTTCTGTTAATTTATCTTACAGAGTTACATCTTTCCCATCAAGAAGCCTTTTGCTAGGGCTATCTTTGAGGAATTGGAAAAGTGATATTTGGTATCCCATAGAGGGCTATGGTGAAAAAGGAAATATCTTCAGTAAAAAACTGGAGAGAAGCCTTCTGAGAAACTGCTTTGTGTTCTGTTAATTCATCTCACAGAGTTACAGCTTTTCCCTCAAGAAGCCTTTCGCTATGGCGTTTCTTGTGGAATTTGCAAAGTGATATTTGGAAGCCCATAGAGGGATATGGTGAAAAAGGAAGTATCTTCCGTTAAAAACTGAAAGAAGCTTTCTGAGAAACTGCTTTGTGTTCTGTTAATTCATCTTACAGAATTACAGCTTTCCCTTCAAGAAGCCTTTCGCTAAGACTGTTTTTGTGGAATTTGCAAATTGATATTTGGAAGCCCGCAGAGGGCTATGGTGAAAAAGGAAATATCTTCCGTTAAAAACTGGAAAGAAGCTTTCTGAGAAACTGCTTTGTGTTCTCTTAATTCATCTCACAGAGTTACATCTTTAACTTCAAGAAACCTTTCACTAAGGCTGTTCTTGTGGAATTTGCAAAGTGATATTTGGAAGCCCATAGAGGGCTATGGTAAAAAAGGAAATATCGTCCGTTAAAAACGGGAAAGAATCTTTCTGAGAAACTGCTTTGTGTTTTTTTAATTCATCTTACAGAGTTACAGTTATGCCTTCAAGAAGCCTTTCTCTAAGACTGTACTTATGGAATTTGAAATGTGACATTTGGAAGCCCGTAGAGGGCTATTGTTAAAAAAGGAAATATGTTCCGTTAAAAACTTTAAAGAAGCTTTCTGAGAAACTGCTTTGTGTTCTGTTAATTCATCTCAAAGAGTCACATCTTTCACCTCCAGAAGCCTTTCTCTAAGACTGTTCTTGTGGAATTTGCAAAGAGATATTTGGAAACCCATAGAGGGCTATGGTGAAAAAGGAAATATCTTCCGTTAAAAACTAGAAAGAGGCTTTCTGAGAAACTGCCTTGTGTTCTGTTAATTCATCTCACAGAGTTACATCTTTCCCTTCAAGAAGCCTTTCGCTAAGTCTGTTCTTGTGGAATTGGCAAAGTGATATTGGGAACCCATAGAAGGCTTTGGTGAAAAAGGAAATATCTTCAGTAAAAAACTGGAAAGAAGCCTTCTGAGAAACTGCTTTGTGTTCTGTTAATTCATCTCACAGTGTTACAGTTTTCCCCTCAAGAAGCGTTTCGCTAAGGCTCTTCTTGTGGAATATGCAAAGTGATATTTGGAAGCCCATAGAGGGCTATGGTGAAAAAGGAAATATCTTCTGTTAAAAACTGGAGAGAAGCTTTCTGAGAAACTGCTTTGTGTTCTGTTAATTCATCTCACACAGTTACATCTTTCTCTTCAAGAAGCCTTCCGCTAAGCCTGTTCTTGTGGAATTGGCAAAGTGATATTTGGTAGCTTGTAGAAGGCTTTGGGGAAAAAGGAAATATCTTCCGTTAAAAACTGGAAAGAAGCTTTCTGAGAAACTGCTTTATGTTCTGTTAATTCATCTCATAGGGTTACAGCTTTCCCCTCAAGAAGCCCTTCACTAAGACAGTTCTTGTGGAATTTGCAAAGTGATATTTGGAAGCCCATAGAGGGCTATGGTGAAAAAGGAAATATCTTCCGTTCAAAACTGGAAAGAAGCTTTCTGAGAAACTGCTCTGTGCTCCGTTAATTCATCTCACAGAGTTACATCCTTCCCTTCAAGAAGCCTTTCGCTAAGACTGTTCTTGTGGAATTTGCAAAGTGATACTTGGAAGCTCATGAGGGCTATGGTGAAAAAGAGAATGTCTTCAGATAAAAACTGTAGAGAAGCTTTCTGAGAAACTGCTTTGTGTTCTGTTAATTCATATTACAAAGTTACAGCTTTCCCTTCAAGGAGCCTTTCGCTAAGACTGTTCTTGTGGAAATGGCAAAGCGATATCTGGAAGCCCATAGAAGTCTATGGTGAAAAAGGGAAATATCTTCCGTGAAAAACTGGAAAGAAGCTCTCTGAGAAACTGCTTTGTGTTCTGTTAATTCATCTCACAGAGTTATAGCTTTCCCCTCAAGATTCCTTTCGCTAAGGCTGTTCTTGTTGAATTTGCAAAGTGATATTTGGAAGACTATGAGGGCTATGTTGAAAAAGAGAATATCTTCAGTTAAAAACTGTAAAGAAGCTTTCTGAGAAACTGCTTTGTATTCTCTTAATTCATCTCACAGTGTTCAGTGTTCCCTTCTAGAAGCCTTTCTCTAAGACTGTTCTTGTGGAATTTGCAAAGTGATATTTGGAAGCCCGTAGAGGGCTATGGTGAAAAAGGAAATATCTTCCGATAATCACTGGAAAGAAGCTTTCTGAGAAACTGCTTTGTGTTCTGCTAATTCGTCTCATAGAGTTACAGCTTTCCCTTCAAGAAGCCTTTCGCTAAGACCGTTCTTGTGGAATTGGCAACGTGATATTTGGAAGCCCATAGAGGGCTAAGGTGAAAAAGGAAATATCTTCCGATAAACACTGGAAAGAAGGTTTCTGAGAAACTGCTTTGTGTTCTGTTAATTCATCTCACACAGTTACAACTTTCCCTTCAAGAAGCCTTTGGCTAAGGCTGTTCTTGTGGAATTTGCAAAGTGATATTTGGAAGCCCATGAGGGCTATGGTGAAAAAGATAAGGTCATCAGTTAAAAACTGTAAAAAAGCTTTCTGAGAAACTGCTTTGTGTTCTGTTAATTCATCTTAGAAAGATACAGCTTTCTCTTCAAGAAACCTTTCGCTAAGAATGTTCTTGTGGAATTGGCAAAGTGATATCTGGAAGCCCATAGAGGGCTATGGTGGAAAAGGAAATATCTTCCGTTAAAACTTGGAAAAAATCTTTTTCAGAAACTGCTTTGTGTTCTGTTAATTCATCTCACAGAATTACAGCTTTCCCCTCAAGAAGCCTTTCGCTAAGACTATTCTTCTGTAATTTTCAAAGTGATATTTGGTAGCCCTTAGAGGGCTATGGTGAAAAAGGAAATATCTTCCGTTAAAGAATGGAAAGAAGCTTTCTGAGAAACTGCTTAGTGTTCTGTTAATTCATCTCACAGAGTTGCAGCTTTCCCTTCAAGAAGCCTTTCGCTAAGGCTGTTCTTGTGGAATTGGCAAAGCGATATTTGGAAGCCCGTAGACGGCTATGGTGAAAAAGGAAATATCTTCCGTTAAAATCTGGAAAGAAGCTTTCTGAGAAACTGCTTTGTGTTCTGTTAATTCATCTTACAGAGTTACATTATTCCTTCAAATAGTCTTCCGCTAAGGCTGTTCTTGTGGAATTTGCAAAGTGATATTTGGAAGCCCCTAGACGGCTATGGTGAAAAAGGAAATATCTTCCGTTAAAAACTGGAAAGAAGCTTTCTGAGAAACTGCTTTGTGTTCTGTTAATTCATCTTACAGAGTTACATCTTTCCTTCAAGAAGTCTTTCGCTAAGGATGTTCTTGTGGAATTGGCAAAGTGATATTTGGAAACCCATAGAGGGTTATGGTGAAAAAGGAAATATCTGTAGTAAAAAACTGGAAGAAGCATTCTGAGAAACTGCTTTGTTTTCTGTTAATTCATCTCACTGAGTTACAGCTTTTCCCTCAAGAATCCTTTCGGTAAGGCTTTTCTTGTGGAATTTCCAAAGTGATATTTGGAAGCCCTTAGAGGGCTATGGTGAAAAAGGAAATATCTTCCGTTAAAAACTGGAAAGAAGCTGGCTGAGAAACTGCTTTGTGTTCTGTTAATTCATCTCAGAGAGTTACATCTTTTCCTTCAAGAAGCCTTTCGCTAAGGCTGTTCTTGTGGAATTGGCAAAGGGATATTTGGAAGCCCTTAGAGGGCTATGGTGAAAAAGGAAATACATTCCGTTAAAAACTGGAAAGAAGCTTTCTGAGAAACTGCTTTGTGTTCTGTTAAATCATCTCACAGAGTTACAGCTTTCCTCTCAAGAAGCCTTCCACTAAGACTGTTCTTGTGGAATTTGAAAAGTGATATTTGGAAGCCCATAGAGGGCTATGGTGAAAAAGGAAATATCTTCCGTTCAAAACTGGAAAGAATCTTTCTGAGAAACTGCCTTGTGTTCTGTTACTTCATCTCACAGACTTTCATCTTTCCCTTCAAGAAGCCTTTCGCGAAGGCTGTTCTTGTGGAATTGACAAAGTGATATTTGGAATCCCATAGAGGGCTACGGTGAAAAAGGAAATATCTTCCGTTAAAAACTGGAAAGAAGCTTTCTGAGAAACTGCTTTGTGTTCTGTTAATTCATCTCACAGAGTCACAGCTTTCCCTTCAAGAAGGCTTTCGCTACGACTGTTCTTGTGAAATTTGAAAAGTGATATTTGGAAGCCCATAGAGGGCTATGGTGAAAAAGGAAATATATTCCGTTAAAAACTGGAAAGAAGCTTTCTGAAAACTGCTTGGTGTTCTGTTAATTCATCTCACAGAGTTACAGCTTTCCCTCCAGAAGCCTTTCTCTAAGACTGTTCTTGTGAAATTTGCAAAGTGATATTAGGAAGCCCATAGAGGGCTATGGTGAAAAAGGAAATATCTTCCGTTAAAAACTGGAAAGAAGCTTTCTGAGAAACTTCTTTGTGTTCTGTTAATTCATCTCACAGTTACAGCTTTCCCCTCAAGAAGCCTTTCCCTAAGACTGTTCTTGTGGAATTTGCAAAGTTATATTTGGAAGCCCATAGTGTGCTATGGTGAAAAAGAAAATATATTCCGTTAAAAACTGGAAGGAAGATTTCTGAGAAACTGCTTTGTGTTCTGTTAATTCATCTCACAGAGTCACAGCTTACCTTCTAGAAGCCTTTTGCTAAGACTGTTCTTGTGGAATTTGCAAAGTGATATTTGGAAGCCCTTAGAGGACTATGGTGAAAAAGGAAATATCTTCGTTTAAAAACTGGAAAGAAGCTTTCTGAGAAACTGCTTTGTGTTCTGTTAATTCATCTCAGAGAATTATAGCTTTCCCCTCCAGAAGCCTTTCTCTAAGAATGTTCTTGTGGAATTTGCAAAGGGATATTTGGAAGCCCATACAGGGCTATGGTGAAAAACGAAATATCTTCCATTAAAAACTGGACACAAGCTTTCTGAGAAACTGCCCTGTGTTCTGTAAATTCATCTCAGAGAGTTACATCTTTCCTTTCAATAAGCCTTTCGCTAATTCTGTTCTTCTGGAATTGGGAAAGTGATATTTGGAAGCCCTTAGAGGGCTATGGTGAAAAAGGAAATACCGTATGTTCAAAACTGGAAAGAAGCTTTCTGAGAAACTGCTTTGTGTTCTGTTAATTCATCTAACAAAGTTACAGCTTTTCCCTCAAGAAGTCTTTCGCTAAAGCTGTTCTTGTGGAATTGGCAAAGTGATATTTGGAAGCCCATGGAGGGCTATGGTTAAAAAGGAAATATCTTCCGTTAAAAACTGGAAAGAAGCTTTCTGAGAAACTGCTTTGTATTTCGTTAATTCATCTCACAGAGTTACAGCTTTACTTTCAAGAAGCCTTTCGCTAAGGCTGTTCTTGTGGAATTGGCAAAGTGATATTTGAAAGCCCATAGAGGGCTAAGGTGAAAGAGGAAATATCTTACTTTAAAAACTGGAAAGAAGATTTCTGAGAAACTGCTTTGTGTTCTCTTAGTTCATCTCACAGAGTTACATCTTTCCCTTCAATAAGCCTTTCACAAAGCCGTTCTTCTTTAATTGGCAAAGTGATATTTGGAAGTCCATAGAGGGTTATGGTGAAAAAGGAAATATCTTCCGTTAAACACTGGAAAGAAGCTTTCTGAGAAACTGCTTTGTGTTCTGTTAATTCATCTCAAGGAGATACAGCATTCCCCTCAAGAAGCCTTTCGCTAAGGCTGTTCTTGTGGAATTTGGAAAGTGATATTTGGAAGCCCATGAGGGCTATGGTGAAAAAAAGAATATCATCAGTTAAAAATTGTAAAGAAGCTTTCTGAGAAACTGCTTTGTTTTCTGTTAATTCAACTCACAGAGTTACATCTTTCCCTTCAGGAAGCCTTTCGCTAAGGCTGTTCTTCTAGAATTGGCAAAGTGATGTTTGGAAGCCCATAGAGGGCTACGGTGAAAAAGGAAATATCTTCTGTAAAAGTCTGGAAAGAAGCTTTCTGAGAAACCGCTTTGTGTTCTGTAAATTCACCTCACAGAATTAAAGCTTTGCCTCCAGAAGTCTTTCTCTAAGACTGTGTTTGTGAAATTTGCAAAGTGATATTTGGAAGCCTATAGAGGGCTATGGTGAAAAAGGAAATATCTTCCGTTAAAAACTGGAAAGAAGCTTTCTGAGAAACTTCTTTGTGTTCTGTTAATTCATTTCACAGTTACAGCTTTCCCCTCAAGAAGCCTTTCCCTAAGACTGTTCTTGTGGAATTTGCAAAGTTATATTTGGAAGCCCATAGAGTGCTATAGTGAAAAAGAAAATATCTTCCGTTAAAAACTGGAAGGAAGATTTCTGAGAAACTGCTTTGTGTTCTGTTAATTCAACACACAGAGTTACATCTTTCCCTACAAGAAGCTTTTCGCTAAGGCCGTTCTTGTGGAATTGTCAAAGTGATATTTGGAAGCCCATAAAAGGCTATGGTGAAAAGGGGAATATCTTCCGTTAAACACTGGAAAGAAGCTTTCTGAGAAACTGCTTTGTGTTCTGTTAATTCATCTCACAGAATTACAGCTTTCCCCTCAAGAAGCCTTTCGGTAAGGCTGTTTTTGTGGAATTTGGAAAGTGATATTTGAAAGCCCATGAGGCTTATGGTGAAAAAGAGAATAACTTGCGTTAAACACTGGAAAGAAGCTTTCTGAGATAACTGCTTTGTGTTCTGTTAATTCATCTCACAGAGTTACAGCTTTCCCCTCAAGAATCCTTTCGCTAAGGCTGTTCTTTTGAATTTGGAAAGTGATATTTGGAAGCACATGAGGGCTATTGTGAAAAAGAGTATATCTTATGTTAAAAAGTGTGAAGAATCTTTTTGAGAAACTGCTTTGTGTTCTGTTAATTCATCTCACAGATTTACAGTATTCCCTCAAGAAGCCTTTCGCTAAGGCTGTTCTTGTATAATTGTCAAAGTGATATTTGGAAGCCCTTAGAGGGCTGTGGTGAAAAAGGAAATATCTTCCGTTAAAAACTAGAAAGAAGCTTTCTGAGAAACTGCTTTTGTTCTGTTAACTCATGATACCGAGTTACATCATTCCCTTCAAGAAACCTTTCGCTAAGACTGTTCTTGTGGAATTTGCAAAGTGATATTTGAAAGCCCATAGAGGACTATGGTGAAAAAGGAAATATCTTCCGTTGAAAACTGGAAAGAAGCTTTCCGAGAAACTGCTTTGTGTTCTCTTAGTACATCTCACAGAGTGACATCTTTCTCTTCAATAAGGCTTTCACTAAGGGCCTTCTTGTGTAATTGGCAAAGTGATATTTGGAAGCACATATAGGGCTATGGTGAAAAAGGAAATATCTTCCGTTAAACACTGGAAAGAAGATTTCTGAGAAACTGCTTTGTGTTCTTTTAATTCATCTCATAGAGTTACATCTCTCCTTTCAAGAAGCCTTTTCCTAAGACTGTTTTTGTGGAACTTACAAAGAGATGTTTGAAAGCCCTTAGAGGGCTATGGTGAAAAAGGAAATATCTTCCGTTAAAAACTGGAAAGAAGCATTCTGAAAAACTGCTTTGTGTTCTGTTAATTCATCTCACAGAGTTACATCTTTCCCTTCAAGAAGCCTTTCACTAAGGCTGTTCTTGTGGAATTGGAAAAGTGATATTTGGAAGCCATAGAGGGCTAAGGTGAACAAGGAAATATCTTCAGTAAAAAACTGGAAGGAAGCTTTCTGAGAAACTACTTGGTGTTCTGTTAATTCATCTCACAGAGTTACAGCTTTCCCCTCAAGAAACCTTTCGTTAAGGCTGTTCTTGTATAATTTCCAAAGTGATATTTGGAAGCCCATAGAGGGCTACGGTGAAAAAGGAAATATCTTCCGTTAAAAACTCGAAGGAAACTTTCTGAGAAACTGCTTTGTGTTCTGTTAATTTATCTTACAGAGTTACAGCTTTCCCTTCAAGAAGCCTTTCGTTAAGGCCGTTCTTGTGGAATTTGCAAAGTGATATTTGGAAGCCCTTAGAGGGCTATGGTGAGAAAGGAAATATCTTCCGCTAAAAACTAGAAAGAAGCTTTCTGAGAAACTGCTTTTGTTCTGTTAACTCATGATACAGAGTTACATCATTCCCTTCAAGAAACCTTTCGCTAAGACTGTTCTTGTGGAATTTGCAAAGTGATATTTGAAAGCCCATAGAGGTCTTTGGTGAAAAAGGAAATATCTTCCGTTAAAAACTGAAAGAAGCTTTCTGAGAAACTGCTTTGTGTTCTGTTAATTCACCTCACAGAGTTACATCTTTCCTTTCAAGTAGCCTTTCACTAAGGCTGTTCTTGTGGAATTGGCAAAGTGATATTTGGAAACCCTTAGAGGGCTATGGTGAAAAAGGAAATATCTTCCGTTAAAAACTGGAAAGAAACTTTTTGAGAAACTACTTTGTGTTCTGTTAATTCAGCTCACAGAGTTACATCTTTAACTTCAAGAAGCCTTCCGCTAAGGCTGTTCTTGTGGAATTGGCAAAGTGATATTTGAAAGCCCATAGAGGGCTATGGTGAAAAAGGAAATATCTTCCGTTAAAAACTAGAAAGAGGCTTTCTGAGAAACTGCTCTGTGTTCTGCTAATTCATCTCTCAGAGCTACAGATTTCCCCTCAATAATCCTTTCTCTAAGACTGTTCTTGTGGAATTTGCAAAGTGATATTTGGAAGCCCATAGAGGGCTATGGTGAAAAAGGAAATATCTTCCGTTAAAAACTGGAAAGAAGCTTTCTGAGAAACTGCTTTGTATTCTGTTAATTCATCTCACAGAGTTCCCGCTTTCCCCACAATAAGCCTTCGGCTACGCGGTTCTTGTGGAATTGGCAAAGTGATATTTTGAAGCCCATAGAGGGTTATGGTGAAAAAGTAATTATCTTATGTTAAAAGCTGGAAAGAAGTTTGTGAGAAATTTCTTTGGTTCTGTCAATTCATTTCACAGAGTTACACCTTTCCCCTCAAGAAGACTTTCGCTAAGGCTGTTCTTGTGGAATTTGCAAAGTGATATTTGGACGCCCATAGAGGGGTATGGTGAAAAAGGAAATCTCTTCCGTTAAAAACTGGAAAGAAGCTTTCTGAGAAACTGCTTTGTGTTCTGTTAATTTATCTTACAGAGTTACATCTTTCCAATCAAGAAGCCTTTTGCTAGGGCTATCGTTGAGGAATTGGAAAAGTGATATTTGGTATCCCATAGAGGGCTATGGTGAAAAAGGAAATATCTTCAGTAAAAAACTGGAGAGAAGCCTTCTGAGAAACTGCTTTGTGTTCTGTTAATTCATCTCACAGAGTTACAGCTTTTCCCTCAAGAAGCCTTTCGCTATGGCGTTTCTTGTGGAATTTGCAAAGTGATATTTGGAAGCCCATAGAGGGATATGGTGAAAAAGGAAGTATCTTCCGTTTAAAACTGAAAGAAGCTTTCTGAGAAACTGCTTTGTGTTCTGTTAATTCATCTTACAGAATTACAGCTTTCCCTTCAAGAAGCCTTTCGCTAAGACTGTTTTTGTGGAATTTGCAAATTGATATTTGGAAGCCCGCAGAGGGCTGTGGTGAAAAAGGAAATATCTTCCGTTAAAAACTGGAAAGAAGCTTTCTGAGAAACTGCTTTGTGTTCTCTTAATTCATCTCACAGAGTTACATCTTTAACTTCAAGAAACCTTTCACTAAGGCTGTTCTTGTGGAATTTGCAAAGTGATATTTGGAAGCCCATAGAGGGCTATGGTAAAAAAGGAAATATCGTCCGTTAAAAACGGGAAAGAATCTTTCTGAGAAACTGCTTTGTGTTTTTTTAATTCATCTTACAGAGTTACAGTTATGCCTTCAAGAAGCCTTTCTCTAAGACTGTACTTATGGAATTTGAAATGTGACATTTGGAAGCCCGTAGAGGGCTATTGTTAAAAAAGGAAATATGTTCCGTTAAAAACTGGAAAGAAGCTTTCTGAGAAACTGCTTTGTGTTCTGTTAATTCATCTCAAAGAGTCACATCTTTCACCTCCAGAAGCCTTTCTCTAAGACTGTTCTTGTGGAATTTGCAAAGAGATATTTGGAAACCCATAGAGGGCTATGGTGAAAAAGGAAATATCTTCCGTTAAAAACTAGAAAGAGGCTTTCTGAGAAACTGCCTTGTGTTCTGTTAATTCATCTCACAGAGTTACATCTTTCCCTTCAAGAAGCCTTTCGCTAAGTCTGTTCTTGTGGAATTGGCAAAGTGATATTGGGAACCCATAGAAGGCTTTGGTGAAAAAGGAAATATCTTCAGTAAAAAACTGGAAAGAAGCCTTCTGAGAAACTGCTTTGTGTTCTGTTAATTCATCTCACAGTGTTACAGTTTTCCCCTCAAGAAGCGTTTCGCTAAGGCTCTTCTTGTGGAATATGCAAAGTGATATTTGGAAGCCCATAGAGGGCTATGGTGAAAAAGGAAATATCTTCTGTTAAAAACTGGAGAGAAGCTTTCTGAGAAACTGCTTTGTGTTCTGTTAATTCATCTCACACAGTTACATCTTTCTCTTCAAGAAGCCTTCCGCTAAGCCTGTTCTTGTGGAATTGGCAAGGTGATATTTGGTAGCTTGTAGAAGGCTTTGGGGAAAAAGGAAATATCTTCCGTTAAAAACTGGAAAGAAGCTTTCTGAGAAACTGCTTTATGTTCTGTTAATTCATCTCATAGGGTTACAGCTTTCCCCTCAAGAAGCCCTTCACTAAGACAGTTCTTGTGGAATTTGCAAAGTGATATTTGGAAGCCCATAGAGGGCTATGGTGAAAAAGGAAATATCTTCCGTTCAAAACTGGAAAGAAGCTTTCTGAGAAACTGCTCTGTGCTCCGTTAATTCATCTCACAGAGTTACATCCTTCCCTTCAAGAAGCCTTTCGCTAAGACTGTTCTTGTGGAATTTGCAAAGTGATACTTGGAAGCTCATGAGGGCTATGGTGAAAAAGAGAATGTCTTCAGATAAAAACTGTAGAGAAGCTTTCTGAGAAACTGCTTTGTGTTTTGTTAATTCATATTACAAAGTTACAGCTTTCCCTTCAAGGAGCCTTTCGCTAAGACTGTTCTTGTGGAAATGGCAAAGCGATATCTGGAAGCCCATAGAAGTCTATGGTGAAAAAGGGAAATATCTTCCGTGAAAAACTGGAAAGAAGCTCTCTGAGAAACTGCTTTGTGTTCTGTTAATTCATCTCACAGAGTTATAGCTTTCCCCTCAAGATTCCTTTCGCTAAGGCTGTTCTTGTTGAATTTGCAAAGTGATATTTGGAAGACTATGAGGGCTATGTTGAAAAAGAGAATATCTTCAGTTAAAAACTGTAAAGAAGCTTTCTGAGAAACTGCTTTGTATTCTCTTAATTCATCTCACAGTGTTCAGTGTTCCCTTCTAGAAGCCTTTCTCTAAGACTGTTCTTGTGGAATTTGCAAAGTGATATTTGGAAGCCCGTAGAGGGCTATGGTGAAAAAGGAAATATCTTCCGATAATCACTGGAAAGAAGCTTTCTGAGAAACTGCTTTGTATTCTGCTAATTCGTCTCATAGAGTTACAGCTTTCCCTTCAAGAAGCCTTTCGCTAAGACCGTTCTTGTGGAATTGGCAACGTGATATTTGGAAGCCCATAGAGGGCTAAGGTGAAAAAGGAAATATCTTCCGATAAACACTGGAAAGAAGGTTTCTGAGAAACTGCTTTGTGTTCTGTTAATTCATCTCACACAGTTACAACTTTCCCTTCAAGAAGCCTTTGGCTAAGGCTGTTCTTGTGGAATTTGCAAAGTGATATTTGGAAGCCCATGAGGGCTATGGTGAAAAAGATAAGGTCATCAGTTAAAAACTGTAAAAAAGCTTTCTGAGAAACTGCTTTGTGTTCTGTTAATTCATCTTAGAAAGATACAGCTTTCTCTTCAAGAAACCTTTCGCTAAGACTGTTCTTGTGGAATTGGCAAAGTGATATCTGGAAGCCCATAGAGGGCTATGGTGGAAAAGGAAATATCTTCCGTTAAAACTTGGAAAAAATCTTTTTCAGAAACTGCTTTGTGTTCTGTTAATTCATCTCACAGAATTACAGCTTTCCCCTCAAGAAGCCTTTCGCTAAGACTATTCTTCTGTAATTTTCAAAGTGATATTTGGTAGCCCTTAGAGGGCTATGGTGAAAAAGGAAATATCTTCCGTTAAAGAATGGAAAGAAGCTTTCTGAGAAACTGCTTAGTGTTCTGTTAATTCATCTCACAGAGTTGCAGCTTTCCCTTCAAGAAGCCTTTCGCTAAGGCTGTTCTTGTGGAATTGGCAAAGCGATATTTGGAAGCCCGTAGACGGCTATGGTGAAAAAGGAAATATCTTCCGTTAAAATCTGGAAAGAAGCTTTCTGAGAAACTGCTTTGTGTTCTGTTAATTCATCTTACAGAGTTACATTATTCCTTCAAATAGTCTTCCGCTAAGGCTGTTCTTGTGGAATTTGCAAAGTGATATTTGGAAGCCCCTAGACGGCTATGGTGAAAAAGGAAATATCTTCCGTTAAAAACTGGAAAGAAGCTTTCTGAGAAACTGCTTTGTGTTCTGTTAATTCATCTTACAGAGTTACATCTTTCCTTCAAGAAGTCTTTCGCTAAGGATGTTCTTGTGGAATTGGCAAAGTGATATTTGGAAACCCATAGAGGGTTATGGTGAAAAAGGAAATATCTGTAGTAAAAAACTGGAAGAAGCATTCTGAGAAACTGCTTTGTTTTCTGTTAATTCATCTCACTGAGTTACAGCTTTTCCCTCAAGAATCCTTTCGGTAAGGCTTTTCTTGTGGAATTTCCAAAGTGATATTTGGAAGCCCTTAGAGGGCTATGGTGAAAAAGGAAATATCTTCCGTTAAAAACTGGAAAGAAGCTGGCTGAGAAACTGCTTTGTGTTCTGTTAATTCATCTCAGAGAGTTACATCTTTTCCTTCAAGAAGCCTTTCGCTAAGGCTGTTCTTGTGGAATTGGCAAAGGGATATTTGGAAGCCCTTAGAGGGCTATGGTGAAAAAGGAAATACATTCCGTTAAAAACTGGAAAGAAGCTTTCTGAGAAACTGCTTTGTGTTCTGTTAAATCATCTCACAGAATTACAGCTTTCCTCTCAAGAAGCCTTCCACTAAGACTGTTCTTGTGGAATTTGAAAAGTGATATTTGGAAGCCCATAGAGGGCTATGGTGAAAAAGGAAATATCTTCCGTTCAAAACTGGAAAGAATCTTTCTGAGAAACTGCCTTGTGTTCTGTTACTTCATCTCACAGACTTTCATCTTTCCCTTCAAGAAGCCTTTCGCGAAGGCTGTTCTTGTGGAATTGACAAAGTGATATTTGGAATCCCATAGAGGGCTACGGTGAAAAAGGAAATATCTTCCGTTAAAAACTGGAAAGAAGCTTTCTGAGAAACTGCTTTGTGTTCTGTTAATTCATCTCACAGAGTCACAGCTTTCCCTTCAAGAAGGCTTTCGCTACGACTGTTCTTGTGAAATTTGAAAAGTGATATTTGGAAGCCCATAGAGGGCTATGGTGAAAAAGGAAATATATTCCGTTAAAAACTGGAAAGAAGCTTTCTGAAAACTGCTTGGTGTTCTGTTAATTCATCTCACAGAGTTACAGCTTTCCCTCCAGAAGCCTTTCTCTAAGACTGTTCTTGTGAAATTTGCAAAGTGATATTAGGAAGCCCATAGAGGGCTATGGTGAAAAAGGAAATATCTTCCGTTAAAAACTGGAAAGAAGCTTTCTGAGAAACTTCTTTGTGTTCTGTTAATTCATCTCACAGTTACAGCTTTCCCCTCAAGAAGCCTTTCCCTAAGACTGTTCTTGTGGAATTTGCAAAGTTATATTTGGAAGCCCATAGTGTGCTATGGTGAAAAAGAAAATATATTCCGTTAAAAACTGGAAGGAAGATTTCTGAGAAACTGCTTTGTGTTCTGTTAATTCATCTCACAGAGTCACAGCTTACCTTCTAGAAGCCTTTTGCTAAGACTGTTCTTGTGGAATTTGCAAAGTGATATTTGGAAGCCCTTAGAGGACTATGGTGAAAAAGGAAATATCTTCGTTTAAAAACTGGAAAGAAGCTTTCTGAGAAACTGCTTTGTGTTCTGTTAATTCATCTCAGAGAATTATAGCTTTCCCCTCCAGAAGCCTTTCTCTAAGAATGTTCTTGTGGAATTTGCAAAGGGATATTTGGAAGCCCATACAGGGCTATGGTGAAAAACGAAATATCTTCCATTAAAAACTGGACACAAGCTTTCTGAGAAACTGCCCTGTGTTCTGTAAATTCATCTCAGAGAGTTACATCTTTCCTTTCAATAAGCCTTTCGCTAATTCTGTTCTTCTGGCATTGGGAAAGTGATATTTGGAAGCCCTTAGAGGGCTATGGTGAAAAAGGAAATACCGTATGTTCAAAACTGGAAAGAAGCTTTCTGAGAAACTGCTTTGTGTTCTGTTAATTCATCTAACAAAGTTACAGCTTTTCCCTCAAGAAGTCTTTCGCTAAAGCTGTTCTTGTGGAATTGGCAAAGTGATATTTGGAAGCCCATGGAGGGCTATGGTTAAAAAGGAAATATCTTCCGTTAAAAACTGGAAAGAAGCTTTCTGAGAAACTGCTTTGTATTTCGTTAATTCATCTCACAGAGTTACAGCTTTACTTTCAAGAAGCCTTTCGCTAAGGCTGTTCTTGTGGAATTGGCAAAGTGATATTTGAAAGCCCATAGAGGGCTAAGGTGAAAGAGGAAATATCTTACTTTAAAAACTGGAAAGAAGATTTCTGAGAAACTGCTTTGTGTTCTCTTAGTTCATCTCACAGAGTTACATCTTTCCCTTCAATAAGCCTTTCACAAAGCCGTTCTTCTTTAATTGGCAAAGTGATATTTGGAAGTCCATAGAGGGTTATGGTGAAAAAGGAAATATCTTCCGTTAAACACTGGAAAGAAGCTTTCTGAGAAACTGCTTTGTGTTCTGTTAATTCATCTCAAGGAGATACAGCATTCCCCTCAAGAAGCCTTTCGCTAAGGCTGTTCTTGTGGAATTTGGAAAGTGATATTTGGAAGCCCATGAGGGCTATGGTGAAAAAAAGAATATCATCAGTTAAAAATTGTAAAGAAGCTTTCTGAGAAACTGCTTTGTTTTCTGTTAATTCAACTCACAGAGTTACATCTTTCCCTTCAGGAAGCCTTTCGCTAAGGCTGTTCTTCTAGAATTGGCAAAGTGATGTTTGGAAGCCCATAGAGGGCTACGGTGAAAAAGGAAATATCTTCTGTAAAAGTCTGGAAAGAAGCTTTCTGAGAAACCGCTTTGTGTTCTGTAAATTCACCTCACAGAATTAAAGCTTTGCCTCCAGAAGTCTTTCTCTAAGACTGTGTTTGTGAAATTTGCAAAGTGATATTTGGAAGCCTATAGAGGGCTATGGTGAAAAAGGAAATATCTTCCGTTAAAAACTGGAAAGAAGCTTTCTGAGAAACTTCTTTGTGTTCTGTTAATTCATTTCACAGTTACAGCTTTCCCCTCAAGAAGCCTTTCCCTAAGACTGTTCTTGTGGAATTTGCAAAGTTATATTTGGAAGCCCATAGAGTGCTATAGTGAAAAAGAAAATATCTTCCGTTAAAAACTGGAAGGAAGATTTCTGAGAAACTGCTTTGTGTTCTGTTAATTCAACACACAGAGTTACATCTTTCCCTACAAGAAGCTTTTCGCTAAGGCCGTTCTTGTGGAATTGTCAAAGTGATATTTGGAAGCCCATAAAAGGCTATGGTGAAAAGGGGAATATCTTCCGTTAAACACTGGAAAGAAGCTTTCTGAGAAACTGCTTTGTGTTCTGTTAATTCATCTCACAGAATTACAGCTTTCCCCTCAAGAAGCCTTTCGGTAAGGCTGTTTTTGTGGAATTTGGAAAGTGATATTTGAAAGCCCATGAGGCTTATGGTGAAAAAGAGAATAACTTGCGTTAAACACTGGAAAGAAGCTTTCTGAGATAACTGCTTTGTGTTCTGTTAATTCATCTCACAGAGTTACAGCTTTCCCCTCAAGAATCCTTTCGCTAAGGCTGTTCTTTTGAATTTGGAAAGTGATATTTGGAAGCACATGAGGGCTATTGTGAAAAAGAGTATATCTTATGTTAAAAAGTGTGAAGAATCTTTTTGAGAAACTGCTTTGTGTTCTGTTAATTCATCTCACAGATTTACAGTATTCCCTCAAGAAGCCTTTCGCTAAGGCTGTTCTTGTATAATTGTCAAAGTGATATTTGGAAGCCCTTAGAGGGCTGTGGTGAAAAAGGAAATATCTTCCGTTAAAAACTAGAAAGAAGCTTTCTGAGAAACTGCTTTTGTTCTGTTAACTCATGATACCGAGTTACATCATTCCCTTCAAGAAACCTTTCGCTAAGACTGTTCTTGTGGAATTTGCAAAGTGATATTTGAAAGCCCATAGAGGACTATGGTGAAAAAGGAAATATCTTCCGTTGAAAACTGGAAAGAAGCTTTCCGAGAAACTGCTTTGTGTTCTCTTAGTACATCTCACAGAGTGACATCTTTCTCTTCAATAAGGCTTTCACTAAGGGCCTTCTTGTGTAATTGGCAAAGTGATATTTGGAAGCACATATAGGGCTATGGTGAAAAAGGAAATATCTTCCGTTAAACACTGGAAAGAAGATTTCTGAGAAACTGCTTTGTGTTCTTTTAATTCATCTCATAGAGTTACATCTCTCCTTTCAAGAAGCCTTTTCCTAAGACTGTTTTTGTGGAACTTACAAAGAGATGTTTGAAAGCCCTTAGAGGGCTATGGTGAAAAAGGAAATATCTTCCGTTAAAAACTGGAAAGAAGCATTCTGAAAAACTGCTTTGTGTTCTGTTAATTCATCTCACAGAGTTACATCTTTCCCTTCAAGAAGCCTTTCACTAAGGCTGTTCTTGTGGAATTGGAAAAGTGATATTTGGAAGCCATAGAGGGCTAAGGTGAACAAGGAAATATCTTCAGTAAAAAACTGGAAGGAAGCTTTCTGAGAAACTACTTGGTGTTCTGTTAATTCATCTCACAGAGTTACAGCTTTCCCCTCAAGAAACCTTTCGTTAAGGCTGTTCTTGTATAATTTCCAAAGTGATATTTGGAAGCCCATAGAGGGCTACGGTGAAAAAGGAAATATCTTCCGTTAAAAACTCGAAGGAAGCTTTCTGAGAAACTGCTTTGTGTTCTGTTAATTTATCTTACAGAGTTACAGCTTTCCCTTCAAGAAGCCTTTCGTTAAGGCCGTTCTTGTGGAATTTGCAAAGTGATATTTGGAAGCCCTTAGAGGGCTATGGTGAGAAAGGAAATATCTTCCGCTAAAAACTAGAAAGAAGCTTTCTGAGAAACTGCTTTTGTTCTGTTAACTCATGATACAGAGTTACATCATTCCCTTCAAGAAACCTTTCGCTAAGACTGTTCTTGTGGAATTTGCAAAGTGATATTTGAAAGCCCATAGAGGTCTTTGGTGAAAAAGGAAATATCTTCCGTTAAAAACTGAAAGAAGCTTTCTGAGAAACTGCTTTGTGTTCTGTTAATTCACCTCACAGAGTTACATCTTTCCTTTCAAGTAGCCTTTCACTAAGGCTGTTCTTGTGGAATTGGCAAAGTGATATTTGGAAACCCTTAGAGGGCTATGGTGAAAAAGGAAATATCTTCCGTTAAAAACTGGAAAGAAACTTTTTGAGAAACTACTTTGTGTTCTGTTAATTCAGCTCACAGAGTTACATCTTTAACTTCAAGAAGCCTTCCGCTAAGGCTGTTCTTGTGGAATTGGCAAAGTGATATTTGAAAGCCCACAGAGGGCTATGGTGAAAAAGGAAATATCTTCCGTTAAAAACTGGAAGGAAGGTTTCTGAGAAACTGCTCTGTGTTCTGCTAATTCATCTCTCAGAGCTACAGATTTCCCCTCAATAATCCTTTCTCTAAGACTGTTCTTGTGGAATTTGCAAAGTGATATTTGGAAGCCCATAGAGGGCTATGGTGAAAAAGGAAATATCTTCCGTTAAAAACTGGAAAGAAGCTTTCTGAGAAACTGCTTTGTATTCTGTTAATTCATCTCACAGAGTTCCCGCTTTCCCCACAATAAGCCTTCGGCTACGCGGTTCTTGTGGAATTGGCAAAGTGATATTTTGAAGCCCATAGAGGGTTATGGTGAAAAAGTAATTATCTTATGTTAAAAGCTGGAAAGAAGTTTGTGAGAAATTTCTTTGGTTCTGTCAATTCATTTCACAGAGTTACACCTTTCCCCTCAAGAAGACTTTCGCTAAGGCTGTTCTTGTGGAATTTGCAAAGTGATATTTGGACGCCCATAGAGGGGTATGGTGAAAAAGGAAATCTCTTCCGTTAAAAACTGGAAAGAAGCTTTCTGAGAAACTGCTTTGTGTTCTGTTAATTTATCTTACAGAGTTACATCTTTCCAATCAAGAAGCCTTTTGCTAGGGCTATCGTTGAGGAATTGGAAAAGTGATATTTGGTATCCCATAGAGGGCTATGGTGAAAAAGGAAATATCTTCAGTAAAAAACTGGAGAGAAGCCTTCTGAGAAACTGCTTTGTGTTCTGTTAATTCATCTCACAGAGTTACAGCTTTTCCCTCAAGAAGCCTTTCGCTATGGCGTTTCTTGTGGAATTTGCAAAGTGATATTTGGAAGCCCATAGAGGGATATGGTGAAAAAGGAAGTATCTTCCGTTTAAAACTGAAAGAAGCTTTCTGAGAAACTGCTTTGTGTTCTGTTAATTCATCTTACAGAATTACAGCTTTCCCTTCAAGAAGCCTTTCGCTAAGACTGTTTTTGTGGAATTTGCAAATTGATATTTGGAAGCCCGCAGAGGGCTGTGGTGAAAAAGGAAATATCTTCCGTTAAAAACTGGAAAGAAGCTTTCTGAGAAACTGCTTTGTGTTCTCTTAATTCATCTCACAGAGTTACATCTTTAACTTCAAGAAACCTTTCACTAAGGCTGTTCTGTGGAATTTGCAAAGTGATATTTGGAAGCCCATAGAGGGCTATGGTAAAAAAGGAAATATCGTCCGTTAAAAACGGGAAAGAATCTTTCTGAGAAACTGCTTTGTGTTTTTTTAATTCATCTTACAGAGTTACAGTTATGCCTTCAAGAAGCCTTTCTCTAAGACTGTACTTATGGAATTTGAAATGTGACATTTGGAAGCCCGTAGAGGGCTATTGTTAAAAAAGGAAATATGTTCCGTTAAAAACTGGAAAGAAGCTTTCTGAGAAACTGCTTTGTGTTCTGTTAATTCATCTCAAAGAGTCACATCTTTCACCTCCAGAAGCCTTTCTCTAAGACTGTTCTTGTGGAATTTGCAAAGAGATATTTGGAAGCCCATAGAGGGCTATGGTGAAAAAGGAAATATCTTCCGTTAAAAACTAGAAAGAGGCTTTCTGAGAAACTGCCTTGTGTTCTGTTAATTCATCTCACAGAGTTACATCTTTCCCTTCAAGAAGCCTTTCGCTAAGTCTGTTCTTGTGGAATTGGCAAAGTGATATTGGGAACCCATAGAAGGCTTTGGTGAAAAAGGAAATATCTTCAGTAAAAAACTGGAAAGAAGCCTTCTGAGAAACTGCTTTGTGTTCTGTTAATTCATCTCACAGTGTTACAGTTTTCCCCTCAAGAAGCGTTTCGCTAAGGCTCTTCTTGTGGAATATGCAAAGTGATATTTGGAAGCCCATAGAGGGCTATGGTGAAAAAGGAAATATCTTCTGTTAAAAACTGGAGAGAAGCTTTCTGAGAAACTGCTTTGTGTTCTGTTAATTCATCTCACACAGTTACATCTTTCTCTTCAAGAAGCCTTCCGCTAAGCCTGTTCTTGTGGAATTGGCAAAGTGATATTTGGTAGCTTGTTGAAGGCTTTGGGGAAAAAGTAAATATCTTCCGTTAAAAACTGGAAAGAAGCTTTCTGAGAAACTGCTTTATGTTCTGTTAATTCATCTCATAGGGTTACAGCTTTCCCCTCAAGAAGCCCTTCACTAAGACAGTTCTTGTGGAATTTGCAAAGTGATATTTGGAAGCCCATAGAGGGCTATGGTGAAAAAGGAAATATCTTCCGTTCAAAACTGGAAAGAAGCTTTCTGAGAAACTGCTCTGTGCTCCGTTAATTCATCTCACAGAGTTACATCCTTCCCTTCAAGAAGCCTTTCGCTAAGACTGTTCTTGTGGAATTTGCAAAGTGATACTTGGAAGCTCATGAGTTCTATGGTGAAAAAGAGAATGTCTTCAGATAAAAACTGTAGAGAAGCTTTCTGAGAAACTGCTTTGTGTTCTGTTAATTCATATTACAAAGTTACAGCTTTCCCTTCAAGGAGCCTTTCGCTAAGACTGTTCTTGTGGAAATGGCAAAGCGATATCTGGAAGCCCATAGAAGGCTATGGTGAAAAAGGGAAATATCTTCCGTGAAAAACTGGAAAGAAGCTCTCTGAGAAACTGCTTTGTGTTCTGTTAATTCATCTCACAGAGTTATAGCTTTCCCCTCAAGATTCCTTTCGCTAAGGCTGTTCTTGTTGAATTTGCAAAGTGATATTTGGAAGACTATGAGGGCTATGTTGAAAAAGAGAATATCTTCAGTTAAAAACTGTAAAGAAGCTTTCTGAGAAACTGCTTTGTATTCTCTTAATTCATCTCACAGAGTTCAGTGTTCCCTTCTAGAAGCCTTTCTCTAAGACTGTTCTTGTGGAATTTGCAAAGTGATATTTGGAAGCCCGTAGAGGGCTATGGTGAAAAAGGAAATATCTTCCGATAATCACTGGAAAGAAGCTTTCTGAGAAACTGCTTTGTGTTCTGCTAATTCGTCTCATAGAGTTACAGCTTTCCCTTCAAGAAGCCTTTCGCTAAGACCGTTCTTGTGGAATTGGCAACGTGATATTTGGAAGCCCATAGAGGGCTAAGGTGAAAAAGGAAATATCTTCCGATAAACACTGGAAAGAAGGTTTCTGAGAAACTGCTTTGTGTTCTGTTAATTCATCTCACAGAGTTACAACTTTCCCTTCAAGAAGCCTTTGGCTAAGGCTGTTCTTGTGGAATTTGCAAAGTGATATTTGGAAGCCCATGAGGGCTATGGTGAAAAAGATAAGGTCATCAGTTAAAAACTGTAAAAAAGCTTTCTGAGAAACTGCTTTGTGTTCTGTTAATTCATCTTAGAAAGATACAGCTTTCTCTTCAAGAAACCTTTCGCTAAGACTGTTCTTGTGGAATTTGCAAAGTGATATCTGGAAGCCCATAGAGGGCTATGGTGGAAAAGGAAATATCTTCCGTTAAAACTTGGAAAAAATCTTTTTCAGAAACTGCTTTGTGTTCTGTTAATTCATCTCACAGAATTACAGCTTTCCCCTCAAGAAGCCTTTCGCTAAGACTATTCTTCTGTAATTTTCAAAGTGATATTTGGTAGCCCTTAGAGGGCTATGGTGAAAAAGGAAATATCTTCCGTTAAAAACTGGAAAGAAGCGTTCTGAGAAACTGCTTTGTGTTTTGTTAATTCATCTTACAGAGTTACAGCTTTCCCTTAAAGAAGCCTTTCTCTAAGACTGTTCTTGTGGAATTTGCAAAGTGATATTTGGAAGCCCATAGAGGGATATGGTGAAAAAGGAAATATCTTTCGTTAAAAACTGGAAAGAAGCTTTCTGAGAAACTGCTTTGTATTCTGTTAATTCATCTCACAGAGTTCCCGCTTTCCCCACAATAAGCCTTCGGCTACGCGGTTCTTGTGGAATTGGCAAAGTGATATTTTGAAGCCCATAGAGGGTTATGGTGAAAAAGTAATTATCTTATGTTAAAAGCTGGAAAGAAGTTTGTGAGAAATTTCTTTGGTTCTGTCAATTCATTTCACAGAGTTACACCTTTCCCCTCAAGAAGACTTTCGCTAAGGCTGTTCTTGTGGAATTTGCAAAGTGATATTTGGACGCCCATAGAGGGGTATGGTGAAAAAGGAAATCTCTTCCGTTAAAAACTGGAAAGAAGCTTTCTGAGAAACTGCTTTGTGTTCTGTTAATTTATCTTACAGAGTTACATCTTTCCAATCAAGAAGCCTTTTGCTAGGGCTATCGTTGAGGAATTGGAAAAGTGATATTTGGTATCCCATAGAGGGCTATGGTGAAAAAGGAAATATCTTCAGTAAAAAACTGGAGAGAAGCCTTCTGAGAAACTGCTTCGTGTTCTGTTAATTCATCTCACAGAGTTACAGCTTTTCCCTCAAGAAGCCTTTCGCTATGGCGTTTCTTGTGGAATTTGCAAAGTGATATTTGGAAGCCCATAGAGGGATATGGTGAAAAAGGAAGTATCTTCCGTTAAAAACTGAAAGAAGCTTTCTGAGAAACTGCTTTGTGTTCTGTTAATTCATCTTACAGAATTACAGCTTTCCCTTCAGGAAGCCTTTCGCTAAGACTGTTTTTGTGGAATTTGCAAATTGATATTTGGAAGCCCGCAGAGGGCTGTGGTGAAAAAGGAAATATCTTCCGTTAAAAACTGGAAAGAAGCTTTCTGAGAAACTGCTTTGTGTTCTCTTAATTCATCTCACAGAGTTACATCTTTAACTTCAAGAAACCTTTCACTAAGGCTGTTCTGTGGAATTTGCAAAGTGATATTTGGAAGCCCATAGAGGGCTATGGTAAAAGGGAAATATCGTCCGTTAAAAACGGGAAAGAATCTTTCTGAGAAACTGCTTTGTGTTTTTTTAATTCATCTTACAGAGTTACAGTTATGCCTTCAAGAAGCCTTTCTCTAAGACTGTACTTATGGAATTTGAAATGTGACATTTGGAAGCCCGTAGAGGGCTATTGTTAAAAAAGGAAATATGTTCCGTTAAAAACTGGAAAGAAGCTTTCTGAGAAACTGCTTTGTGTTCTGTTAATTCATCTCAAAGAGTCACATCTTTCACCTCCAGAAGCCTTTCTCTAAGACTGTTCTTGTGGAATTTGCAAAGAGATATTTGGAAGCCCATAGAGGGCTATGGTGAAAAAGGAAATATCTTCCGTTAAAAACTAGAAAGAGGCTTTCTGAGAAACTGCCTTGTGTTCTGTTAATTCATCTCACAGAGTTACATCTTTCCCTTCAAGAAGCCTTTCGCTAAGTCTGTTCTTGTGGAATTGGCAAAGTGATATTGGGAACCCATAGAAGGCTTTGGTGAAAAAGGAAATATCTTCAGTAAAAAACTGGAAAGAAGCCTTCTGAGAAACTGCTTTGTGTTCTGTTAATTCATCTCACAGTGTTACAGTTTTCCCCTCAAGAAGCGTTTCGCTAAGGCTCTTCTTGTGGAATATGCAAAGTGATATTTGGAAGCCCATAGAGGGCTATGGTGAAAAAGGAAATATCTTCTGTTAAAAACTGGAGAGAAGCTTTCTGAGAAACTGCTTTGTGTTCTGTTAATTCATCTCACACAGTTACATCTTTCTCTTCAAGAAGCCTTCCGCTAAGCCTGTTCTTGTGGAATTGGCAAGGTGATATTTGGTAGCTTGTAGAAGGCTTTGGGGAAAAAGGAAATATCTTCCGTTAAAAACTGGAAAGAAGCTTTCTGAGAAACTGCTTTATGTTCTGTTAATTCATCTCATAGGGTTACAGCTTTCCCCTCAAGAAGCCCTTCACTAAGACAGTTCTTGTGGAATTTGCAAAGTGATATTTGGAAGCCCATAGAGGGCTATGGTGAAAAAGGAAATATCTTCCGTTCAAAACTGGAAAGAAGCTTTCTGAGAAACTGCTCTGTGCTCCGTTAATTCATCTCACAGAGTTACATCCTTCCCTTCAAGAAGCCTTTCGCTAAGACTGTTCTTGTGGAATTTGCAAAGTGATACTTGGAAGCTCATGAGGGCTATGGTGAAAAAGAGAATGTCTTCAGATAAAAACTGTAGAGAAGCTTTCTGAGAAACTGCTTTGTGTTCTGTTAATTCATATTACAAAGTTACAGCTTTCCCTTCAAGGAGCCTTTCGCTAAGACTGTTCTTGTGGAAATGGCAAAGCGATATCTGGAAGCCCATAGAAGTCTATGGTGAAAAAGGGAAATATCTTCCGTGAAAAACTGGAAAGAAGCTCTCTGAGAAACTGCTTTGTGTTCTGTTAATTCATCTCACAGAGTTATAGCTTTCCCCTCAAGATTCCTTTCGCTAAGGCTGTTCTTGTTGAATTTGCAAAGTGATATTTGGAAGACTATGAGGGCTATGTTGAAAAAGAGAATATCTTCAGTTAAAAACTGTAAAGAAGCTTTCTGAGAAACTGCTTTGTATTCTCTTAATTCATCTCACAGTGTTCAGTGTTCCCTTCTAGAAGCCTTTCTCTAAGACTGTTCTTGTGGAATTTGCAAAGTGATATTTGGAAGCCCGTAGAGGGCTATGGTGAAAAAGGAAATATCTTCCGATAATCACTGGAAAGAAGCTTTCTGAGAAACTGCTTTGTATTCTGCTAATTCGTCTCATAGAGTTACAGCTTTCCCTTCAAGAAGCCTTTCGCTAAGACCGTTCTTGTGGAATTGGCAACGTGATATTTGGAAGCCCATAGAGGGCTAAGGTGAAAAAGGAAATATCTTCCGATAAACACTGGAAAGAAGGTTTCTGAGAAACTGCTTTGTGTTCTGTTAATTCATCTCACACAGTTACAACTTTCCCTTCAAGAAGCCTTTGGCTAAGGCTGTTCTTGTGGAATTTGCAAAGTGATATTTGGAAGCCCATGAGGGCTATGGTGAAAAAGATAAGGTCATCAGTTAAAAACTGTAAAAAAGCTTTCTGAGAAACTGCTTTGTGTTCTGTTAATTCATCTTAGAAAGATACAGCTTTCTCTTCAAGAAACCTTTCGCTAAGACTGTTCTTGTGGAATTGGCAAAGTGATATCTGGAAGCCCATAGAGGGCTATGGTGGAAAAGGAAATATCTTCCGTTAAAACTTGGAAAAAATCTTTTTCAGAAACTGCTTTGTGTTCTGTTAATTCATCTCACAGAATTACAGCTTTCCCCTCAAGAAGCCTTTCGCTAAGACTATTCTTCTGTAATTTTCAAAGTGATATTTGGTAGCCCTTAGAGGGCTATGGTGAAAAAGGAAATATCTTCCGTTAAAGAATGGAAAGAAGCTTTCTGAGAAACTGCTTAGTGTTCTGTTAATTCATCTCACAGAGTTGCAGCTTTCCCTTCAAGAAGCCTTTCGCTAAGGCTGTTCTTGTGGAATTGGCAAAGCGATATTTGGAAGCCCGTAGACGGCTATGGTGAAAAAGGAAATATCTTCCGTTAAAATCTGGAAAGAAGCTTTCTGAGAAACTGCTTTGTGTTCTGTTAATTCATCTTACAGAGTTACATTATTCCTTCAAATAGTCTTCCGCTAAGGCTGTTCTTGTGGAATTTGCAAAGTGATATTTGGAAGCCCCTAGACGGCTATGGTGAAAAAGGAAATATCTTCCGTTAAAAACTGGAAAGAAGCTTTCTGAGAAACTGCTTTGTGTTCTGTTAATTCATCTTACAGAGTTACATCTTTCCTTCAAGAAGTCTTTCGCTAAGGATGTTCTTGTGGAATTGGCAAAGTGATATTTGGAAACCCATAGAGGGTTATGGTGAAAAAGGAAATATCTGTAGTAAAAAACTGGAAGAAGCATTCTGAGAAACTGCTTTGTTTTCTGTTAATTCATCTCACTGAGTTACAGCTTTTCCCTCAAGAATCCTTTCGGTAAGGCTTTTCTTGTGGAATTTCCAAAGTGATATTTGGAAGCCCTTAGAGGGCTATGGTGAAAAAGGAAATATCTTCCGTTAAAAACTGGAAAGAAGCTGGCTGAGAAACTGCTTTGTGTTCTGTTAATTCATCTCAGAGAGTTACATCTTTTCCTTCAAGAAGCCTTTCGCTAAGGCTGTTCTTGTGGAATTGGCAAAGGGATATTTGGAAGCCCTTAGAGGGCTATGGTGAAAAAGGAAATACATTCCGTTAAAAACTGGAAAGAAGCTTTCTGAGAAACTGCTTTGTGTTCTGTTAAATCATCTCACAGAGTTACAGCTTTCCTCTCAAGAAGCCTTCCACTAAGACTGTTCTTGTGGAATTTGAAAAGTGATATTTGGAAGCCCATAGAGGGCTATGGTGAAAAAGGAAATATCTTCCGTTCAAAACTGGAAAGAATCTTTCTGAGAAACTGCCTTGTGTTCTGTTACTTCATCTCACAGACTTTCATCTTTCCCTTCAAGAAGCCTTTCGCGAAGGCTGTTCTTGTGGAATTGACAAAGTGATATTTGGAATCCCATAGAGGGCTACGGTGAAAAAGGAAATATCTTCCGTTAAAAACTGGAAAGAAGCTTTCTGAGAAACTGCTTTGTGTTCTGTTAATTCATCTCACAGAGTCACAGCTTTCCCTTCAAGAAGGCTTTCGCTACGACTGTTCTTGTGAAATTTGAAAAGTGATATTTGGAAGCCCATAGAGGGCTATGGTGAAAAAGGAAATATATTCCGTTAAAAACTGGAAAGAAGCTTTCTGAAAACTGCTTGGTGTTCTGTTAATTCATCTCACAGAGTTACAGCTTTCCCTCCAGAAGCCTTTCTCTAAGACTGTTCTTGTGAAATTTGCAAAGTGATATTAGGAAGCCCATAGAGGGCTATGGTGAAAAAGGAAATATCTTCCGTTAAAAACTGGAAAGAAGCTTTCTGAGAAACTTCTTTGTGTTCTGTTAATTCATCTCACAGTTACAGCTTTCCCCTCAAGAAGCCTTTCCCTAAGACTGTTCTTGTGGAATTTGCAAAGTTATATTTGGAAGCCCATAGTGTGCTATGGTGAAAAAGAAAATATATTCCGTTAAAAACTGGAAGGAAGATTTCTGAGAAACTGCTTTGTGTTCTGTTAATTCATCTCACAGAGTCACAGCTTACCTTCTAGAAGCCTTTTGCTAAGACTGTTCTTGTGGAATTTGCAAAGTGATATTTGGAAGCCCTTAGAGGACTATGGTGAAAAAGGAAATATCTTCGTTTAAAAACTGGAAAGAAGCTTTCTGAGAAACTGCTTTGTGTTCTGTTAATTCATCTCAGAGAATTATAGCTTTCCCCTCCAGAAGCCTTTCTCTAAGAATGTTCTTGTGGAATTTGCAAAGGGATATTTGGAAGCCCATACAGGGCTATGGTGAAAAACGAAATATCTTCCATTAAAAACTGGACACAAGCTTTCTGAGAAACTGCCCTGTGTTCTGTAAATTCATCTCAGAGAGTTACATCTTTCCTTTCAATAAGCCTTTCGCTAATTCTGTTCTTCTGGCATTGGGAAAGTGATATTTGGAAGCCCTTAGAGGGCTATGGTGAAAAAGGAAATACCGTATGTTCAAAACTGGAAAGAAGCTTTCTGAGAAACTGCTTTGTGTTCTGTTAATTCATCTAACAAAGTTACAGCTTTTCCCTCAAGAAGTCTTTCGCTAAAGCTGTTCTTGTGGAATTGGCAAAGTGATATTTGGAAGCCCATGGAGGGCTATGGTTAAAAAGGAAATATCTTCCGTTAAAAACTGGAAAGAAGCTTTCTGAGAAACTGCTTTGTATTTCGTTAATTCATCTCACAGAGTTACAGCTTTACTTTCAAGAAGCCTTTCGCTAAGGCTGTTCTTGTGGAATTGGCAAAGTGATATTTGAAAGCCCATAGAGGGCTAAGGTGAAAGAGGAAATATCTTACTTTAAAAACTGGAAAGAAGATTTCTGAGAAACTGCTTTGTGTTCTCTTAGTTCATCTCACAGAGTTACATCTTTCCCTTCAATAAGCCTTTCACAAAGCCGTTCTTCTTTAATTGGCAAAGTGATATTTGGAAGTCCATAGAGGGTTATGGTGAAAAAGGAAATATCTTCCGTTAAACACTGGAAAGAAGCTTTCTGAGAAACTGCTTTGTGTTCTGTTAATTCATCTCAAGGAGATACAGCATTCCCCTCAAGAAGCCTTTCGCTAAGGCTGTTCTTGTGGAATTTGGAAAGTGATATTTGGAAGCCCATGAGGGCTATGGTGAAAAAAAGAATATCATCAGTTAAAAATTGTAAAGAAGCTTTCTGAGAAACTGCTTTGTTTTCTGTTAATTCAACTCACAGAGTTACATCTTTCCCTTCAGGAAGCCTTTCGCTAAGGCTGTTCTTCTAGAATTGGCAAAGTGATGTTTGGAAGCCCATAGAGGGCTACGGTGAAAAAGGAAATATCTTCTGTAAAAGTCTGGAAAGAAGCTTTCTGAGAAACCGCTTTGTGTTCTGTAAATTCACCTCACAGAATTAAAGCTTTGCCTCCAGAAGTCTTTCTCTAAGACTGTGTTTGTGAAATTTGCAAAGTGATATTTGGAAGCCTATAGAGGGCTATGGTGAAAAAGGAAATATCTTCCGTTAAAAACTGGAAAGAAGCTTTCTGAGAAACTTCTTTGTGTTCTGTTAATTCATTTCACAGTTACAGCTTTCCCCTCAAGAAGCCTTTCCCTAAGACTGTTCTTGTGGAATTTGCAAAGTTATATTTGGAAGCCCATAGAGTGCTATAGTGAAAAAGAAAATATCTTCCGTTAAAAACTGGAAGGAAGATTTCTGAGAAACTGCTTTGTGTTCTGTTAATTCAACACACAGAGTTACATCTTTCCCTACAAGAAGCTTTTCGCTAAGGCCGTTCTTGTGGAATTGTCAAAGTGATATTTGGAAGCCCATAAAAGGCTATGGTGAAAAGGGGAATATCTTCCGTTAAACACTGGAAAGAAGCTTTCTGAGAAACTGCTTTGTGTTCTGTTAATTCATCTCACAGAATTACAGCTTTCCCCTCAAGAAGCCTTTCGGTAAGGCTGTTTTTGTGGAATTTGGAAAGTGATATTTGAAAGCCCATGAGGCTTATGGTGAAAAAGAGAATAACTTGCGTTAAACACTGGAAAGAAGCTTTCTGAGATAACTGCTTTGTGTTCTGTTAATTCATCTCACAGAGTTACAGCTTTCCCCTCAAGAATCCTTTCGCTAAGGCTGTTCTTTTGAATTTGGAAAGTGATATTTGGAAGCACATGAGGGCTATTGTGAAAAAGAGTATATCTTATGTTAAAAAGTGTGAAGAATCTTTTTGAGAAACTGCTTTGTGTTCTGTTAATTCATCTCACAGATTTACAGTATTCTCTCAAGAAGCCTTTCGCTAAGGCTGTTCTTGTATAATTGTCAAAGTGATATTTGGAAGCCCTTAGAGGGCTGTGGTGAAAAAGGAAATATCTTCCGTTAAAAACTAGAAAGAAGCTTTCTGAGAAACTGCTTTTGTTCTGTTAACTCATGATACCGAGTTACATCATTCCCTTCAAGAAACCTTTCGCTAAGACTGTTCTTGTGGAATTTGCAAAGTGATATTTGAAAGCCCATAGAGGACTATGGTGAAAAAGGAAATATCTTCCGTTGAAAACTGGAAAGAAGCTTTCCGAGAAACTGCTTTGTGTTCTCTTAGTACATCTCACAGAGTGACATCTTTCTCTTCAATAAGGCTTTCACTAAGGGCCTTCTTGTGTAATTGGCAAAGTGATATTTGGAAGCACATATAGGGCTATGGTGAAAAAGGAAATATCTTCCGTTAAACACTGGAAAGAAGATTTCTGAGAAACTGCTTTGTGTTCTTTTAATTCATCTCATAGAGTTACATCTCTCCTTTCAAGAAGCCTTTTCCTAAGACTGTTTTTGTGGAACTTACAAAGAGATGTTTGAAAGCCCTTAGAGGGCTATGGTGAAAAAGGAAATATCTTCCGTTAAAAACTGGAAAGAAGCATTCTGAAAAACTGCTTTGTGTTCTGTTAATTCATCTCACAGAGTTACATCTTTCCCTTCAAGAAGCCTTTCACTAAGGCTGTTCTTGTGGAATTGGAAAAGTGATATTTGGAAGCCATAGAGGGCTAAGGTGAACAAGGAAATATCTTCAGTAAAAAACTGGAAGGAAGCTTTCTGAGAAACTACTTGGTGTTCTGTTAATTCATCTCACAGAGTTACAGCTTTCCCCTCAAGAAACCTTTCGTTAAGGCTGTTCTTGTATAATTTCCAAAGTGATATTTGGAAGCCCATAGAGGGCTACGGTGAAAAAGGAAATATCTTCCGTTAAAAACTCGAAGGAAGCTTTCTGAGAAACTGCTTTGTGTTCTGTTAATTTATCTTACAGAGTTACAGCTTTCCCTTCAAGAAGCCTTTCGTTAAGGCCGTTCTTGTGGAATTTGCAAAGTGATATTTGGAAGCCCTTAGAGGGCTATGGTGAGAAAGGAAATATCTTCCGCTAAAAACTAGAAAGAAGCTTTCTGAGAAACTGCTTTTGTTCTGTTAACTCATGATACAGAGTTACATCATTCCCTTCAAGAAACCTTTCGCTAAGACTGTTCTTGTGGAATTTGCAAAGTGATATTTGAAAGCCCATAGAGGTCTTTGGTGAAAAAGGAAATATCTTCCGTTAAAAACTGAAAGAAGCTTTCTGAGAAACTGCTTTGTGTTCTGTTAATTCACCTCACAGAGTTACATCTTTCCTTTCAAGTAGCCTTTCACTAAGGCTGTTCTTGTGGAATTGGCAAAGTGATATTTGGAAACCCTTAGAGGGCTATGGTGAAAAAGGAAATATCTTCCGTTAAAAACTGGAAAGAAACTTTTTGAGAAACTACTTTGTGTTCTGTTAATTCAGCTCACAGAGTTACATCTTTAACTTCAAGAAGCCTTCCGCTAAGGCTGTTCTTGTGGAATTGGCAAAGTGATATTTGAAAGCCCACAGAGGGCTATGGTGAAAAAGGAAATATCTTCCGTTAAAAACTGGAAGGAAGGTTTCTGAGAAACTGCTCTGTGTTCTGCTAATTCATCTCTCAGAGCTACAGATTTCCCCTCAATAATCCTTTCTCTAAGACTGTTCTTGTGGAATTTGCAAAGTGATATTTGGAAGCCCATAGAGGGCTATGGTGAAAAAGGAAATATCTTCCGTTAAAAACTGGAAAGAAGCTTTCTGAGAAACTGCTTTGTATTCTGTTAATTCATCTCACAGAGTTCCCGCTTTCCCCACAATAAGCCTTCGGCTACGCGGTTCTTGTGGAATTGGCAAAGTGATATTTTGAAGCCCATAGAGGGTTATGGTGAAAAAGTAATTATCTTATGTTAAAAGCTGGAAAGAAGTTTGTGAGAAATTTCTTTGGTTCTGTCAATTCATTTCACAGAGTTACACCTTTCCCCTCAAGAAGACTTTCGCTAAGGCTGTTCTTGTGGAATTTGCAAAGTGATATTTGGACGCCCATAGAGGGGTATGGTGAAAAAGGAAATCTCTTCCGTTAAAAACTGGAAAGAAGCTTTCTGAGAAACTGCTTTGTGTTCTGTTAATTTATCTTACAGAGTTACATCTTTCCAATCAAGAAGCCTTTTGCTAGGGCTATCGTTGAGGAATTGGAAAAGTGATATTTGGTATCCCATAGAGGGCTATGGTGAAAAAGGAAATATCTTCAGTAAAAAACTGGAGAGAAGCCTTCTGAGAAACTGCTTTGTGTTCTGTTAATTCATCTCACAGAGTTACAGCTTTTCCCTCAAGAAGCCTTTCGCTATGGCGTTTCTTGTGGAATTTGCAAAGTGATATTTGGAAGCCCATAGAGGGATATGGTGAAAAAGGAAGTATCTTCCGTTTAAAACTGAAAGAAGCTTTCTGAGAAACTGCTTTGTGTTCTGTTAATTCATCTTACAGAATTACAGCTTTCCCTTCAAGAAGCCTTTCGCTAAGACTGTTTTTGTGGAATTTGCAAATTGATATTTGGAAGCCCGCAGAGGGCTGTGGTGAAAAAGGAAATATCTTCCGTTAAAAACTGGAAAGAAGCTTTCTGAGAAACTGCTTTGTGTTCTCTTAATTCATCTCACAGAGTTACATCTTTAACTTCAAGAAACCTTTCACTAAGGCTGTTCTGTGGAATTTGCAAAGTGATATTTGGAAGCCCATAGAGGGCTATGGTAAAAAAGGAAATATCGTCCGTTAAAAACGGGAAAGAATCTTTCTGAGAAACTGCTTTGTGTTTTTTTAATTCATCTTACAGAGTTACAGTTATGCCTTCAAGAAGCCTTTCTCTAAGACTGTACTTATGGAATTTGAAATGTGACATTTGGAAGCCCGTAGAGGGCTATTGTTAAAAAAGGAAATATGTTCCGTTAAAAACTGGAAAGAAGCTTTCTGAGAAACTGCTTTGTGTTCTGTTAATTCATCTCAAAGAGTCACATCTTTCACCTCCAGAAGCCTTTCTCTAAGACTGTTCTTGTGGAATTTGCAAAGAGATATTTGGAAGCCCATAGAGGGCTATGGTGAAAAAGGAAATATCTTCCGTTAAAAACTAGAAAGAGGCTTTCTGAGAAACTGCCTTGTGTTCTGTTAATTCATCTCACAGAGTTACATCTTTCCCTTCAAGAAGCCTTTCGCTAAGTCTGTTCTTGTGGAATTGGCAAAGTGATATTGGGAACCCATAGAAGGCTTTGGTGAAAAAGGAAATATCTTCAGTAAAAAACTGGAAAGAAGCCTTCTGAGAAACTGCTTTGTGTTCTGTTAATTCATCTCACAGTGTTACAGTTTTCCCCTCAAGAAGCGTTTCGCTAAGGCTCTTCTTGTGGAATATGCAAAGTGATATTTGGAAGCCCATAGAGGGCTATGGTGAAAAAGGAAATATCTTCTGTTAAAAACTGGAGAGAAGCTTTCTGAGAAACTGCTTTGTGTTCTGTTAATTCATCTCACACAGTTACATCTTTCTCTTCAAGAAGCCTTCCGCTAAGCCTGTTCTTGTGGAATTGGCAAAGTGATATTTGGTAGCTTGTTGAAGGCTTTGGGGAAAAAGGAAATATCTTCCGTTAAAAACTGGAAAGAAGCTTTCTGAGAAACTGCTTTATGTTCTGTTAATTCATCTCATAGGGTTACAGCTTTCCCCTCAAGAAGCCCTTCACTAAGACAGTTCTTGTGGAATTTGCAAAGTGATATTTGGAAGCCCATAGAGGGCTATGGTGAAAAAGGAAATATCTTCCGTTCAAAACTGGAAAGAAGCTTTCTGAGAAACTGCTCTGTGCTCCGTTAATTCATCTCACAGAGTTACATCCTTCCCTTCAAGAAGCCTTTCGCTAAGACTGTTCTTGTGGAATTTGCAAAGTGATACTTGGAAGCTCATGAGTTCTATGGTGAAAAAGAGAATGTCTTCAGATAAAAACTGTAGAGAAGCTTTCTGAGAAACTGCTTTGTGTTCTGTTAATTCATATTACAAAGTTACAGCTTTCCCTTCAAGGAGCCTTTCGCTAAGACTGTTCTTGTGGAAATGGCAAAGCGATATCTGGAAGCCCATAGAAGGCTATGGTGAAAAAGGGAAATATCTTCCGTGAAAAACTGGAAAGAAGCTCTCTGAGAAACTGCTTTGTGTTCTGTTAATTCATCTCACAGAGTTATAGCTTTCCCCTCAAGATTCCTTTCGCTAAGGCTGTTCTTGTTGAATTTGCAAAGTGATATTTGGAAGACTATGAGGGCTATGTTGAAAAAGAGAATATCTTCAGTTAAAAACTGTAAAGAAGCTTTCTGAGAAACTGCTTTGTATTCTCTTAATTCATCTCACAGAGTTCAGTGTTCCCTTCTAGAAGCCTTTCTCTAAGACTGTTCTTGTGGAATTTGCAAAGTGATATTTGGAAGCCCGTAGAGGGCTATGGTGAAAAAGGAAATATCTTCCGATAATCACTGGAAAGAAGCTTTCTGAGAAACTGCTTTGTGTTCTGCTAATTCGTCTCATAGAGTTACAGCTTTCCCTTCAAGAAGCCTTTCGCTAAGACCGTTCTTGTGGAATTGGCAACGTGATATTTGGAAGCCCATAGAGGGCTAAGGTGAAAAAGGAAATATCTTCCGATAAACACTGGAAAGAAGGTTTCTGAGAAACTGCTTTGTGTTCTGTTAATTCATCTCACAGAGTTACAACTTTCCCTTCAAGAAGCCTTTGGCTAAGGCTGTTCTTGTGGAATTTGCAAAGTGATATTTGGAAGCCCATGAGGGCTATGGTGAAAAAGATAAGGTCATCAGTTAAAAACTGTAAAAAAGCTTTCTGAGAAACTGCTTTGTGTTCTGTTAATTCATCTTAGAAAGATACAGCTTTCTCTTCAAGAAACCTTTCGCTAAGACTGTTCTTGTGGAATTTGCAAAGTGATATCTGGAAGCCCATAGAGGGCTATGGTGGAAAAGGAAATATCTTCCGTTAAAACTTGGAAAAAATCTTTTTCAGAAACTGCTTTGTGTTCTGTTAATTCATCTCACAGAATTACAGCTTTCCCCTCAAGAAGCCTTTCGCTAAGACTATTCTTCTGTAATTTTCAAAGTGATATTTGGTAGCCCTTAGAGGGCTATGGTGAAAAAGGAAATATCTTCCGTTAAAAACTGGAAAGAAGCGTTCTGAGAAACTGCTTTGTGTTTTGTTAATTCATCTTACAGAGTTACAGCTTTCCCTTAAAGAAGCCTTTCTCTAAGACTGTTCTTGTGGAATTTGCAAAGTGATATTTGGAAGCCCATAGAGGGATATGGTGAAAAAGGAAATATCTTTCGTTAAAAACTGGAAAGAAGCTTTCTGAGAAACTGCTTTGTATTCTGTTAATTCATCTCACAGAGTTCCCGCTTTCCCCACAATAAGCCTTCGGCTACGCGGTTCTTGTGGAATTGGCAAAGTGATATTTTGAAGCCCATAGAGGGTTATGGTGAAAAAGTAATTATCTTATGTTAAAAGCTGGAAAGAAGTTTGTGAGAAATTTCTTTGGTTCTGTCAATTCATTTCACAGAGTTACACCTTTCCCCTCAAGAAGACTTTCGCTAAGGCTGTTCTTGTGGAATTTGCAAAGTGATATTTGGACGCCCATAGAGGGGTATGGTGAAAAAGGAAATCTCTTCCGTTAAAAACTGGAAAGAAGCTTTCTGAGAAACTGCTTTGTGTTCTGTTAATTTATCTTACAGAGTTACATCTTTCCAATCAAGAAGCCTTTTGCTAGGGCTATCGTTGAGGAATTGGAAAAGTGATATTTGGTATCCCATAGAGGGCTATGGTGAAAAAGGAAATATCTTCAGTAAAAAACTGGAGAGAAGCCTTCTGAGAAACTGCTTTGTGTTCTGTTAATTCATCTCACAGAGTTACAGCTTTTCCCTCAAGAAGCCTTTCGCTATGGCGTTTCTTGTGGAATTTGCAAAGTGATATTTGGAAGCCCATAGAGGGATATGGTGAAAAAGGAAGTATCTTCCGTTTAAAACTGAAAGAAGCTTTCTGAGAAACTGCTTTGTGTTCTGTTAATTCATCTTACAGAATTACAGCTTTCCCTTCAAGAAGCCTTTCGCTAAGACTGTTTTTGTGGAATTTGCAAATTGATATTTGGAAGCCCGCAGAGGGCTGTGGTGAAAAAGGAAATATCTTCCGTTAAAAACTGGAAAGAAGCTTTCTGAGAAACTGCTTTGTGTTCTCTTAATTCATCTCACAGAGTTACATCTTTAACTTCAAGAAACCTTTCACTAAGGCTGTTCTTGTGGAATTTGCAAAGTGATATTTGGAAGCCCATAGAGGGCTATGGTAAAAAAGGAAATATCGTCCGTTAAAAACGGGAAAGAATCTTTCTGAGAAACTGCTTTGTGTTTTTTTAATTCATCTTACAGAGTTACAGTTATGCCTTCAAGAAGCCTTTCTCTAAGACTGTACTTATGGAATTTGAAATGTGACATTTGGAAGCCCGTAGAGGGCTATTGTTAAAAAAGGAAATATGTTCCGTTAAAAACTGGAAAGAAGCTTTCTGAGAAACTGCTTTGTGTTCTGTTAATTCATCTCAAAGAGTCACATCTTTCACCTCCAGAAGCCTTTCTCTAAGACTGTTCTTGTGGAATTTGCAAAGAGATATTTGGAAACCCATAGAGGGCTATGGTGAAAAAGGAAATATCTTCCGTTAAAAACTAGAAAGAGGCTTTCTGAGAAACTGCCTTGTGTTCTGTTAATTCATCTCACAGAGTTACATCTTTCCCTTCAAGAAGCCTTTCGCTAAGTCTGTTCTTGTGGAATTGGCAAAGTGATATTGGGAACCCATAGAAGGCTTTGGTGAAAAAGGAAATATCTTCAGTAAAAAACTGGAAAGAAGCCTTCTGAGAAACTGCTTTGTGTTCTGTTAATTCATCTCACAGTGTTACAGTTTTCCCCTCAAGAAGCGTTTCGCTAAGGCTCTTCTTGTGGAATATGCAAAGTGATATTTGGAAGCCCATAGAGGGCTATGGTGAAAAAGGAAATATCTTCTGTTAAAAACTGGAGAGAAGCTTTCTGAGAAACTGCTTTGTGTTCTGTTAATTCATCTCACACAGTTACATCTTTCTCTTCAAGAAGCCTTCCGCTAAGCCTGTTCTTGTGGAATTGGCAAGGTGATATTTGGTAGCTTGTAGAAGGCTTTGGGGAAAAAGGAAATATCTTCCGTTAAAAACTGGAAAGAAGCTTTCTGAGAAACTGCTTTATGTTCTGTTAATTCATCTCATAGGGTTACAGCTTTCCCCTCAAGAAGCCCTTCACTAAGACAGTTCTTGTGGAATTTGCAAAGTGATATTTGGAAGCCCATAGAGGGCTATGGTGAAAAAGGAAATATCTTCCGTTCAAAACTGGAAAGAAGCTTTCTGAGAAACTGCTCTGTGCTCCGTTAATTCATCTCACAGAGTTACATCCTTCCCTTCAAGAAGCCTTTCGCTAAGACTGTTCTTGTGGAATTTGCAAAGTGATACTTGGAAGCTCATGAGGGCTATGGTGAAAAAGAGAATGTCTTCAGATAAAAACTGTAGAGAAGCTTTCTGAGAAACTGCTTTGTGTTTTGTTAATTCATATTACAAAGTTACAGCTTTCCCTTCAAGGAGCCTTTCGCTAAGACTGTTCTTGTGGAAATGGCAAAGCGATATCTGGAAGCCCATAGAAGTCTATGGTGAAAAAGGGAAATATCTTCCGTGAAAAACTGGAAAGAAGCTCTCTGAGAAACTGCTTTGTGTTCTGTTAATTCATCTCACAGAGTTATAGCTTTCCCCTCAAGATTCCTTTCGCTAAGGCTGTTCTTGTTGAATTTGCAAAGTGATATTTGGAAGACTATGAGGGCTATGTTGAAAAAGAGAATATCTTCAGTTAAAAACTGTAAAGAAGCTTTCTGAGAAACTGCTTTGTATTCTCTTAATTCATCTCACAGTGTTCAGTGTTCCCTTCTAGAAGCCTTTCTCTAAGACTGTTCTTGTGGAATTTGCAAAGTGATATTTGGAAGCCCGTAGAGGGCTATGGTGAAAAAGGAAATATCTTCCGATAATCACTGGAAAGAAGCTTTCTGAGAAACTGCTTTGTATTCTGCTAATTCGTCTCATAGAGTTACAGCTTTCCCTTCAAGAAGCCTTTCGCTAAGACCGTTCTTGTGGAATTGGCAACGTGATATTTGGAAGCCCATAGAGGGCTAAGGTGAAAAAGGAAATATCTTCCGATAAACACTGGAAAGAAGGTTTCTGAGAAACTGCTTTGTGTTCTGTTAATTCATCTCACACAGTTACAACTTTCCCTTCAAGAAGCCTTTGGCTAAGGCTGTTCTTGTGGAATTTGCAAAGTGATATTTGGAAGCCCATGAGGGCTATGGTGAAAAAGATAAGGTCATCAGTTAAAAACTGTAAAAAAGCTTTCTGAGAAACTGCTTTGTGTTCTGTTAATTCATCTTAGAAAGATACAGCTTTCTCTTCAAGAAACCTTTCGCTAAGACTGTTCTTGTGGAATTGGCAAAGTGATATCTGGAAGCCCATAGAGGGCTATGGTGGAAAAGGAAATATCTTCCGTTAAAACTTGGAAAAAATCTTTTTCAGAAACTGCTTTGTGTTCTGTTAATTCATCTCACAGAATTACAGCTTTCCCCTCAAGAAGCCTTTCGCTAAGACTATTCTTCTGTAATTTTCAAAGTGATATTTGGTAGCCCTTAGAGGGCTATGGTGAAAAAGGAAATATCTTCCGTTAAAGAATGGAAAGAAGCTTTCTGAGAAACTGCTTAGTGTTCTGTTAATTCATCTCACAGAGTTGCAGCTTTCCCTTCAAGAAGCCTTTCGCTAAGGCTGTTCTTGTGGAATTGGCAAAGCGATATTTGGAAGCCCGTAGACGGCTATGGTGAAAAAGGAAATATCTTCCGTTAAAATCTGGAAAGAAGCTTTCTGAGAAACTGCTTTGTGTTCTGTTAATTCATCTTACAGAGTTACATTATTCCTTCAAATAGTCTTCCGCTAAGGCTGTTCTTGTGGAATTTGCAAAGTGATATTTGGAAGCCCCTAGACGGCTATGGTGAAAAAGGAAATATCTTCCGTTAAAAACTGGAAAGAAGCTTTCTGAGAAACTGCTTTGTGTTCTGTTAATTCATCTTACAGAGTTACATCTTTCCTTCAAGAAGTCTTTCGCTAAGGATGTTCTTGTGGAATTGGCAAAGTGATATTTGGAAACCCATAGAGGGTTATGGTGAAAAAGGAAATATCTGTAGTAAAAAACTGGAAGAAGCATTCTGAGAAACTGCTTTGTTTTCTGTTAATTCATCTCACTGAGTTACAGCTTTTCCCTCAAGAATCCTTTCGGTAAGGCTTTTCTTGTGGAATTTCCAAAGTGATATTTGGAAGCCCTTAGAGGGCTATGGTGAAAAAGGAAATATCTTCCGTTAAAAACTGGAAAGAAGCTGGCTGAGAAACTGCTTTGTGTTCTGTTAATTCATCTCAGAGAGTTACATCTTTTCCTTCAAGAAGCCTTTCGCTAAGGCTGTTCTTGTGGAATTGGCAAAGGGATATTTGGAAGCCCTTAGAGGGCTATGGTGAAAAAGGAAATACATTCCGTTAAAAACTGGAAAGAAGCTTTCTGAGAAACTGCTTTGTGTTCTGTTAAATCATCTCACAGAGTTACAGCTTTCCTCTCAAGAAGCCTTCCACTAAGACTGTTCTTGTGGAATTTGAAAAGTGATATTTGGAAGCCCATAGAGGGCTATGGTGAAAAAGGAAATATCTTCCGTTCAAAACTGGAAAGAATCTTTCTGAGAAACTGCCTTGTGTTCTGTTACTTCATCTCACAGACTTTCATCTTTCCCTTCAAGAAGCCTTTCGCGAAGGCTGTTCTTGTGGAATTGACAAAGTGATATTTGGAATCCCATAGAGGGCTACGGTGAAAAAGGAAATATCTTCCGTTAAAAACTGGAAAGAAGCTTTCTGAGAAACTGCTTTGTGTTCTGTTAATTCATCTCACAGAGTCACAGCTTTCCCTTCAAGAAGGCTTTCGCTACGACTGTTCTTGTGAAATTTGAAAAGTGATATTTGGAAGCCCATAGAGGGCTATGGTGAAAAAGGAAATATATTCCGTTAAAAACTGGAAAGAAGCTTTCTGAAAACTGCTTGGTGTTCTGTTAATTCATCTCACAGAGTTACAGCTTTCCCTCCAGAAGCCTTTCTCTAAGACTGTTCTTGTGAAATTTGCAAAGTGATATTAGGAAGCCCATAGAGGGCTATGGTGAAAAAGGAAATATCTTCCGTTAAAAACTGGAAAGAAGCTTTCTGAGAAACTTCTTTGTGTTCTGTTAATTCATCTCACAGTTACAGCTTTCCCCTCAAGAAGCCTTTCCCTAAGACTGTTCTTGTGGAATTTGCAAAGTTATATTTGGAAGCCCATAGTGTGCTATGGTGAAAAAGAAAATATATTCCGTTAAAAACTGGAAGGAAGATTTCTGAGAAACTGCTTTGTGTTCTGTTAATTCATCTCACAGAGTCACAGCTTACCTTCTAGAAGCCTTTTGCTAAGACTGTTCTTGTGGAATTTGCAAAGTGATATTTGGAAGCCCTTAGAGGACTATGGTGAAAAAGGAAATATCTTCGTTTAAAAACTGGAAAGAAGCTTTCTGAGAAACTGCTTTGTGTTCTGTTAATTCATCTCAGAGAATTATAGCTTTCCCCTCCAGAAGCCTTTCTCTAAGAATGTTCTTGTGGAATTTGCAAAGGGATATTTGGAAGCCCATACAGGGCTATGGTGAAAAACGAAATATCTTCCATTAAAAACTGGACACAAGCTTTCTGAGAAACTGCCCTGTGTTCTGTAAATTCATCTCAGAGAGTTACATCTTTCCTTTCAATAAGCCTTTCGCTAATTCTGTTCTTCTGGCATTGGGAAAGTGATATTTGGAAGCCCTTAGAGGGCTATGGTGAAAAAGGAAATACCGTATGTTCAAAACTGGAAAGAAGCTTTCTGAGAAACTGCTTTGTGTTCTGTTAATTCATCTAACAAAGTTACAGCTTTTCCCTCAAGAAGTCTTTCGCTAAAGCTGTTCTTGTGGAATTGGCAAAGTGATATTTGGAAGCCCATGGAGGGCTATGGTTAAAAAGGAAATATCTTCCGTTAAAAACTGGAAAGAAGCTTTCTGAGAAACTGCTTTGTATTTCGTTAATTCATCTCACAGAGTTACAGCTTTACTTTCAAGAAGCCTTTCGCTAAGGCTGTTCTTGTGGAATTGGCAAAGTGATATTTGAAAGCCCATAGAGGGCTAAGGTGAAAGAGGAAATATCTTACTTTAAAAACTGGAAAGAAGATTTCTGAGAAACTGCTTTGTGTTCTCTTAGTTCATCTCACAGAGTTACATCTTTCCCTTCAATAAGCCTTTCACAAAGCCGTTCTTCTTTAATTGGCAAAGTGATATTTGGAAGTCCATAGAGGGTTATGGTGAAAAAGGAAATATCTTCCGTTAAACACTGGAAAGAAGCTTTCTGAGAAACTGCTTTGTGTTCTGTTAATTCATCTCAAGGAGATACAGCATTCCCCTCAAGAAGCCTTTCGCTAAGGCTGTTCTTGTGGAATTTGGAAAGTGATATTTGGAAGCCCATGAGGGCTATGGTGAAAAAAAGAATATCATCAGTTAAAAATTGTAAAGAAGCTTTCTGAGAAACTGCTTTGTTTTCTGTTAATTCAACTCACAGAGTTACATCTTTCCCTTCAGGAAGCCTTTCGCTAAGGCTGTTCTTCTAGAATTGGCAAAGTGATGTTTGGAAGCCCATAGAGGGCTACGGTGAAAAAGGAAATATCTTCTGTAAAAGTCTGGAAAGAAGCTTTCTGAGAAACCGCTTTGTGTTCTGTAAATTCACCTCACAGAATTAAAGCTTTGCCTCCAGAAGTCTTTCTCTAAGACTGTGTTTGTGAAATTTGCAAAGTGATATTTGGAAGCCTATAGAGGGCTATGGTGAAAAAGGAAATATCTTCCGTTAAAAACTGGAAAGAAGCTTTCTGAGAAACTTCTTTGTGTTCTGTTAATTCATTTCACAGTTACAGCTTTCCCCTCAAGAAGCCTTTCCCTAAGACTGTTCTTGTGGAATTTGCAAAGTTATATTTGGAAGCCCATAGAGTGCTATAGTGAAAAAGAAAATATCTTCCGTTAAAAACTGGAAGGAAGATTTCTGAGAAACTGCTTTGTGTTCTGTTAATTCAACACACAGAGTTACATCTTTCCCTACAAGAAGCTTTTCGCTAAGGCCGTTCTTGTGGAATTGTCAAAGTGATATTTGGAAGCCCATAAAAGGCTATGGTGAAAAGGGGAATATCTTCCGTTAAACACTGGAAAGAAGCTTTCTGAGAAACTGCTTTGTGTTCTGTTAATTCATCTCACAGAATTACAGCTTTCCCCTCAAGAAGCCTTTCGGTAAGGCTGTTTTTGTGGAATTTGGAAAGTGATATTTGAAAGCCCATGAGGCTTATGGTGAAAAAGAGAATAACTTGCGTTAAACACTGGAAAGAAGCTTTCTGAGATAACTGCTTTGTGTTCTGTTAATTCATCTCACAGAGTTACAGCTTTCCCCTCAAGAATCCTTTCGCTAAGGCTGTTCTTTTGAATTTGGAAAGTGATATTTGGAAGCACATGAGGGCTATTGTGAAAAAGAGTATATCTTATGTTAAAAAGTGTGAAGAATCTTTTTGAGAAACTGCTTTGTGTTCTGTTAATTCATCTCACAGATTTACAGTATTCCCTCAAGAAGCCTTTCGCTAAGGCTGTTCTTGTATAATTGTCAAAGTGATATTTGGAAGCCCTTAGAGGGCTGTGGTGAAAAAGGAAATATCTTCCGTTAAAAACTAGAAAGAAGCTTTCTGAGAAACTGCTTTTGTTCTGTTAACTCATGATACCGAGTTACATCATTCCCTTCAAGAAACCTTTCGCTAAGACTGTTCTTGTGGAATTTGCAAAGTGATATTTGAAAGCCCATAGAGGACTATGGTGAAAAAGGAAATATCTTCCGTTGAAAACTGGAAAGAAGCTTTCCGAGAAACTGCTTTGTGTTCTCTTAGTACATCTCACAGAGTGACATCTTTCTCTTCAATAAGGCTTTCACTAAGGGCCTTCTTGTGTAATTGGCAAAGTGATATTTGGAAGCACATATAGGGCTATGGTGAAAAAGGAAATATCTTCCGTTAAACACTGGAAAGAAGATTTCTGAGAAACTGCTTTGTGTTCTTTTAATTCATCTCATAGAGTTACATCTCTCCTTTCAAGAAGCCTTTTCCTAAGACTGTTTTTGTGGAACTTACAAAGAGATGTTTGAAAGCCCTTAGAGGGCTATGGTGAAAAAGGAAATATCTTCCGTTAAAAACTGGAAAGAAGCATTCTGAAAAACTGCTTTGTGTTCTGTTAATTCATCTCACAGAGTTACATCTTTCCCTTCAAGAAGCCTTTCACTAAGGCTGTTCTTGTGGAATTGGAAAAGTGATATTTGGAAGCCATAGAGGGCTAAGGTGAACAAGGAAATATCTTCAGTAAAAAACTGGAAGGAAGCTTTCTGAGAAACTACTTGGTGTTCTGTTAATTCATCTCACAGAGTTACAGCTTTCCCCTCAAGAAACCTTTCGTTAAGGCTGTTCTTGTATAATTTCCAAAGTGATATTTGGAAGCCCATAGAGGGCTACGGTGAAAAAGGAAATATCTTCCGTTAAAAACTCGAAGGAAGCTTTCTGAGAAACTGCTTTGTGTTCTGTTAATTTATCTTACAGAGTTACAGCTTTCCCTTCAAGAAGCCTTTCGTTAAGGCCGTTCTTGTGGAATTTGCAAAGTGATATTTGGAAGCCCTTAGAGGGCTATGGTGAGAAAGGAAATATCTTCCGCTAAAAACTAGAAAGAAGCTTTCTGAGAAACTGCTTTTGTTCTGTTAACTCATGATACAGAGTTACATCATTCCCTTCAAGAAACCTTTCGCTAAGACTGTTCTTGTGGAATTTGCAAAGTGATATTTGAAAGCCCATAGAGGTCTTTGGTGAAAAAGGAAATATCTTCCGTTAAAAACTGAAAGAAGCTTTCTGAGAAACTGCTTTGTGTTCTGTTAATTCACCTCACAGAGTTACATCTTTCCTTTCAAGTAGCCTTTCACTAAGGCTGTTCTTGTGGAATTGGCAAAGTGATATTTGGAAACCCTTAGAGGGCTATGGTGAAAAAGGAAATATCTTCCGTTAAAAACTGGAAAGAAACTTTTTGAGAAACTACTTTGTGTTCTGTTAATTCAGCTCACAGAGTTACATCTTTAACTTCAAGAAGCCTTCCGCTAAGGCTGTTCTTGTGGAATTGGCAAAGTGATATTTGAAAGCCCATAGAGGGCTATGGTGAAAAAGGAAATATCTTCCGTTAAAAACTGGAAGGAAGGTTTCTGAGAAACTGCTCTGTGTTCTGCTAATTCATCTCTCAGAGCTACAGATTTCCCCTCAATAATCCTTTCTCTAAGACTGTTCTTGTGGAATTTGCAAAGTGATATTTGGAAGCCCATAGAGGGCTATGGTGAAAAAGGAAATATCTTCCGTTAAAAACTGGAAAGAAGCTTTCTGAGAAACTGCTTTGTATTCTGTTAATTCATCTCACAGAGTTCCCGCTTTCCCCACAATAAGCCTTCGGCTACGCGGTTCTTGTGGAATTGGCAAAGTGATATTTTGAAGCCCATAGAGGGTTATGGTGAAAAAGTAATTATCTTATGTTAAAAGCTGGAAAGAAGTTTGTGAGAAATTTCTTTGGTTCTGTCAATTCATTTCACAGAGTTACACCTTTCCCCTCAAGAAGACTTTCGCTAAGGCTGTTCTTGTGGAATTTGCAAAGTGATATTTGGACGCCCATAGAGGGGTATGGTGAAAAAGGAAATCTCTTCCGTTAAAAACTGGAAAGAAGCTTTCTGAGAAACTGCTTTGTGTTCTGTTAATTTATCTTACAGAGTTACATCTTTCCAATCAAGAAGCCTTTTGCTAGGGCTATCGTTGAGGAATTGGAAAAGTGATATTTGGTATCCCATAGAGGGCTATGGTGAAAAAGGAAATATCTTCAGTAAAAAACTGGAGAGAAGCCTTCTGAGAAACTGCTTTGTGTTCTGTTAATTCATCTCACAGAGTTACAGCTTTTCCCTCAAGAAGCCTTTCGCTATGGCGTTTCTTGTGGAATTTGCAAAGTGATATTTGGAAGCCCATAGAGGGATATGGTGAAAAAGGAAGTATCTTCCGTTTAAAACTGAAAGAAGCTTTCTGAGAAACTGCTTTGTGTTCTGTTAATTCATCTTACAGAATTACAGCTTTCCCTTCAAGAAGCCTTTCGCTAAGACTGTTTTTGTGGAATTTGCAAATTGATATTTGGAAGCCCGCAGAGGGCTGTGGTGAAAAAGGAAATATCTTCCGTTAAAAACTGGAAAGAAGCTTTCTGAGAAACTGCTTTGTGTTCTCTTAATTCATCTCACAGAGTTACATCTTTAACTTCAAGAAACCTTTCACTAAGGCTGTTCTGTGGAATTTGCAAAGTGATATTTGGAAGCCCATAGAGGGCTATGGTAAAAAAGGAAATATCGTCCGTTAAAAACGGGAAAGAATCTTTCTGAGAAACTGCTTTGTGTTTTTTTAATTCATCTTACAGAGTTACAGTTATGCCTTCAAGAAGCCTTTCTCTAAGACTGTACTTATGGAATTTGAAATGTGACATTTGGAAGCCCGTAGAGGGCTATTGTTAAAAAAGGAAATATGTTCCGTTAAAAACTGGAAAGAAGCTTTCTGAGAAACTGCTTTGTGTTCTGTTAATTCATCTCAAAGAGTCACATCTTTCACCTCCAGAAGCCTTTCTCTAAGACTGTTCTTGTGGAATTTGCAAAGAGATATTTGGAAGCCCATAGAGGGCTATGGTGAAAAAGGAAATATCTTCCGTTAAAAACTAGAAAGAGGCTTTCTGAGAAACTGCCTTGTGTTCTGTTAATTCATCTCACAGAGTTACATCTTTCCCTTCAAGAAGCCTTTCGCTAAGTCTGTTCTTGTGGAATTGGCAAAGTGATATTGGGAACCCATAGAAGGCTTTGGTGAAAAAGGAAATATCTTCAGTAAAAAACTGGAAAGAAGCCTTCTGAGAAACTGCTTTGTGTTCTGTTAATTCATCTCACAGTGTTACAGTTTTCCCCTCAAGAAGCGTTTCGCTAAGGCTCTTCTTGTGGAATATGCAAAGTGATATTTGGAAGCCCATAGAGGGCTATGGTGAAAAAGGAAATATCTTCTGTTAAAAACTGGAGAGAAGCTTTCTGAGAAACTGCTTTGTGTTCTGTTAATTCATCTCACACAGTTACATCTTTCTCTTCAAGAAGCCTTCCGCTAAGCCTGTTCTTGTGGAATTGGCAAAGTGATATTTGGTAGCTTGTTGAAGGCTTTGGGGAAAAAGTAAATATCTTCCGTTAAAAACTGGAAAGAAGCTTTCTGAGAAACTGCTTTATGTTCTGTTAATTCATCTCATAGGGTTACAGCTTTCCCCTCAAGAAGCCCTTCACTAAGACAGTTCTTGTGGAATTTGCAAAGTGATATTTGGAAGCCCATAGAGGGCTATGGTGGAAAAGGAAATATCTTCCGTTCAAAACTGGAAAGAAGCTTTCTGAGAAACTGCTCTGTGCTCCGTTAATTCATCTCACAGAGTTACATCCTTCCCTTCAAGAAGCCTTTCGCTAAGACTGTTCTTGTGGAATTTGCAAAGTGATACTTGGAAGCTCATGAGTTCTATGGTGAAAAAGAGAATGTCTTCAGATAAAAACTGTAGAGAAGCTTTCTGAGAAACTGCTTTGTGTTCTGTTAATTCATATTACAAAGTTACAGCTTTCCCTTCAAGGAGCCTTTCGCTAAGACTGTTCTTGTGGAAATGGCAAAGCGATATCTGGAAGCCCATAGAAGGCTATGGTGAAAAAGGGAAATATCTTCCGTGAAAAACTGGAAAGAAGCTCTCTGAGAAACTGCTTTGTGTTCTGTTAATTCATCTCACAGAGTTATAGCTTTCCCCTCAAGATTCCTTTCGCTAAGGCTGTTCTTGTTGAATTTGCAAAGTGATATTTGGAAGACTATGAGGGCTATGTTGAAAAAGAGAATATCTTCAGTTAAAAACTGTAAAGAAGCTTTCTGAGAAACTGCTTTGTATTCTCTTAATTCATCTCACAGTGTTCAGTGTTCCCTTCTAGAAGCCTTTCTCTAAGACTGTTCTTGTGGAATTTGCAAAGTGATATTTGGAAGCCCGTAGAGGGCTATGGTGAAAAAGGAAATATCTTCCGATAATCATTGGAAAGAAGCTTTCTGAGAAACTGCTTTGTGTTCTGCTAATTCGTCTCATAGAGTTACAGCTTTCCCTTCAAGAAGCCTTTCGCTAAGACCGTTCTTGTGGAATTGGCAACGTGATATTTGGAAGCCCATAGAGGGCTAAGGTGAAAAAGGAAATATCTTCCGATAAACACTGGAAAGAAGGTTTCTGAGAAACTGCTTTGTGTTCTGTTAATTCATCTCACAGAGTTACAACTTTCCCTTCAAGAAGCCTTTGGCTAAGGCTGTTCTTGTGGAATTTGCAAAGTGATATTGGAAGCCCATGAGGGCTATGGTGAAAAAGATAAGGTCATCAGTTAAAAACTGTAAAAAAGCTTTCTGAGAAACTGCTTTGTGTTCTGTTAATTCATCTTAGAAAGATACAGCTTTCTCTTCAAGAAACCTTTCGCTAAGACTGTTCTTGTGGAATTGGCAAAGTGATATCTGGAAGCCCATAGAGGGCTATGGTGGAAAAGGAAATATCTTCCGTTAAAACTTGGAAAAAATCTTTTTCAGAAACTGCTTTGTGTTCTGTTAATTCATCTCACAGAATTACAGCTTTCCCCTCAAGAAGCCTTTCGCTAAGACTATTCTTCTGTAATTTTCAAAGTGATATTTGGTAGCCCTTAGAGGGCTATGGTGAAAAAGGAAATATCTTCCGTTAAAAACTGGAAAGAAGCGTTCTGAGAAACTGCTTTGTGTTTTGTTAATTCATCTTACAGAGTTACAGCTTTCCCTTAAAGAAGCCTTTCTCTAAGACTGTTCTTGTGGAATTTGCAAAGTGATATTTGGAAGCCCATAGAGGGATATGGTGAAAAAGAAAACATCTTCCGTTATAAATTGGAAAGAAGCTTTCTGAGAAACTGCTTTGTGTTCTGTTAATTCATATTACAAAGTTACAGCTTTCCCTTCAAGGAGCCTTTCGCTAAGACTGTTCTTGTGGAAATGGCAAAGCGATATCTGGAAGCCCATAGAAGGCTATGGTGTAAAAGGGAAATATCTTCCGTGAAAAACTGGAAAGAAGCTCTCTGAGAAACTGCTTTGTGTTCTGTTAATTCATCTCACAGAGTTATAGCTTTCCCCTCAAGATTCCTTTCGCTAAGGCTGTTCTTGTTGAATTTGCAAAGTGATATTTGGAAGACTATGAGGGCTATGTTGAAAAAGAGAATATCTTCAGTTAAAAACTGTAAAGAAGCTTTCTGAGAAACTGCTTTGTATTCTCTTAATTCATCTCACAGAGTTCAGTGTTCCCTTCTAGAAGCCTTTCTCTAAGACTGTTCTTGTGGAATTTGCAAAGTGATATTTGGAAGCCCGTAGAGGGCTATGGTGAAAAAGGAAATATCTTCCGATAATCACTGGAAAGAAGCTTTCTGAGAAACTGCTTTGTGTTCTGCTAATTCGTCTCATAGAGTTACAGCTTTCCCTTCAAGAAGCCTTTCGCTAAGACCGTTCTTGTGGAATTGGCAACGTGATATTTGGAAGCCCATAGAGGGCTAAGGTGAAAAAGGAAATATCTTCCGATAAACACTGGAAAGAAGGTTTCTGAGAAACTGCTTTGTGTTCTGTTAATTCATCTCACAGAGTTACAACTTTCCCTTCAAGAAGCCTTTGGCTAAGGCTGTTCTTGTGGAATTTGCAAAGTGATATTTGGAAGCCCATGAGGGCTATGGTGAAAAAGATAAGGTCATCAGTTAAAAACTGTAAAAAAGCTTTCTGAGAAACTGCTTTGTGTTCTGTTAATTCATCTTAGAAAGATACAGCTTTCTCTTCAAGAAACCTTTCGCTAAGACTGTTCTTGTGGAATTTGCAAAGTGATATCTGGAAGCCCATAGAGGGCTATGGTGGAAAAGGAAATATCTTCCGTTAAAACTTGGAAAAAATCTTTTTCAGAAACTGCTTTGTGTTCTGTTAATTCATCTCACAGAATTACAGCTTTCCCCTCAAGAAGCCTTTCGCTAAGACTATTCTTCTGTAATTTTCAAAGTGATATTTGGTAGCCCTTAGAGGGCTATGGTGAAAAAGGAAATATCTTCCGTTAAAAACTGGAAAGAAGCGTTCTGAGAAACTGCTTTGTGTTTTGTTAATTCATCTTACAGAGTTACAGCTTTCCCTTAAAGAAGCCTTTCTCTAAGACTGTTCTTGTGGAATTTGCAAAGTGATATTTGGAAGCCCATAGAGGGATATGGTGAAAAAGGAAATATCTTTCGTTAAAAACTGGAAAGAAGCTTTCTGAGAAACTGCTTTGTATTCTGTTAATTCATCTCACAGAGTTCCCGCTTTCCCCACAATAAGCCTTCGGCTACGCGGTTCTTGTGGAATTGGCAAAGTGATATTTTGAAGCCCATAGAGGGTTATGGTGAAAAAGTAATTATCTTATGTTAAAAGCTGGAAAGAAGTTTGTGAGAAATTTCTTTGGTTCTGTCAATTCATTTCACAGAGTTACACCTTTCCCCTCAAGAAGACTTTCGCTAAGGCTGTTCTTGTGGAATTTGCAAAGTGATATTTGGACGCCCATAGAGGGGTATGGTGAAAAAGGAAATCTCTTCCGTTAAAAACTGGAAAGAAGCTTTCTGAGAAACTGCTTTGTGTTCTGTTAATTTATCTTACAGAGTTACATCTTTCCAATCAAGAAGCCTTTTGCTAGGGCTATCGTTGAGGAATTGGAAAAGTGATATTTGGTATCCCATAGAGGGCTATGGTGAAAAAGGAAATATCTTCAGTAAAAAACTGGAGAGAAGCCTTCTGAGAAACTGCTTTGTGTTCTGTTAATTCATCTCACAGAGTTACAGCTTTTCCCTCAAGAAGCCTTTCGCTATGGCGTTTCTTGTGGAATTTGCAAAGTGATATTTGGAAGCCCATAGAGGGATATGGTGAAAAAGGAAGTATCTTCCGTTAAAAACTGAAAGAAGCTTTCTGAGAAACTGCTTTGTGTTCTGTTAATTCATCTTACAGAATTACAGCTTTCCCTTCAGGAAGCCTTTCGCTAAGACTGTTTTTGTGGAATTTGCAAATTGATATTTGGAAGCCCGCAGAGGGCTGTGGTGAAAAAGGAAATATCTTCCGTTAAAAACTGGAAAGAAGCTTTCTGAGAAACTGCTTTGTGTTCTCTTAATTCATCTCACAGAGTTACATCTTTAACTTCAAGAAACCTTTCACTAAGGCTGTTCTGTGGAATTTGCAAAGTGATATTTGGAAGCCCATAGAGGGCTATGGTAAAAGGGAAATATCGTCCGTTAAAAACGGGAAAGAATCTTTCTGAGAAACTGCTTTGTGTTTTTTTAATTCATCTTACAGAGTTACAGTTATGCCTTCAAGAAGCCTTTCTCTAAGACTGTACTTATGGAATTTGAAATGTGACATTTGGAAGCCCGTAGAGGGCTATTGTTAAAAAAGGAAATATGTTCCGTTAAAAACTGGAAAGAAGCTTTCTGAGAAACTGCTTTGTGTTCTGTTAATTCATCTCAAAGAGTCACATCTTTCACCTCCAGAAGCCTTTCTCTAAGACTGTTCTTGTGGAATTTGCAAAGAGATATTTGGAAGCCCATAGAGGGCTATGGTGAAAAAGGAAATATCTTCCGTTAAAAACTAGAAAGAGGCTTTCTGAGAAACTGCCTTGTGTTCTGTTAATTCATCTCACAGAGTTACATCTTTCCCTTCAAGAAGCCTTTCGCTAAGTCTGTTCTTGTGGAATTGGCAAAGTGATATTGGGAACCCATAGAAGGCTTTGGTGAAAAAGGAAATATCTTCAGTAAAAAACTGGAAAGAAGCCTTCTGAGAAACTGCTTTGTGTTCTGTTAATTCATCTCACAGTGTTACAGTTTTCCCCTCAAGAAGCGTTTCGCTAAGGCTCTTCTTGTGGAATATGCAAAGTGATATTTGGAAGCCCATAGAGGGCTATGGTGAAAAAGGAAATATCTTCTGTTAAAAACTGGAGAGAAGCTTTCTGAGAAACTGCTTTGTGTTCTGTTAATTCATCTCACACAGTTACATCTTTCTCTTCAAGAAGCCTTCCGCTAAGCCTGTTCTTGTGGAATTGGCAAAGTGATATTTGGTAGCTTGTTGAAGGCTTTGGGGAAAAAGTAAATATCTTCCGTTAAAAACTGGAAAGAAGCTTTCTGAGAAACTGCTTTATGTTCTGTTAATTCATCTCATAGGGTTACAGCTTTCCCCTCAAGAAGCCCTTCACTAAGACAGTTCTTGTGGAATTTGCAAAGTGATATTTGGAAGCCCATAGAGGGCTATGGTGAAAAAGGAAATATCTTCCGTTCAAAACTGGAAAGAAGCTTTCTGAGAAACTGCTCTGTGCTCCGTTAATTCATCTCACAGAGTTACATCCTTCCCTTCAAGAAGCCTTTCGCTAAGACTGTTCTTGTGGAATTTGCAAAGTGATACTTGGAAGCTCATGAGGGCTATGGTGAAAAAGAGAATGTCTTCAGATAAAAACTGTAGAGAAGCTTTCTGAGAAACTGCTTTGTGTTCTGTTAATTCATATTACAAAGTTACAGCTTTCCCTTCAAGGAGCCTTTCGCTAAGACTGTTCTTGTGGAAATGGCAAAGCGATATCTGGAAGCCCATAGAAGGCTATGGTGAAAAAGGGAAATATCTTCCGTGAAAAACTGGAAAGAAGCTCTCTGAGAAACTGCTTTGTGTTCTGTTAATTCATCTCACAGAGTTATAGCTTTCCCCTCAAGATTCCTTTCGCTAAGGCTGTTCTTGTTGAATTTGCAAAGTGATATTTGGAAGACTATGAGGGCTATGTTGAAAAAGAGAATATCTTCAGTTAAAAACTGTAAAGAAGCTTTCTGAGAAACTGCTTTGTATTCTCTTAATTCATCTCACAGTGTTCAGTGTTCCCTTCTAGAAGCCTTTCTCTAAGACTGTTCTTGTGGAATTTGCAAAGTGATATTTGGAAGCCCGTAGAGGGCTATGGTGAAAAAGGAAATATCTTCCGATAATCATTGGAAAGAAGCTTTCTGAGAAACTGCTTTGTGTTCTGCTAATTCGTCTCATAGAGTTACAGCTTTCCCTTCAAGAAGCCTTTCGCTAAGACCGTTCTTGTGGAATTGGCAACGTGATATTTGGAAGCCCATAGAGGGCTAAGGTGAAAAAGGAAATATCTTCCGATAAACACTGGAAAGAAGGTTTCTGAGAAACTGCTTTGTGTTCTGTTAATTCATCTCACAGAGTTACAACTTTCCCTTCAAGAAGCCTTTGGCTAAGGCTGTTCTTGTGGAATTTGCAAAGTGATATTTGGAAGCCCATGAGGGCTATGGTGAAAAAGATAAGGTCATCAGTTAAAAACTGTAAAAAAGCTTTCTGAGAAACTGCTTTGTGTTCTGTTAATTCATCTTAGAAAGATACAGCTTTCTCTTCAAGAAACCTTTCGCTAAGACTGTTCTTGTGGAATTGGCAAAGTGATATCTGGAAGCCCATAGAGGGCTATGGTGGAAAAGGAAATATCTTCCGTTAAAACTTGGAAAAAATCTTTTTCAGAAACTGCTTTGTGTTCTGTTAATTCATCTCACAGAATTACAGCTTTCCCCTCAAGAAGCCTTTCGCTAAGACTATTCTTCTGTAATTTTCAAAGTGATATTTGGTAGCCCTTAGAGGGCTATGGTGAAAAAGGAAATATCTTCCGTTAAAAACTGGAAAGAAGCGTTCTGAGAAACTGCTTTGTGTTTTGTTAATTCATCTTACAGAGTTACAGCTTTCCCTTAAAGAAGCCTTTCTCTAAGACTGTTCTTGTGGAATTTGCAAAGTGATATTTGGAAGCCCATAGAGGGATATGGTGAAAAAGAAAACATCTTCCGTTATAAATTGGAAAGAAGCTTTCTGAGAAACTGCTTTGTGTTCTGTTAATTCATATTACAAAGTTACAGCTTTCCCTTCAAGGAGCCTTTCGCTAAGACTGTTCTTGTGGAAATGGCAAAGCGATATCTGGAAGCCCATAGAAGGCTATGGTGTAAAAGGGAAATATCTTCCGTGAAAAACTGGAAAGAAGCTCTCTGAGAAACTGCTTTGTGTTCTGTTAATTCATCTCACAGAGTTATAGCTTTCCCCTCAAGATTCCTTTCGCTAAGGCTGTTCTTGTTGAATTTGCAAAGTGATATTTGGAAGACTATGAGGGCTATGTTGAAAAAGAGAATATCTTCAGTTAAAAACTGTAAAGAAGCTTTCTGAGAAACTGCTTTGTATTCTCTTAATTCATCTCACAGAGTTCAGTGTTCCCTTCTAGAAGCCTTTCTCTAAGACTGTTCTTGTGGAATTTGCAAAGTGATATTTGGAAGCCCGTAGAGGGCTATGGTGAAAAAGGAAATATCTTCCGATAATCACTGGAAAGAAGCTTTCTGAGAAACTGCTTTGTGTTCTGCTAATTCGTCTCATAGAGTTACAGCTTTCCCTTCAAGAAGCCTTTCGCTAAGACCGTTCTTGTGGAATTGGCAACGTGATATTTGGAAGCCCATAGAGGGCTAAGGTGAAAAAGGAAATATCTTCCGATAAACACTGGAAAGAAGGTTTCTGAGAAACTGCTTTGTGTTCTGTTAATTCATCTCACAGAGTTACAACTTTCCCTTCAAGAAGCCTTTGGCTAAGGCTGTTCTTGTGGAATTTGCAAAGTGATATTTGGAAGCCCATGAGGGCTATGGTGAAAAAGATAAGGTCATCAGTTAAAAACTGTAAAAAAGCTTTCTGAGAAACTGCTTTGTGTTCTGTTAATTCATCTTAGAAAGATACAGCTTTCTCTTCAAGAAACCTTTCGCTAAGACTGTTCTTGTGGAATTGGCAAAGTGATATCTGGAAGCCCATAGAGGGCTATGGTGGAAAAGGAAATATCTTCCGTTAAAACTTGGAAAAAATCTTTTTCAGAAACTGCTTTGTGTTCTGTTAATTCATCTCACAGAATTACAGCTTTCCCCTCAAGAAGCCTTTCGCTAAGACTATTCTTCTGTAATTTTCAAAGTGATATTTGGTAGCCCTTAGAGGGCTATGGTGAAAAAGGAAATATCTTCCGTTAAAAACTGGAAAGAAGCGTTCTGAGAAACTGCTTTGTGTTTTGTTAATTCATCTTACAGAGTTACAGCTTTCCCTTAAAGAAGCCTTTCTCTAAGACTGTTCTTGTGGAATTTGCAAAGTGATATTTGGAAGCCCATAGAGGGATATGGTGAAAAAGGAAATATCTTCCGTTAAAAACTGGAAAGAAGCTTTCTGAGAAACTGCTTTGTATTCTGTTAATTCATCTCACAGAGTTCCCGCTTTCCCCACAATAAGCCTTCGGCTACGCGGTTCTTGTGGAATTGGCAAAGTGATATATTGAAGCCCATAGAGGGTTATGGTGAAAAAGTAATTATCTTATGTTAAAAGCTGGAAAGAAGTTTGTGAGAAATTTCTTTGGTTCTGTCAATTCATTTCACAGAGTTACACCTTTCCCCTCAAGAAGACTTTCGCTAAGGCTGTTCTTGTGGAATTTGCAAAGTGATATTTGGAAGCCCATAGAGGGCTATGGTGAAAAAGGAAATATCTTTCGTTAAAAATTTGAAAGAAGCTTTCTGAGAAACTGCTTTTGTTCTGTTAATTCATCTTACAGAGTTACAGCTTTCCCTTCTGGAAGCCTTTCGCTAAGGCCGTTCTTGTGGAATTGGCAATGTGATATTTGGAAGCCCATAAAGGGCTATGGTGAAAAAGGATATATCTTCCGTTAAACACTGGAAAGAAGCTTTCTGAGAAACTGCTTTGTGTTCTGTTAATTCATCTCACCGAGTTAAAGCTTTCCCCTCTAGAAGCCTTTCGCTCAGGCAGTTCTTGTGGAATTTGGAAAGTGATATTTGGAAGCCCATGAGGGCTATGGTGAAAAAGAGAATATTTTCAGTTAAAAACTGTAAAGAAGTTTTCGGAGATACTGCTTTGTGTTCTGTTAATTCATCTAACAGAGTTACAGTGTTCCCTTCAAGAAGCCTTTCGCTGAGGCTGTTCTTGCGGAATTTGCAAGGTGATATTTGGAAGCCCCTAGAGGGCAATGGTGAAAAAGGAAATATCTTCCGTTAAAAACTGGAAAGAAGCTTTCTGAGAAACTCCTTTGTGTTCTGTTAATTCATCTCACAGAGTTACAGCTTTCCCTTCAAGAAGCCTTTCGCTAAGACTGTTCTTGTGGAATTTGCAATGTGATATTTGGAAGCCCTTAGAGGGCTATGGTGAGAAAGGAAATATCTTCCGCTAAAAACTAGAAAGAATCTTTCTGAGAAACTGCTTTTGTTCTGTTAACTCATGATACAGAGTTACATCATTCCCTTCAAGAAACCTTTCGCTAAGACTGTTCTTGTGGAATTTCCAAAGTGATATTTGAAAGCCCATAGTGGTCTTTGGTGAAAAAGGAAATATCTTCCGTAAATAATTTGAAAGAAGCTTTCTGAGAAACTGCTTTGTGTTCTGTTAATTCATCTCACAGAATTACATCTTTCTCTTCAATAAGCCTTTCGCTAAGGCTGTTCTTGTGGAATATTCAAAGTGATATTTGGAAGCCCTTTTAGAGGGCTATGGTGAAAAAGAAAAAATCTTCCGTTAAAAACTGGAAAGAAGCTTTCTGAGAAACTGCTTTGTGTTTTGATAATTCATGTTACAGAGTTACAGCTTTGCCTTTAAGAAGCCTTTCTCTAAGACTGTTCTTGTGGAATTGGAAAAGTGATATTTGGAAGCCCATTGAGGGCTATGGTGAAAAAGGAAATATCTTCCGTTAAAAACTGAAAGAAGCTTTCTGAGAAACTGCTTTGTGTTCTGTTAATTCACCTCACAGAGTTACATCTTTCCTTTCAAGTAGCCTTTCACTAAGGCTGTTCTTGTGTAATTGGCAAAGTGATATTTGGAAACCCTTAGAGGGCTATGGTGAAAAAAGAAATATCTTCCGTTAAAAACTGGAAAGAAACTTTTTGAGAAACTACTTTGTGTTCTGTTAATTCAGCTCACAGAGATACATCTTTAACTTCAAGAAGCCTTCCGCTAAGGCTGTTCTTGTGGAATTGGCAAAGTGATATTTGAAAGCCCATAGAGGGCTATGGTGAAAAAGGAAATATCTTCCGTTAAAAACTGGAAGGATGGTTTCTGAGAAACTGCTCTATGTTGTGCTAATTCATCTCACAGAGCTACAGCTTTCGCCTCAATAATCCTTTCTCTAAGACTGTTCTTGTGGAATTTGCAAAGTGATATTTGGAAGCCCATAGAGGGCTATGGTGAAAAAGGAAATATCTTCCGTTAAAAACTGGAAAGAAGCTTTCTGAGAAACTGCTTTGTATTCTGTTAATTCATCTCACAGAGTTCCCGCTTTCCCCACAATAAGCCTTCGGCTACGCGGTTCTTGTGGAATTGGCAAAGTGATATTTTGAAGCCCATAGAGGGTTATGGTGAAAAAGTAATTATCTTATGTTAAAAGCTGGAAAGAAGTTTGTGAGAAATTGCTTCGGTTCTGTCAATTCATTTCACAGAGTTACACCTTTCCCCTCCAGAATACTTTCGCTAAGGCTGTTCTTGTGGAATTTGCAAAGTGATATTTGGACGCCCATAGAGGGGTATGGTGAAAAAGGAAATCTCTTCCGTTAAAAACTGGAAAGAAGCTTTCTGAGAAACTGCTTTGTGTTCTGTTAATTTATCTTACAGAGTTACATCTTTCCCATCAAGAAGCCTTTTGCTAGGGCTATCATTGAGGAATTGGAAAAGTGATATTTGGAATCCCATAGAGGGCTATGGTGAAAAAGGAAATATCTTCAGTAAAAAACTGGAAAGAAGCCTTCTGAGAAACTGCTTTGTGTTCTGTTAATTCATCTCACAGAGTTACAGCTTTTCCCTCAAGAAGCCTTTCGCTATGGCGTTTCTTGTGGAATTTGCAAAGTGATATTTGGAAGCCCATAGAGGGCTATGGTAAAAAAGGAAATATCGTCCGTTAAAAACGGGAAAGAATCTTTCTGAGAAACTGCTTTGTGTTTTTTTAATTCATCTTACAGAGTTACAGCTATGCCTTCAAGAAGCCTTTCTCTAAGACTGTACTTATGGAACTTGAAATGTGACATTTGGAAGCCCGTAGAGGGCTATGGTTAAAAAAGGAAATATGTTCCGTTAAAAACTGGAAAGAAGCTTTCTGAGAAACTGTTTGTGTTCTGTTAATTCATCTCAGAGCGTCACATCTTTCACCTCCAGAAGCCTTTCTCTAAGACTGTTCTTGTGGAATTTGCAAAGAGATATTTGGAAGCCCATAGAGGGCTACGGTGAAAAAGGAAATATCTTCCGTTAAAAACTAGAAAGAGGCTTTCTGAGAAACTGCCTTGTGTTCTGTTAATTCATCTCACAGAGTTACATCTTTCCCTTCAAGAAGCCTTTCGCTAAGTCTGTTCTTGTGGAATTGGCAAAGTGATATTGGGAACCCATAGAGGGCTTTGGTGAAAAAGGAAATATCTTCAGTAAAAAACTGGAAAGAAGCCTTCTGAGAAACTGCTTTGTGTTCTGTTAATTCATCTCACAGAGTTACAGTTTTCCCCTCAAGAAGCCTTTCGCTAAGGCTCTTCTTGTGGAATAGGCAAAGTGATATTTGGAAGCCCATAGAGGGCTATGGTGAAAAAGGAAATATCTTCTGTTAAAAACTGGAGAGAAGCTTTCTGAGAAACTGCTTTGTGTTCTGTTAATTCATCTTACAGAATTACATCTTTCTCTTCAAGAAGCCTTCCGCTAAGGCTGTTCTTGTGGAATTGGCAAAGTGATATTTGGTAGCTTGTAGAGGGCTTTGGGGAAAAAGGAAATATCTTCCGTTAAAAACTGGAAAGAAGCTTTCTGAGAAACTGCTTTATGTTCTGTTAATTCATCTCATAGGGTTACAGCTTTCCCCTCAAGAAGCCCTTCACTAAGACAGTTCTTGTGGAATTTGCAAAGTGATATTTGGAAGCCCATAGAGGGCTATGGTGAAAAAGGAAATATCTTCCGTTCAAAACTGGAAAGAAGCTTTCTGAGAAACTGCTCTGTGCTCCGTTAATTCATCTCACAGAGTTACATCCTTCCCTTCAAGAAGCCTTTCGCTAAGACTGTTCTTGTGGAATTTGCAAAGTGATACTTGGAAGCTCATGAGGGCTATCGTGAAAAAGAGAATGTCTTCAGTTAAAAACTGTAGAGAAGCTTTCTGAGAAACTGCTTTGTGTTCTGTTAATTCATATTACAAAGTTACAGCTTTCCCTTCAAGGAGCCTTTCGCTAAGACTGTTCTTGTGGAAATGGCAAAGCGATATCTGGAAGCCCATAGAAGGCTATGGTGTAAAAGGGAAATATCTTCCGTGAAAAACTGGAAAGAAGCTCTCTGAGAAACTGCTTTGTGTTCTGTTAATTCATCTCACAGAGTTATAGCTTTCCCCTCAAGATTCCTTTCGCTAAGGCTGTTCTTGTTGAATTTGCAAAGTGATATTTGGAAGACTATGAGGGCTATGTTGAAAAAGAGAATATCTTCAGTTAAAAACTGTAAAGAAGCTTTCTGAGAAACTGCTTTGTATTCTCTTAATTCATCTCACAGAGTTCAGTGTTCCCTTCTAGAAGCCTTTCTCTAAGACTGTTCTTGTGGAATTTGCAAAGTGATATTTGGAAGCCCGTAGAGGGCTATGGTGAAAAAGGAAATATCTTCCGATAATCACTGGAAAGAAGCTTTCTGAGAAACTGCTTTGTGTTCTGCTAATTCGTCTCATAGAGTTACAGCTTTCCCTTCAAGAAGCCTTTCGCTAAGACCGTTCTTGTGGAATTGGCAACGTGATATTTGGAAGCCCATAGAGGGCTAAGGTGAAAAAGGAAATATCTTCCGATAAACACTGGAAAGAAGGTTTCTGAGAAACTGCTTTGTGTTCTGTTAATTCATCTCACAGAGTTACAACTTTCCCTTCAAGAAGCCTTTGGCTAAGGCTGTTCTTGTGGAATTTGCAAAGTGATATTTGGAAGCCCATGAGGGCTATGGTGAAAAAGATAAGGTCATCAGTTAAAAACTGTAAAAAAGCTTTCTGAGAAACTGCTTTGTGTTCTGTTAATTCATCTTAGAAAGATACAGCTTTCTCTTCAAGAAACCTTTCGCTAAGACTGTTCTTGTGGAATTGGCAAAGTGATATCTGGAAGCCCATAGAGGGCTATGGTGGAAAAGGAAATATCTTCCGTTAAAACTTGGAAAAAATCTTTTTCAGAAACTGCTTTGTGTTCTGTTAATTCATCTCACAGAATTACAGCTTTCCCCTCAAGAAGCCTTTCGCTAAGACTATTCTTCTGTAATTTTCAAAGTGATATTTGGTAGCCCTTAGAGGGCTATGGTGAAAAAGGAAATATCTTCCGTTAAAAACTGGAAAGAAGCGTTCTGAGAAACTGCTTTGTGTTTTGTTAATTCATCTTACAGAGTTACAGCTTTCCCTTAAAGAAGCCTTTCTCTAAGACTGTTCTTGTGGAATTTGCAAAGTGATATTTGGAAGCCCATAGAGGGATATGGTGAAAAAGGAAATATCTTCCGTTAAAAACTGGAAAGAAGCTTTCTGAGAAACTGCTTTGTATTCTGTTAATTCATCTCACAGAGTTCCCGCTTTCCCCACAATAAGCCTTCGGCTACGCGGTTCTTGTGGAATTGGCAAAGTGATATTTTGAAGCCCATAGAGGGTTATGGTGAAAAAGTAATTATCTTATGTTAAAAGCTGGAAAGAAGTTTGTGAGAAATTTCTTTGGTTCTGTCAATTCATTTCACAGAGTTACACCTTTCCCCTCAAGAAGACTTTCGCTAAGGCTGTTCTTGTGGAATTTGCAAAGTGATATTTGGAAGCCCATAGAGGGCTATGGTGAAAAAGGAAATATCTTTCGTTAAAAATTTGAAAGAAGCTTTCTGAGAAACTGCTTTTGTTCTGTTAATTCATCTTACAGAGTTACAGCTTTCCCTTCTGGAAGCCTTTCGCTAAGGCCGTTCTTGTGGAATTGGCAATGTGATATTTGGAAGCCCATAAAGGGCTATGGTGAAAAAGGATATATCTTCCGTTAAACACTGGAAAGAAGCTTTCTGAGAAACTGCTTTGTGTTCTGTTAATTCATCTCACCGAGTTAAAGCTTTCCCCTCTAGAAGCCTTTCGCTCAGGCAGTTCTTGTGGAATTTGGAAAGTGATATTTGGAAGCCCATGAGGGCTATGGTGAAAAAGAGAATATTTTCAGTTAAAAACTGTAAAGAAGTTTTCGGAGATACTGCTTTGTGTTCTGTTAATTCATCTAACAGAGTTACAGTGTTCCCTTCAAGAAGCCTTTCGCTGAGGCTGTTCTTGCGGAATTTGCAAGGTGATATTTGGAAGCCCCTAGAGGGCAATGGTGAAAAAGGAAATATCTTCCGTTAAAAACTGGAAAGAAGCTTTCTGAGAAACTCCTTTGTGTTCTGTTAATTCATCTCACAGAGTTACAGCTTTCCCTTCAAGAAGCCTTTCGCTAAGACTGTTCTTGTGGAATTTGCAATGTGATATTTGGAAGCCCTTAGAGGGCTATGGTGAGAAAGGAAATATCTTCCGCTAAAAACTAGAAAGAATCTTTCTGAGAAACTGCTTTTGTTCTGTTAACTCATGATACAGAGTTACATCATTCCCTTCAAGAAACCTTTCGCTAAGACTGTTCTTGTGGAATTTCCAAAGTGATATTTGAAAGCCCATAGTGGTCTTTGGTGAAAAAGGAAATATCTTCCGTAAATAATTTGAAAGAAGCTTTCTGAGAAACTGCTTTGTGTTCTGTTAATTCATCTCACAGAATTACATCTTTCTCTTCAATAAGCCTTTCGCTAAGGCTGTTCTTGTGGAATATTCAAAGTGATATTTGGAAGCCCTTTTAGAGGGCTATGGTGAAAAAGAAAAAATCTTCCGTTAAAAACTGGAAAGAAGCTTTCTGAGAAACTGCTTTGTGTTTTGATAATTCATGTTACAGAGTTACAGCTTTGCCTTTAAGAAGCCTTTCTCTAAGACTGTTCTTGTGGAATTGGAAAAGTGATATTTGGAAGCCCATTGAGGGCTATGGTGAAAAAGGAAATATCTTCCGTTAAAAACTGAAAGAAGCTTTCTGAGAAACTGCTTTGTGTTCTGTTAATTCACCTCACAGAGTTACATCTTTCCTTTCAAGTAGCCTTTCACTAAGGCTGTTCTTGTGTAATTGGCAAAGTGATATTTGGAAACCCTTAGAGGGCTATGGTGAAAAAAGAAATATCTTCCGTTAAAAACTGGAAAGAAACTTTTTGAGAAACTACTTTGTGTTCTGTTAATTCAGCTCACAGAGATACATCTTTAACTTCAAGAAGCCTTCCGCTAAGGCTGTTCTTGTGGAATTGGCAAAGTGATATTTGAAAGCCCATAGAGGGCTATGGTGAAAAAGGAAATATCTTCCGTTAAAAACTGGAAGGATGGTTTCTGAGAAACTGCTCTATGTTGTGCTAATTCATCTCACAGAGCTACAGCTTTCGCCTCAATAATCCTTTCTCTAAGACTGTTCTTGTGGAATTTGCAAAGTGATATTTGGAAGCCCATAGAGGGCTATGGTGAAAAAGGAAATATCTTCCGTTAAAAACTGGAAAGAAGCTTTCTGAGAAACTGCTTTGTATTCTGTTAATTCATCTCACAGAGTTCCCGCTTTCCCCACAATAAGCCTTCGGCTACGCGGTTCTTGTGGAATTGGCAAAGTGATATTTTGAAGCCCATAGAGGGTTATGGTGAAAAAGTAATTATCTTATGTTAAAAGCTGGAAAGAAGTTTGTGAGAAATTGCTTCGGTTCTGTCAATTCATTTCACAGAGTTACACCTTTCCCCTCAAGAATACTTTCGCTAAGGCTGTTCTTGTGGAATTTGCAAAGTGATATTTGGACGCCCATAGAGGGGTATGGTGAAAAAGGAAATCTCTTCCGTTAAAAACTGGAAAGAAGCTTTCTGAGAAACTGCTTTGTGTTCTGTTAATTTATCTTACAGAGTTACATCTTTCCCATCAAGAAGCCTTTTGCTAGGGCTATCATTGAGGAATTGGAAAAGTGATATTTGGAATCCCATAGAGGGCTATGGTGAAAAAGGAAATATCTTCAGTAAAAAACTGGAAAGAAGCCTTCTGAGAAACTGCTTTGTGTTCTGTTAATTCATCTCACAGAGTTACAGCTTTTCCCTCAAGAAGCCTTTCGCTATGGCGTTTCTTGTGGAATTTGCAAAGTGATATTTGGAAGCCCATAGAGGGCTATGGTAAAAAAGGAAATATCGTCCGTTAAAAACGGGAAAGAATCTTTCTGAGAAACTGCTTTGTGTTTTTTTAATTCATCTTACAGAGTTACAGCTATGCCTTCAAGAAGCCTTTCTCTAAGACTGTACTTATGGAACTTGAAATGTGACATTTGGAAGCCCGTAGAGGGCTATGGTTAAAAAAGGAAATATGTTCCGTTAAAAACTGGAAAGAAGCTTTCTGAGAAACTGTTTGTGTTCTGTTAATTCATCTCAGAGCGTCACATCTTTCACCTCCAGAAGCCTTTCTCTAAGACTGTTCTTGTGGAATTTGCAAAGAGATATTTGGAAGCCCATAGAGGGCTACGGTGAAAAAGGAAATATCTTCCGTTAAAAACTAGAAAGAGGCTTTCTGAGAAACTGCCTTGTGTTCTGTTAATTCATCTCACAGAGTTACATCTTTCCCTTCAAGAAGCCTTTCGCTAAGTCTGTTCTTGTGGAATTGGCAAAGTGATATTGGGAACCCATAGAGGGCTTTGGTGAAAAAGGAAATATCTTCAGTAAAAAACTGGAAAGAACCCTTCTGAGAAACTGCTTTGTGTTCTGTTAATTCATCTCACAGAGTTACAGTTTTCCCCTCAAGAAGCCTTTCGCTAAGGCTCTTCTTGTGGAATAGGCAAAGTGATATTTGGAAGCCCATAGAGGGCTATGGTGAAAAAGGAAATATCTTCTGTTAAAAACTGGAGAGAAGCTTTCTGAGAAACTGCTTTGTGTTCTGTTAATTCATCTTACAGAATTACATCTTTCTCTTCAAGAAGCCTTCCGCTAAGGCTGTTCTTGTGGAATTGGCAAAGTGATATTTGGTAGCTTGTAGAGGGCTTTGGGGAAAAAGGAAATATCTTCCGTTAAAAACTGGAAAGAAGCTTTCTGAGAAACTGCTTTATGTTCTGTTAATTCATCTCATAGGGTTACAGCTTTCCCCTCAAGAAGCCCTTCACTAAGACAGTTCTTGTGGAATTTGCAAAGTGATATTTGGAAGCCCATAGAGGGCTATGGTGAAAAAGGAAATATCTTCCGTTCAAAACTGGAAAGAAGCTTTCTGAGAAACTGCTCTGTGCTCCGTTAATTCATCTCACAGAGTTACATCCTTCCCTTCAAGAAGCCTTTCGCTAAGACTGTTCTTGTGGAATTTGCAAAGTGATACTTGGAAGCTCATGAGGGCTATCGTGAAAAAGAGAATGTCTTCAGTTAAAAACTGTAGAGAAGCTTTCTGAGAAACTGCTTTGTGTTCTGTTAATTCATATTACAAAGTTACAGCTTTCCCTTCAAGGAGCCTTTCGCTAAGACTGTTCTTGTGGAAATGGCAAAGCGATATCTGGAAGCCCATAGAAGGCTATGGTGAAAAAGGGAAATATCTTCCGTGAAAAACTGGAAAGAAGCTCTCTGAGAAACTGCTTTGTGTTCTGTTAATTCATCTCACAGAGTTATAGCTTTCCCCTCAAGATTCCTTTCGCTAAGGCTGTTCTTGTTGAATTTGCAAAGTGATATTTGGAAGACTATGAGGGCTATGTTGCAAAAGAGAATATCTTCAGTTAAAAACTGTAAAGAAGCTTTCTGAGAAACTGCTTTGTATTCTCTTAATTCATCTCACAGAGTTTCAGTGTTCCCTTCTAGAAGCCTTTCTCTAAGACTGTTCTTGTGGAATTTGCAAAGTGATATTTGGAAGCCCATAGAGGGCTAAGGTGTAAAGGGAAATATCTTCCGATAAACACTGGAAAGAAGGTTTCTGAGAAACTGCTTTGTGTTCTGTTAATTCATCTCACAGAGTTACAACTTTCCCTTCAAGAAGCCTTTGGCTAAGGCTGTTCTTGTGGAATTTGCAAAGTGATATTTGGAAGCCCATGAGGGCTATGGTGAAAAAGATAAGGTCATCAGTTAAAAACTGTAAAAAAGCTTTCTGAGAAACTGCTTTGTGTTCTGTTAATTCATCTTAGAAAGATACAGCTTTCTCTTCAAGAAACCTTTCGCTAAGACTGTTCTTGTGGAATTTGCAAAGTGATATCTGGAAGCCCATAGAGGGCTATGGTGGAAAAGGAAATATCTTCCGTTAAAACTTGGAAAAAATCTTTTTCAGAAACTGCTTTGTGTTCTGTTAATTCATCTCACAGAATTACAGCTTTCCCCTCAAGAAGCCTTTCGCTAAGACTATTCTTCTGTAATTTTCAAAGTGATATTTGGTAGCCCTTAGAGGGCTATGGTGAAAAAGGAAATATCTTCCGTTAAAAACTGGAAAGAAGCGTTCTGAGAAACTGCTTTGTGTTTTGTTAATTCATCTTACAGAGTTACAGCTTTCCCTTAAAGAAGCCTTTCTCTAAGACTGTTCTTGTGGAATTTGCAAAGTGATATTTGGAAGCCCATAGAGGGATATGGTGAAAAAGAAAACATCTTCCGTTATAAACTGGAAAGAAGCTTTCTGAGAAACTGCTTTGTGTTCTGTTAATTCATCTCAGAGATTTACAGCTTTCCCTTCAAGAAGCCTTTCGCTAATTCTGTTCTTGTGGAATTGGCAGAGTGATATTTTGAAGCCCTTAGAGGGCTATGGTGAAAAAGAAAATATTTTCCGTTAAAAACTGGAAAGAAGCTTTCTGAGAAATTGCTTGGTGTTCTGTTAATTCATCTCACGGAGTTACATCTTTCCCTTCAAGATGGCTTTCGCTAAGGCTGTTCTTGTGGCATTGGCAAAGTGATATTTGGAAGCCCATAGAGGGCTATGGTGAAAAAGGAAATATCTTTCGTTAAAAATTTGAAAGAAGCTTTCTGAGAAACTGCTTTTGTTCTGTTAATTCATCTTACAGAGTTACAGCTTTCCCATCAAGAAGCATTTCGCTAAGACTGTTCTTGTGGAATTTCGAAACTGATATTTGGAAGCCATGAGTGCTATGGTGAAAAAGAGAATATCTTCAGTTAAAAACTGTAAAGAAGCTTTCTGAGAAACTACTTTGTGTTCTGTTAATTGATCTTACAGAATTACATCTTTCCCTTCAAGAAGCCTTTCGCTAAGGCTGTTCTTGTGGAATTTGCAAAGTGATATTTGGAAGCCCATAGACGGCTATGGTGAAAAAGGAAATATCTTCCGTTAAAAGCTGGAAAGAAGCTTTCTGAGAAACTGCTTTGTGTTCTGTTAATTCATCTCACAGAGTTACATCTTTAACTTCAAGAAACCTTTCGCTAAGGCTGTTCTTGTGGAATTTGCAAAGTGATATTTGGAAGCCCATAGAGGGCTATGGTGAAAAAGGAAATATCTTCCGTTAAAAACTGGATAGAAGCTTTCTGAGAAACCGCGTTGTGTTCTGTTAATTCATCTCACAGCGTTACATCTTTCCCTTCAAGAAGCCTTTCGCTAAGGCTGTTCTTGTGGAATTGGCAAAGTGATATTTGGAAGCCCAGAGAGGGTTATGGTGAAAAAGGAAATATCTTCCGTTAAAAACTGGAAAGAAGCTTTCTGAAAAACTGCTTTGTGTTCTGTTAATTCATCTCACGGAGTTGCAGCTTTCCCCTCAAGAAGCCTTTCGTTAAGGCTCTTCTTGTGGAATTTGGAAAGTGATATTTGAAAGCCTATGAGGGCTATGGTGAAAAAGAGTATATCTTCAGTTAAAAACTGTAAAGAAGCTTTCTGAGAAACTGCTTTGTGTTTTGTGAATTCATCTCACAGAGTTACAGCTTTCCCCTCCAGGAGCCGTTCGTAAGAATGCTTTTATGGAATTTGCAAAGGTATATTTGGAAGCCCATAGAACCCTACGTTGAAAAAGAAATTATCCTCCGATGAAAACTGTAAAGAAGCTTTCTGAGAGACTGTTTGTGACGTGTGACTTCCACACACTGAGATACAGCTGTGTTTCATGGAGTTGTTTGCTAGCCTTTTTTCTGTGGAATCTGAGAACTGATATTTCGGATCCCTTGGAAGAGTATAGGGCCAAAGGAAACATCCTCCGATCAAAATGAGAAAGAATATTTCTGAGAAACTTCTTTGTAATCTGTGAATTCATCTCACAGATTTACTACTTTCTCCTCAAGAAGCCTTACGCTAAGACTGTTGTTGTGGAATTTTCAAAGTGATTTTTGGAAGCCCATGGATGGGTGTGGTGAAAAGTGAAATATCCTCCGATAAAAACTGGAAAGAAGCTTTCTGAGAGACTGCTTTGTGTTCTGTGAATTCACCTCAAAAAGTTACCGCCTTCGCCTCCAGAATCCTTTCACTAAGACTGTTCTTATGGAATTTACAAAGGGATATTTGGAAACTCATAGAGGTCTATGGTGAAAAAGAAAATATCCTCAGAAGAAAACTGGAAAGAAGTTTTTGAGAAACTGCTTTGTGGTGTGTGACTTCCACTCACTGAGTTACAGTTGTATTTCGTGGAGCTGTTTGCTAGCCTTATTTGAGGATTCTGAGAACTGATACTTTAGATCCCTTGGAAGACTACAGGGCCAAAGGAAACATCCTCCGATCAAAATGAGAAAGAATCTTTCTGAGAAACTTCTTTGTAATCTGTGAATTCATCTCACAGATTTACTACTTTCTCCTCAAGAAGCCTTACGCTAAGACTGTTGTTGTGGAATTTTCAAAGTGATTTTTGGAAGCCCATGGATGGGTGTGGTGAAAAGTGAAATATCCTCCGATAAAAACTGGAAAGAAGCTTTCTGAGAGACTGCTTTGTGTTCTGTGAATTCACCTCAAAAGGTTACCGCCTTCGCCTCCAGAATCCTTTCACTAAGACTGTTCTTATGGAATTTACAAAGGGATATTTGGAAACTCATAGAGGTCTATGGTGAAAAAGAAAATATCCTCAGAAGAAAACTGGAAAGAAGTTTTTGAGAAACTGCTTTGTGGTGTGTGACTTCCACTCACTGAGTTACAGTTGTATTTCGTGGAGCTGTTTGCTAGCCTTATTTGAGGATTCTGAGAACTGATACTTTAGATCCCTTGGAAGACTACAGGGCCAAAGGAAATATCCTCTGATAAAAATGAGAAAGAAGCTTTCTGAGAAACTTCTTTGTGATCTGTGAATTCATCTCACAGAGCTACAGCTTTCCCCTCAAGAAGCCTTTGTCTAAGACTGTTCTTGTGGAATATGCAAAATGATATTTGGAAGCCCATGGAGGGCTATGTTGAAAAGGAAAATATTCTCAGATAACAAAAGGAAAGAAGTTTTCAGAGAAACTGCTTTGTGTTCTGTGAATTCATCTCACAGAGTTACAGCTTTCTCCTCCAGAAGTCATTCGCTAAGACTGTTCTTATGCAATTTGCAAAGATATTTGGAAGCCCGTAGAGGCCTATGGTGAAAAACAAAACATCCTCAGAGGAAAACTGTAAAGAAGCTTTCTGAGAAACTGTTTTCTGATGTGTGACTTCCACTCACTGGGTTACAGCTGTATTTCATGGAGCTGTTTGTTGGCCTTATTTCTGTGGAATCTGAGAAATGATATTTCGGATCCGTTTGAAGACTATAAGACCAAAGGAAATCTCCTCCGATCAAAATGAGAAAGAAACTTTCTGAGAAACTGCTTTGTGATCTGTGAATTCATCTCACAGAGTTACAGCTTTCCCCTCAAGAACCCTTTCGCTAAGACTGTTCTTGTGAAATTTGCAAAGTGATATTTGGAAGCCCATGGAGGGCTATGGTGAAAAGGGAAATATCCTCAGATCCAAACTGGAAAGAAGCTTTCTGAGAAACTGCTGTGTGTTCTGTGAATTCATCTCACAGAGTTACAGCTTTCCCCACCAGAAGCCGTTCGCTAAAAGTGTTCTTGTGGAATTTGCAAAGGGATATTTGGAAGCCATTAGAGGCCTATGGTGAATAAGAAAATATCCTCAGATGAAAACTGGAAAGAACCTTTCTGGGAAACGGCTTTGTGTTGTGTGTCTTCCAATCACTGAGTTACAGCTGTATTCTGTGGAGCTGCTTGCTAGCCTTATTTCTGTGGAATCTGAGAACTGATATTGTGAATCCCTTTGAAGACTATAGGGCCAAAGGAAATATCCTCCGAACAAAATGAGAAAGAAGCGTTCTCAGAAACTTCTTTGTGATCTGTGAATTCATCGCATAGAGTTACAGCTTTCCCCTACAGAAGCCGTTCGCTAAGACTGTTCTTTTGGAATTTGCAAAGGGATATTTGGAAGCACGTAGAGGCCAAGGATGAAAAAGAAAATATCCACAGATGAAAACTGTAAGGAAGCTTTCTGAGAAACTGCTTTGTGATGTGTGACTTTCACTCACTGAGTTAGAGCTGTATTTCGTGTAGCTATTTTCTAGCCTTATTTCTGTGGATTCTGAGAACTGTTATTTCGGATCCCTTTGAAGACTATAGGGCCAGAGGAAATATCCTCCAATCAAAATGAGAAAGAAGTTTTCTGGGAAACTCCTTTGTGATCTGTGAATTCATCTCACAGAGTTACAGCTTTCCCCTCAAGAAGCCTTTCTCTAAGACTGTTCTTGTGGAATTTGCAAAGTGATATTTGGAAGCCCATAGAGGGATATGGTGAAAAAGAAAACATCTTCCGTTATAAACTGGAAAGAAGCTTTCTGAGAAACTGCTTTGTGTTCTGTTAATTCATCTCAGAGATTTACAGCTTTCCCTTCAAGAAGCCTTACACTAATTCTGTTCTTGTGGAATTGGCAAAGTGATATTTTGAAGCCCTTAGAGGGCTATGGTGAAAAAGAAAATATTTTCCGTTAAAAACTGGAAAGAAGCTTTCTGAGAAATTGCTTGGTGTTCTGTTAATTCATCTCACAGAGTTACATCTTTCCCTTCAAGATGGCTTTCGCTAAGGCTGTTCTTGTGGTATTGGCAAAGTGATATTTGGAAGCCCATAGAGGGCTATGGTGAAAAAGGAAATATCTTTCGTTAAAAATTTGAAAGAAGCTTTCTGAGAAACTGCTTTTGTTCTGTTAATTCATCTTACAGAGTTACAGCTTTCCCTTCTGGAAGCCTTTCGCTAAGGCCGTTCTTGTGGAATTGGCAATGTGATATTTGGAAGCCCATAAAGGGCTATGGTGAAAAAGGATATATCTTCCGTTAAACACTGGAAAGAAGCTTTCTGAGAAACTGCTTTGTGTTCTGTTAATTCATCTCACCGAGTTAAAGCTTTCCCCTCTAGAAGCCTTTCGCTCAGGCAGTTCTTGTGGAATTTGGAAAGTGATATTTGCAAGCCCATGAGGGCTATGGTGAAAAAGAGAATATTTTCAGTTAAAAACTGTAAAGAAGTTTTCGGAGATACTGCTTTGTGTTCTGTTAATTCATCTAACAGAGTTACAGTGTTCCCTTCAAGAAGCCTTTCGCTGAGGCTGTTCTTGCGGAATTTGCAAGGTGATATTTGGAAGCCCCTAGAGGGCAATGGTGAAAAAGGAAATATCTTCCGTTAAAAACTGGAAAGAAGCTTTCTGAGAAACTCCTTTGTGTTCTGTTAATTCATCTCACAGAGTTACAGCTTTCCCTTCAAGAAGCCTTTCGCTAAGACTGTTCTTGTGGAATTGGCAATGTGATATTTGGAAGCCCTTAGAGGGCTATGGTGAGAAAGGAAATATCTTCCGCTAAAAACTAGAAAGAATCTTTCTGAGAAACTGCTTTTGTTCTGTTAACTCATGATACAGAGTTACATCATTCCCTTCAAGAAACCTTTCGCTAAGACTGTTCTTGTGGAATATCCAAAGTGATATTTGAAAGCCCATAGTGGTCTTTGGTGAAAAAGGAAATATCTTCCGTAAATAATTTGAAAGAAGCTTTCTGAGAAACTGCTTTGTGTTCTGTTAATTCATCTCACAGAATTACATCTTTCTCTTCAATAAGCCTTTCGCTAAGGCTGTTCTTGTGGAATATTCAAAGTGATATTTGGAAGCCCTTTTAGAGGGCTATGGTGAAAAAGAAAAAATCTTCCGTTAAAAACTGGAAAGAAGCTTTCTGAGAAACTGCTTTGTGTTTTGTTAATTCATGTTACAGAGTTACAGCTTTGCCTTTAAGAAGCCTTTCTCTAAGACTGTTCTTGTGGAATTGGAAAAGTGATATTTGGAAGCCCATTGAGGGCTATGGTGAAAAAGGAAATATCTTCCGTTAAAAACTGAAAGAAGCTTTCTGAGAAACTGCTTTGTGTTCTGTTAATTCACCTCACAGAGTTACATCTTTCCTTTCAAGTAGCCTTTCACTAAGGCTGTTCTTGTGGAATTGGCAAAGTGATATTTGGAAACCCTTAGAGGGCTATGGTGAAAAAGGAAATATCTTCCGTTAAAAACTGGAAAGAAACTTTTTGAGAAACTACTTTGTGTTCTGTTAATTCAGCTCACAGAGATACATCTTTAACTTCAAGAAGCCTTCCGCTAAGGCTGTTCTTGTGGAATTGGCAAAGTGATATTTGAAAGCCCATAGAGGGCTATGGTGAAAAAGGAAATATCTTCCGTTAAAAACTGGAAGGATGGTTTCTGAGAAACTGCTCTATGTTCTGCTAATTCATCTCACAGAACTACAGCTTTCGCCTCAATAATCCTTTCTCTAAGACTGTTCTTGTGGAATTTGCAAAGTGATATTTGGAAGCCCATAGAGGGCTATGGTGAAAAAGGAAATATCTTCCGTTAAAAACTGGAAAGAAGCTTTCTGAGAAACTGCTTTGTATTCTGTTAATTCATCTCACAGAGTTCCCGCTTTCCCCACAATAAGCCTTCGGCTACGCGGTTCTTGTGGAATTGGCAAAGTGATATTTTGAAGCCCATAGAGGGTTATGGTGAAAAAGTAATTATCTTATGTTAAAAGCTGGAAAGAAGTTTGTGAGAAATTGCTTTGGTTCTGTCAATTCATTTCACAGAGTTACACCTTTCCCCTCAAGAAGACTTTCGCTAAGGCTGTTCTTGTGGAATTTGCAAAGTGATATTTGGACGCCCATAGAGGGGTATGGTGAAAAAGGAAATCTCTTCCGTTAAAAACTGGAAAGAAGCTTTCTCAGAAACTGCTTTGTGTTCTGTTAATTTATCTTACAGAGTTACATCTTTCCCATCAAGAAGCCTTTTGCTAGGGCTATCATTGAGGAATTGGAAAAGTGATATTTGGAATCCCATAGAGGGCTATGGTGAAAAAGGAAATATCTTCAGTAAAAAACTGGAAAGAAGCCTTCTGAGAAACTGCTTTGTGTTCTGTTAATTCATCTCACAGAGTTACAGCTTTTCCCTCAAGAAGCCTTTCGCTATGGCGTTTCTTGTGGAATTTGCAAAGTGATATTTGGAAGCCCATAGAGGGATATGGTGAAAAAGGAAGTATCTTCCGTTAAAAACTGGAAAGAAGCTTTCTGAGAAACTGCTTTGTGTTCTCTTAATTCATCTCACAGAGTTACATCTTTAACTTCAAGAAACCTTTCACTAAGGCTGTTCTTGTGGAATTTGCAAAGTGATATTTGGAAGCCCATAGAGGGCTATGGTAAAAAAGGAAATATCGTCCGTAAAAAACGGGAAAGAATCTTTCTGAGAAACTGCTTTGTGTTTTTTTAATTCATCTTACAGAGTTACAGCTATGCCTTCAAGAAGCGTTTCTCTAAGACTGTACTTATGGAACTTGAAATGTGACATTTGGAAGCCCGTAGAGGGCTATGGTTAAAAAAGGAAATATGTTCCGTTAAAAACTGGAAAGAAGCTTTCTGAGAAACTGTTTGTGTTCTGTTAATTCATCTCAGAGCATCACATCTTTCACCTCCAGAAGTCTTTCTCTAAGACTGTTCTTGTGGAATTTGCAAAGAGATATTTTTAAGCCCATAGAGAGCTACGGTGAAAAAGGAAATATCTTCCGTTAACAACTAGAAAGAGGCTTTCTGAGAAACTGCCTTGTGTTCTGTTAATTCATCTCACAGAGTTACATCTTTCCCTTCAAGAAGCCTTTCGCTAAGTCTGTTCTTGTGGAATTGGCAAAGTGATATTGGGAACCCATAGAGGGCTTTGGTGAAAAAGGAAATATCTTCAGTAAAAAACTGGAAAGAAGCCTTCTTAGAAACTGCTTTGTGTTCTGTTAATTCATCTCACAGAGTTACAGTTTTCCCCTCAAGAAGCCTTTCGCTAAGGCTCTTCTTGTGGAATAGGCAAAGTGATATTTGGAAGCCCATAGAGGGCTATGGTGAAAAAGGAAATATCTTCTGTTAAAAACTGGAGAGAAGCTTTCTGAGAAACTGCTTTGTGTTCTGTTAATTCATCTTACAGAATTACATCTTTCTCTTCAAGAAGCCTTCCGCTAAGGCTGTTCTTGTGGAATTGGCAAAGTGATATTTGGTAGCTTGTAGAGGGCTTTGGGGAAAAAGGAAATATCTTCCGTTAAAAACTGGAAAGAAGCTTTCTGAGAAACTGCTTTATGTTCTGTTAATTCATCTCATAGGGTTACAGCTTTCCCCTCAAGAAGCCCTTCACTAAGACAGTTCTTGTGGAATTTGCAAAGTGATATTTGGAAGCCCATAGAGGGCTATGGTGAAAAAGGAAATATCTTCCGTTCAAAACTGGAAAGAAGCTTTCTGAGAAACTACTCTGTGCTCCGTTAATTCATCTCACAGAGTTACATCCTTCCCTTCAAGAAGCCTTTCGCTAAGACTGTTCTTGTGGAATTTGCAAAGTGATACTTGGAAGCTCATGAGGGCTATCGTGAAAAAGAGAATGTCTTCAGTTAAAAACTGTAGAGAAGCTTTCTGAGAAACTGCTTTGTGTTCTGTTAATTCATATTACAAAGTTACAGCTTTCCCTTCAAGGAGCCTTTCGCTAAGACTGTTCTTGTGGAAATAGCAAAGCGATATCTGAAAGCCCATAGAAGGCTATGGTGAAAAAGGGAAATATCTTCCGTGAAAAACTGGAAAGAAGCTCTCTGAGAAACTGCTTTGTGTTCTGTTAATTCATCTCACAGAGTTATAGCTTTCCCCTCAAGATTCCTTTCGCTAAGGCTGTTCTTGTTGAATTTGCAAAGTGATATTTGGAAGACTATGAGGGCTATGTTGAAAAAGAGAATATCTTCAGTTAAAAACTGTAAAGAAGCTTTCTGAGAAACTGCTTTGTATTCTCTTAATTCATCTCACAGAGTTTCAGTGTTCCCTTCTAGAAGCCTTTCTCTAAGACTGTTCTTGTGGAATTTGCAAAGTGATATTTGGAAGCCCATAGAGGGCTAAGGTGTAAAGGGAAATATCTTCCGATAAACACTGGAAAGAAGGTTTCTGAGAAACTGCTTTGTGTTCTGTTAATTCATCTCACAGAGTTACAACTTTCCCTTCAAGAAGCCTTTGGCTAAGGCTGTTCTTGTGGAATTTGCAAAGTGATATTTGGAAGCCCATGAGGGCTATGGTGAAAAAGATAAGGTCATCAGTTAAAAACTGTAAAAAAGCTTTCTGAGAAACTGCTTTGTGTTCTGTTAATTCATCTTAGAAAGATACAGCTTTCTCTTCAAGAAACCTTTCGCTAAGACTGTTCTTGTGGAATTTGCAAAGTGATATCTGGAAGCCCATAGAGGGCTATGGTGGAAAAGGAAATATCTTCCGTTAAAACTTGGAAAAAATCTTTTTCAGAAACTGCTTTGTGTTCTGTTAATTCATCTCACAGAATTACAGCTTTCCCCTCAAGAAGCCTTTCGCTAAGACTATTCTTCTGTAATTTTCAAAGTGATATTTGGTAGCCCTTAGAGGGCTATGGTGAAAAAGGAAATATCTTCCGTTAAAAACTGGAAAGAAGCGTTCTGAGAAACTGCTTTGTGTTTTGTTAATTCATCTTACAGAGTTACAGCTTTCCCTTAAAGAAGCCTTTCTCTAAGACTGTTCTTGTGGAATTTGCAAAGTGATATTTGGAAGCCCATAGAGGGATATGGTGAAAAAGAAAACATCTTCCGTTATAAACTGGAAAGAAGCTTTCTGAGAAACTGCTTTGTGTTCTGTTAATTCATCTCACAGCGTTACACCTTTCCCTTCAAGAAGCCTTTCGCTAATTCTGTTCTTGTGGAATTGGCAAAGTGATATTTGGAAGCCCAGAGAGGGTTATGGTGAAAAAGGAAATATCTTCCGTTAAAAACTGGAAAGAAGCTTTCTGAAAAACTGCTTTGTGTTCTGTTAATTCATCTCACAGAGTTACATCTTTAACTTCAAGAAACCTTTCGCTAAGGCTGTTCTTGTGGAATTTGCAAAGTGATATTTGGAAGCCCATAGAGGGCTATGGTGAAAAAGGAAATATCTTCCGTTAAAAACTGGATAGAAGCTTTCTGAGAAACCGCGTTGTGTTCTGTTAATTCATCTCACAGCGTTACACCTTTCCCTTCAAGAAGCCTTTCGCTAAGGCTGTTCTTGTGGAATTGGCAAAGTGATATTTGGAAGCCCAGAGAGGGTTATGGTGAAAAAGGAAATATCTTCCGTTAAAAACTGGAAAGAAGCTTTCTGAAAAACTGCTTTGTGTTCTGTTAATTCATCTCACGGAGTTGCAGCTTTCCCCTCAAGAAGCCTTTCGTTAAGGCTCTTCTTGTGAAATTTGGAAAGTGATATTTGAAAGCCTATGAGGGCTATGGTGAAAAAGAGTATATCTTCAGTTAAAAGCTGTAAAGAAGTTTTCTGAGAAACTGCTTTGTGTTTTGTGAATTCATCTCACAGAGTTACAGCTTTCCCCTCCAGGAGCCGTTCATAAGAATGCTTTTATGGAATTTGCAAAGGTATATTTGGAATCCCAAAGAACCCTACGTTGAAAAAGAAATTATCCTCCGATGAAAACTGTAAAGAAGCTTTCTGAGAGACTGTTTTTGACGTGTGACTTCCACACACTGAGATACAGCTGTGTTTCATGGAGTTGTTTGCTAGCCTTTTTTCTGTGGAATCTGAGAACTGATATTTCGGATCCCTTGGAAGAGTATAGGGCCAAAGGAAACATCCTCCGATCAAAATGAGAAAGAATCTTTCTGAGAAACTTCTTTGTAATCTGTGAATTCATCTCACAGATTTACTACTTTCTCCTCAAGAAGCCTTACGCTAAGACTGTTGTTGTGGAATTTTCAAAGTGATTTTTGGAAGCCCATGGATGGGTGTGGTGAAAAGTGAAATATCCTCCGATAAAAACTGGAAAGAAGCTTTCTGAGAGACTGCTTTGTGTTCTGTGAATTCACCTCAAAAAGTTACCGCCTTCGCCTCCAGAATCCTTTCACTAAGACTGTTCTTATGGAATTTACAAAGGGATATTTGGAAACTCATAGAGGTCTATGGTGAAAAAGAAAATATCCTCAGAAGAAAACTGGAAAGAAGTTTTTGAGAAACTGCTTTGTGGTGTGTGACTTCCACTCACTGAGTTACAGTTGTATTTCGTGGAGCTGTTTGCTAGCCTTATTTGAGGATTCTGAGAACTGATACTTTAGATCCCTTGGAAGACTACAGGGCCAAAGGAAATATCCTCTGATAAAAATGAGAAAGAAGCTTTCTGAGAAACTTCTTTGTGATCTGTGAATTCATCTCACAGAGCTACAGCTTTCCCCTCAAGAAGCCTTTGTCTAAGACTGTTCTTGTGGAATATGCAAAATGATATTTGGAAGCCCATGGAGGGCTATGTTGAAAAGGAAAATATTCTCAGATAACAAAAGGAAAGAAGTTTTCAGAGAAACTGCTTTGTGTTCTGTGAATTCATCTCACAGAGTTACAGCTTTCTCCTCCAGAAGTCATTCGCTAAGACTGTTCTTATGCAATTTGCAAAGATATTTGGAAGCCCGTAGAGGCCTATGGTGAAAAACAAAACATCCTCAGAGGAAAACTGTAAAGAAGCTTTCTGAGAAACTGTTTTCTGATGTGTGACTTCCACTCACTGGGTTACAGCTGTATTTCATGGAGCTGTTTGTTGGCCTTATTTCTGTGGAATCTGAGAAATGATATTTCGGATCCGTTTGAAGACTATAAGACCAAAGGAAATCTCCTCCGATCAAAATGAGAAAGAAACTTTCTGAGAAACTGCTTTGTGATCTGTGAATTCATCTCACAGAGTTACAGCTTTCCCCTCAAGAACCCTTTCGCTAAGACTGTTCTTGTGAAATTTGCAAAGTGATATTTGGAAGCCCATGGAGGGCTATGGTGAAAAGGGAAATATCCTCAGATCCAAACTGGAAAGAAGCTTTCTGAGAAACTGCTGTGTGTTCTGTGAATTCATCTCACAGAGTTACAGCTTTCCCCACCAGAAGCCGTTCGCTAAAAGTGTTCTTGTGGAATTTGCAAAGGGATATTTGGAAGCCATTAGAGGCCTATGGTGAATAAGAAAATATCCTCAGATGAAAACTGGAAAGAACCTTTCTGGGAAACGGCTTTGTGTTGTGTGTCTTCCAATCACTGAGTTACAGCTGTATTCTGTGGAGCTGCTTGCTAGCCTTATTTCTGTGGAATCTGAGAACTGATATTGTGAATCCCTTTGAAGACTATAGGGCCAAAGGAAATATCCTCCGAACAAAATGAGAAAGAAGCGTTCTCAGAAACTTCTTTGTGATCTGTGAATTCATCGCATAGAGTTACAGCTTTCCCCTACAGAAGCCGTTCGCTAAGACTGTTCTTTTGGAATTTGCAAAGGGATATTTGGAAGCACGTAGAGGCCAAGGGTGAAAAAGAAAATATCCACAGATGAAAACTGTAAGGAAGCTTTCTGAGAAACTGCTTTGTGATGTGTGACTTTCACTCACTGAGTTAGAGCTGTATTTCGTGTAGCTATTTTCTAGCCTTATTTCTGTGGATTCTGAGAACTGTTATTTCGGATCCCTTTGAAGACTATAGGGCCAGAGGAAATATCCTCCAATCAAAATGAGAAAGAAGTTTTCTGGGAAACTCCTTTGTGATCTGTGAATTCATCTCACAGAGTTACAGCTTTCCCCTCAAGAAGCCTTTCTCTAAGACTGTTCTTGTGGAATTTGCAAAGTGATATTTGGAAGCCCATAGAGGGATATGGTGAAAAAGAAAACATCTTCCGTTATAAACTGGAAAGAAGCTTTCTGAGAAACTGCTTTGTGTTCTGTTAATTCATCTCAGAGATTTACAGCTTTCCCTTCAAGAAGCCTTTCGCTAATTCTGTTCTTGTGGAATTGGCAAAGTGATATTTTGAAGCCCTTAGAGGGCTATGGTGAAAAAGAAAATATTTTCCGTTAAAAACTGGAAAGAAGCTTTCTGAGAAATTGCTTGGTGTTCTGTTAATTCATCTCACAGAGTTACATCTTTCCCTTCAAGATGGCTTTCGCTAAGGCTGTTCTTGTGGTATTGGCAAAGTGATATTTGGAAGCCCATAGAGGGCTATGGTGAAAAAGGAAATATCTTTCGTTAAAAATTTGAAAGAAGCTTTCTGAGAAACTGCTTTTGTTCTGTTAATTCATCTTACAGAGTTACAGCTTTCCCTTCTGGAAGCCTTTCGCTAAGGCCGTTCTTGTGGAATTGGCAATGTGATATTTGGAAGCCCATAAAGGGCTATGGTGAAAAAGGATATATCTTCCGTTAAACACTGGAAAGAAACTTTCTGAGAAACTGCTTTGTGTTCTGTTAATTCATCTCACCGAGTTAAAGCTTTCCCCTCTAGAAGCCTTTCGCTCAGGCAGTTCTTGTGGAATTTGGAAAGTGATATTTGGAAGCCCATGAGGGCTATGGTGAAAAAGAGAATATTTTCAGTTAAAAACTGTAAAGAAGTTTTCGGAGATACTGCTTTGTGTTCTGTTAATTCATCTAACAGAGTTACAGTGTTCCCTTCAAGAAGCCTTTCGCTGAGGCTGTTCTTGCGGAATTTGCAAGGTGATATTTGGAAGCCCCTAGAGGGCAATGGTGAAAAAGAAATATCTTCCGTTAAAAACGAAAGAAGCTTTCTGAGAAACTCCTTTGTGTTCTGTTAATTCATCTCACAGAGTTACAGCTTTCCCTTCAAGAAGCCTTTCGCTAAGACTGTTCTTGTGGAATTTGCAATGTGATATTTGGAAGCCCTTAGAGGGCTATGGTGAGAAAGGAAATATCTTCCGCTAAAAACTAGAAAGAATCTTTCTGAGAAACTGCTTTTGTTCTGTTAACTCATGATACAGAGTTACATCATTCCCTTCAAGAAACCTTTCGCTAAGACTGTTCTTGTGGAATTTCCAAAGTGATATTTGAAAGCCCATAGTGGTCTTTGGTGAAAAAGGAAATATCTTCCGTAAATAATTTGAAAGAAGCTTTCTGAGAAACTGCTTTGTGTTCTGTTAATTCATCTCACAGAATTACATCTTTCTCTTCAATAAGCCTTTCGCTAAGGCTGTTCTTGTGGAATATTCAAAGTGATATTTGGAAGCCCTTTTAGAGGGCTATGGTGAAAAAGAAAAAATCTTCCGTTAAAAACTGGAAAGAAGCTTTCTGAGAAACTGCTTTGTGTTTTGTTAATTCATGTTACAGAGTTACAGCTTTGCCTTTAAGAAGCCTTTCTCTAAGACTGTTCTTGTGGAATTGGAAAAGTGATATTTGGAAGCCCATTGAGGGCTATGGTGAAAAAGGAAATATCTTCCGTTAAAAACTGAAAGAAGCTTTCTGAGAAACTGCTTTGTGTTCTGTTAATTCACCTCACAGAGTTACATCTTTCCTTTCAAGTAGCCTTTCACTAAGGCTGTTCTTGTGGAATTGGCAAAGTGATATTTGGAAACCCTTAGAGGGCTATGGTGAAAAAGGAAATATCTTCCGTTAAAAACTGGAAAGAAACTTTTTGAGAAACTACTTTGTGTTCTGTTAATTCAGCTCACAGAGATACATCTTTAACTTCAAGAAGCCTTCCGCTAAGGCTGTTCTTGTGGAATTGGCAAAGTGATATTTGAAAGCCCATAGAGGGCTATGGTGAAAAAGGAAATATCTTCCGTTAAAAACTGGAAGGATGGTTTCTGAGAAACTGCTCTATGTTCTGCTAATTCATCTCACAGAGCTACAGCTTTCGCCTCAATAATCCTTTCTCTAAGACTGTTCTTGTGGAATTTGCAAAGTGATATTTGGAAGCCCATAGAGGGCTATGGTGAAAAAGGAAATATCTTCCGTTAAAAACTGGAAAGAAGCTTTCTGAGAAACTGCTTTGTATTCTGTTAATTCATCTCACAGAGTTCCCGCTTTCCCCACAATAAGCCTTCGGCTACGCGGTTCTTGTGGAATTGGCAAAGTGATATTTTGAAGCCCATAGAGGGTTATGGTGAAAAAGTAATTATCTTATGTTAAAAGCTGGAAAGAAGTTTGTGAGAAACTGCTTTGGTTCTGTCAATTCATTTCACAGAGTTACACCTTTCCCCTCAAGAATACTTTCGCTAAGGCTGTTCTTGTGGAATTTGTAAAGTGATATTTGGACGCCCATAGAGGGCTATGGTGAAAAAGGAAATCTCTTCCGTTAAAAACTGGAAAGAAGCTTTCTGAGAAACTGCTTTGTGTTCTGTTAATTTATCTTACAGAGTTACATCTTTCCCATCAAGAAGCCTTTTGCTAGGGCTATCATTGAGGAATTGGAAAAGTGATATTTTGAATCCCATAGAGGGCTATGGTGAAAAAGGAAATATCTTCAGTAAAAAACTGGAAAGAAGCCTTCTGAGAAACTGCTTTGTGTTCTGTTAATTCATCTCACAGAGTTACAGCTTTTCCCTCAAGAAGCCTTTCGCTATGGCGTTTCTTGTGGAATTTGCAAAGTGATATTTGGAAGCCCATAGAGGGATATGGTGAAAAAGGAAGTATCTTCCGTTAAAAACTGGAAAGAAGCTTTCTTAGAAACTGCTTTGTGTTCTCTTAATTCATCTCCCAGAGTTACATCTTTAACTTCAAGAAACCTTTCACTAAGGCTGTTCTTGTGGAATTTGCAAAGTGATATTTGGAAGCCCATAGAGGGCTATGGTAAAAAAGGAAATATCGTCCGTTAAAAACGGGAAAGAATCTTTCTGAGAAACTGCTTTGTGTTTTTTTAATTCATCTTACGGAGTTACAGCTATGCCTTCAAGAAGCCTTTCTCTAAGACTGTACTTATGGAACTTGAAATGTGACATTTGGAAGCCCGTAGAGGGCTATGGTTAAAAAAGGAAATATGTTCCGTTAAAAACTGGAAAGAAGCTTTCTGAGAAACTGTTTGTGTTCTGTTAATTCATCTCAGAGCGTCACATCTTTCACCTCCAGAAGCCTTTCTCTAAGACTGTTCTTGTGGAATTTGCAAAGAGATATTTGGAAGCCCATAGAGGGCTACGGTGAAAAAGGAAATATCTTCCGTTAAAAACTAGAAAGAGGCTTTCTGAGAAACTGCCTTGTGTTCTGTTAATTCATCTCACAGAGTTACATCTTTCCCTTCAAGAAGCCTTTCGCTAAGTCTGTTCTTGTGGAATTGGCAAAGTGATATTGGGAACCCATAGAGGGCTTTGGTGAAAAAGGAAATATCTTCAGTAAAAAACTGGAAAGAAGCCTTCTGAGAAACTGCTTTGTGTTCTGTTAATTCATCTCACAGAGTTACAGTTTTCCCCTCAAGAAGCCTTTCGCTAAGGCTCTTCTTGTGGAATTGGCAAAGTGATATTTGGTAGCTTGTAGAGGGCTTTGGGGAAAAAGGAAATATCTTCCGTTAAAAACTGGAAAGAAGCTTTCTGAGAAACTGCTTTATGTTCTGTTAATTCATCTCATAGGGTTACAGCTTTCCCCTCAAGAAGCCCTTCACTAAGACAGTTCTTGTGGAATTTGCAAAGTGATATTTGGAAGCCCATAGAGGGCTATGGTGAAAAAGGAAATATCTTCCGTTCAAAACTGGAAAGAAGCTTTCTGAGAAACTGCTCTGTGCTCCGTTAATTCATCTCACAGAGTTACATCCTTCCCTTCAAGAAGCCTTTCGCTAAGACTGTTCTTGTGGAATTTGCAAAGTGATACTTGGAAGCTCATGAGGGCTATCGTGAAAAAGAGAATGTCTTCAGTTAAAAACTGTAGAGAAGCTTTCTGAGAAACTGCTTTGTGTTCTGTTAATTCATATTACAAAGTTACAGCTTTCCCTTCAAGGAGCCTTTCGCTAAGACTGTTCTTGTGGAAATGGCAAAGCGATATCTGGAAGCCCATAGAAGGCTATGGTGAAAAAGGGAAATATCTTCCGTGAAAAACTGGAAAGAAGCTCTCTGAGAAACTGCTTTGTGTTCTGTTAATTCATCTCACAGAGTTATAGCTTTCCCCTCAAGATTCCTTTCGCTAAGGCTGTTCTTGTTGAATTTGCAAAGTGATATTTGGAAGACTATGAGGGCTATGTTGAAAAAGAGAATATCTTCAGTTAAAAACTGTAAAGAAGCTTTCTGAGAAACTGCTTTGTATTCTCTTAATTCATCTCACAGAGTTTCAGTGTTCCCTTCTAGAAGCCTTTCTCTAAGACTGTTCTTGTGGAATTTGCAAAGTGATATTTGGAAGCCCATAGAGGGCTAAGGTGTAAAGGGAAATATCTTCCGATAAACACTGGAAAGAAGGTTTCTGAGAAACTGCTTTGTGTTCTGTTAATTCATCTCACAGAGTTACAACTTTCCCTTCAAGAAGCCTTTGGCTAAGGCTGTTCTTGTGGAATTTGCAAAGTGATATTTGGAAGCCCATGAGGGCTATGGTGAAAAAGATAAGGTCATCAGTTAAAAACTGTAAAAAAGCTTTCTGAGAAACTGCTTTGTGTTCTGTTAATTCATCTTAGAAAGATACAGCTTTCTCTTCAAGAAACCTTTCGCTAAGACTGTTCTTGTGGAATTTGCAAAGTGATATCTGGAAGCCCATAGAGGGCTATGGTGGAAAAGGAAATATCTTCCGTTAAAACTTGGAAAAAATCTTTTTCAGAAACTGCTTTGTGTTCTGTTAATTCATCTCACAGAATTACAGCTTTCCCCTCAAGAAGCCTTTCGCTAAGACTATTCTTCTGTAATTTTCAAAGTGATATTTGGTAGCCCTTAGAGGGCTATGGTGAAAAAGGAAATATCTTCCGTTAAAAACTGGAAAGAAGCGTTCTGAGAAACTGCTTTGTGTTTTGTTAATTCATCTTACAGAGTTACAGCTTTCCCTTAAAGAAGCCTTTCTCTAAGACTGTTCTTGTGGAATTTGCAAAGTGATATTTGGAAGCCCATAGAGGGATATGGTGAAAAAGAAAACATCTTCCGTTATAAACTGGAAAGAAGCTTTCTGAGAAACTGCTTTGTGTTCTGTTAATTCATCTCAGAGATTTACAGCTTTCCCTTCAAGAAGCCTTTCGCTAATTCTGTTCTTGTGGAATTGGCAGAGTGATATTTTGAAGCCCTTAGAGGGCTATGGTGAAAAAGAAAATATTTTCCGTTAAAAACTGGAAAGAAGCTTTCTGAGAAATTGCTTGGTGTTCTGTTAATTCATCTCACGGAGTTACATCTTTCCCTTCAAGATGGCTTTCGCTAAGGCTGTTCTTGTGGTATTGGCAAAGTGATATTTGGAAGCCCATAGAGGGCTATGGTGAAAAAGGAAATATCTTTCGTTAAAAATTTGAAAGAAGCTTTCTGAGAAACTGCTTTTGTTCTGTTAATTCATCTTACAGAGTTACAGCTTTCCCATCAAGAAGCATTTCGCTAAGACTGTTCTTGTGGAATTTCGAAACTGATATTTGGAAGCCATGAGTGCTATGGTGAAAAAGAGAATATCTTCAGTTAAAAACTGTAAAGAAGCTTTCTGAGAAACTACTTTGTGTTCTGTTAATTGATCTTACAGAATTACATCTTTCCCTTCAAGAAGCCTTTCGCTAAGGCTGTTCTTGTGGAATTTGCAAAGTGATATTTGGAAGCCCATAGACGGCTATGGTGAAAAAGGAAATATCTTCCGTTAAAAGCTGGAAAGAAGCTTTCTGAGAAACTGCTTTGTGTTCTGTTAATTCATCTCACAGAGTTACATCTTTAACTTCAAGAAACCTTTCGCTAAGGCTGTTCTTGTGGAATTTGCAAAGTGATATTTGGAAGCCCATAGAGGGCTATGGTGAAAAAGGAAATATCTTCCGTTAAAAACTGGATAGAAGCTTTCTGAGAAACCGCGTTGTGTTCTGTTAATTCATCTCACAGCGTTACATCTTTCCCTTCAAGAAGCCTTTCGCTAAGGCTGTTCTTGTGGAATTGGCAAAGTGATATTTGGAAGCCCAGAGAGGGTTATGGTGAAAAAGGAAATATCTTCCGTTAAAAACTGGAAAGAAGCTTTCTGAAAAACTGCTTTGTGTTCTGTTAATTCATCTCACGGAGTTGCAGCTTTCCCCTCAAGAAGCCTTTCGTTAAGGCTCTTCTTGTGGAATTTGGAAAGTGATATTTGAAAGCCTATGAGGGCTATGGTGAAAAAGAGTATATCTTCAGTTAAAAACTGTAAAGAAGCTTTCTGAGAAACTGCTTTGTGTTTTGTGAATTCATCTCACAGAGTTACAGCTTTCCCCTCCAGGAGCCGTTCGTAAGAATGCTTTTATGGAATTTGCAAAGGTATATTTGGAAGCCCATAGAACCCTACGTTGAAAAAGAAATTATCCTCCGATGAAAACTGTAAAGAAGCTTTCTGAGAGACTGTTTGTGACGTGTGACTTCCACACACTGAGATACAGCTGTGTTTCATGGAGTTGTTTGCTAGCCTTTTTTCTGTGGAATCTGAGAACTGATATTTCGGATCCCTTGGAAGAGTATAGGGCCAAAGGAAACATCCTCCGATCAAAATGAGAAAGAATCTTTCTGAGAAACTTCTTTGTAATCTGTGAATTCATCTCACAGATTTACTACTTTCTCCTCAAGAAGCCTTACGCTAAGACTGTTGTTGTGGAATTTTCAAAGTGATTTTTGGAAGCCCATGGATGGGTGTGGTGAAAAGTGAAATATCCTCCGATAAAAACTGGAAAGAAGCTTTCTGAGAGACTGCTTTGTGTTCTGTGAATTCACCTCAAAAAGTTACCGCCTTCGCCTCCAGAATCCTTTCACTAAGACTGTTCTTATGGAATTTACAAAGGGATATTTGGAAACTCATAGAGGTCTATGGTGAAAAAGAAAATATCCTCAGAAGAAAACTGGAAAGAAGTTTTTGAGAAACTGCTTTGTGGTGTGTGACTTCCACTCACTGAGTTACAGTTGTATTTCGTGGAGCTGTTTGCTAGCCTTATTTGAGGATTCTGAGAACTGATACTTTAGATCCCTTGGAAGACTACAGGGCCAAAGGAAACATCCTCCGATCAAAATGAGAAAGAATCTTTCTGAGAAACTTCTTTGTAATCTGTGAATTCATCTCACAGATTTACTACTTTCTCCTCAAGAAGCCTTACGCTAAGACTGTTGTTGTGGAATTTTCAAAGTGATTTTTGGAAGCCCATGGATGGGTGTGGTGAAAAGTGAAATATCCTCCGATAAAAACTGGAAAGAAGCTTTCTGAGAGACTGCTTTGTGTTCTGTGAATTCACCTCAAAAGGTTACCGCCTTCGCCTCCAGAATCCTTTCACTAAGACTGTTCTTATGGAATTTACAAAGGGATATTTGGAAACTCATAGAGGTCTATGGTGAAAAAGAAAATATCCTCAGAAGAAAACTGGAAAGAAGTTTTTGAGAAACTGCTTTGTGGTGTGTGACTTCCACTCACTGAGTTACAGTTGTATTTCGTGGAGCTGTTTGCTAGCCTTATTTGAGGATTCTGAGAACTGATACTTTAGATCCCTTGGAAGACTACAGGGCCAAAGGAAATATCCTCTGATAAAAATGAGAAAGAAGCTTTCTGAGAAACTTCTTTGTGATCTGTGAATTCATCTCACAGAGCTACAGCTTTCCCCTCAAGAAGCCTTTGTCTAAGACTGTTCTTGTGGAATATGCAAAATGATATTTGGAAGCCCATGGAGGGCTATGTTGAAAAGGAAAATATTCTCAGATAACAAAAGGAAAGAAGTTTTCAGAGAAACTGCTTTGTGTTCTGTGAATTCATCTCACAGAGTTACAGCTTTCTCCTCCAGAAGTCATTCGCTAAGACTGTTCTTATGCAATTTGCAAAGATATTTGGAAGCCCGTAGAGGCCTATGGTGAAAAACAAAACATCCTCAGAGGAAAACTGTAAAGAAGCTTTCTGAGAAACTGTTTTCTGATGTGTGACTTCCACTCACTGGGTTACAGCTGTATTTCATGGAGCTGTTTGTTGGCCTTATTTCTGTGGAATCTGAGAAATGATATTTCGGATCCGTTTGAAGACTATAAGACCAAAGGAAATCTCCTCCGATCAAAATGAGAAAGAAACTTTCTGAGAAACTGCTTTGTGATCTGTGAATTCATCTCACAGAGTTACAGCTTTCCCCTCAAGAACCCTTTCGCTAAGACTGTTCTTGTGAAATTTGCAAAGTGATATTTGGAAGCCCATGGAGGGCTATGGTGAAAAGGGAAATATCCTCAGATCCAAACTGGAAAGAAGCTTTCTGAGAAACTGCTGTGTGTTCTGTGAATTCATCTCACAGAGTTACAGCTTTCCCCACCAGAAGCCGTTCGCTAAAAGTGTTCTTGTGGAATTTGCAAAGGGATATTTGGAAGCCATTAGAGGCCTATGGTGAATAAGAAAATATCCTCAGATGAAAACTGGAAAGAACCTTTCTGGGAAACGGCTTTGTGTTGTGTGTCTTCCAATCACTGAGTTACAGCTGTATTCTGTGGAGCTGCTTGCTAGCCTTATTTCTGTGGAATCTGAGAACTGATATTGTGAATCCCTTTGAAGACTATAGGGCCAAAGGAAATATCCTCCGAACAAAATGAGAAAGAAGCGTTCTCAGAAACTTCTTTGTGATCTGTGAATTCATCGCATAGAGTTACAGCTTTCCCCTACAGAAGCCGTTCGCTAAGACTGTTCTTTTGGAATTTGCAAAGGGATATTTGGAAGCACGTAGAGGCCAAGGATGAAAAAGAAAATATCCACAGATGAAAACTGTAAGGAAGCTTTCTGAGAAACTGCTTTGTGATGTGTGACTTTCACTCACTGAGTTAGAGCTGTATTTCGTGTAGCTATTTTCTAGCCTTATTTCTGTGGATTCTGAGAACTGTTATTTCGGATCCCTTTGAAGACTATAGGGCCAGAGGAAATATCCTCCAATCAAAATGAGAAAGAAGTTTTCTGGGAAACTCCTTTGTGATCTGTGAATTCATCTCACAGAGTTACAGCTTTCCCCTCAAGAAGCCTTTCTCTAAGACTGTTCTTGTGGAATTTGCAAAGTGATATTTGGAAGCCCATAGAGGGATATGGTGAAAAAGAAAACATCTTCCGTTATAAACTGGAAAGAAGCTTTCTGAGAAACTGCTTTGTGTTCTGTTAATTCATCTCAGAGATTTACAGCTTTCCCTTCAAGAAGCCTTTCGCTAATTCTGTTCTTGTGGAATTGGCAAAGTGATATTTTGAAGCCCTTAGAGGGCTATGCTGAAAAAGAAAATATTTTCCGTTAAAAACTGGAAAGAAGCTTTCTGAGAAATTGCTTTGTGTTCTGTTAATTCATCTCACAGAGTTACAGTGTTCCCTTCAAGAAGCCTTTCGCTGAGGCTGTTCTTGCGGAATTTGCAAGGTGATATTTGGAAGCCCCTAGAGGGCAATGGTGAAAAAGGAAATATCTTCCGTTAAAAACTGGAAAGAAGCTTTCTGAGAAACTCCTTTGTGTTCTGTTAATTCATCTCACAGAGTTACAGCTTTCCCTTCAAGAAGCCTTTCGCTAAGACTGTTCTTGTGGAATTGGCAATGTGATATTTGGAAGCCCTTAGAGGGCTATGGTGAGAAAGGAAATATCTTCCGCTAAAAACTAGAAAGAATCTTTCTGAGAAACTGCTTTTGTTCTGTTAACTCATGATACAGAGTTACATCATTCCCTTCAAGAAACCTTTCGCTAAGACTGTTCTTGTGGAATTTCCAAAGTGATATTTGAAAGCCCATAGTGGTCTTTGGTGAAAAAGGAAATATCTTCCGTAAATAATTTGAAAGAAGCTTTCTGAGAAACTGCTTTGTGTTCTGTTAATTCATCTCACAGAATTACATCTTTCTCTTCAATAAGCCTTTCGCTAAGGCTGTTCTTGTGGAATATTCAAAGTGATATTTGGAAGCCCTTTTAGAGGGCTATGGTGAAAAAGAAAAAATCTTCCGTTAAAAACTGAAAAGAAGCTTTCTGAGAAACTGCTTTGTGTTTTGTTAATTCATGTTACAGAGTTACAGCTTTGCCTTTAAGAAGCCTTTCTCTAAGACTGTTCTTGTGGAATTGGAAAAGTGATATTTGGAAGCCCATTGAGGGCTATGGTGAAAAAGGAAATATCTTCCGTTAAAAACTGAAAGAAGCTTTCTGAGAAACTGCTTTGTGTTCTGTTAATTCACCTCACAGAGTTACATCTTTCCTTTCAAGTAGCCTTTCACTAAGGCTGTTCTTGTGGAATTGGCAAAGTGATATTTGGAAACCCTTAGAGGGCTATGGTGAAAAAGGAAATATCTTCCGTTAAAAACTGGAAAGAAACTTTTTGAGAAACTACTTTGTGTTCTGTTAATTCAGCTCACAGAGATACATCTTTAACTTCAAGAAGCCTTCCGCTAAGGCTGTTCTTGTGGAATTGGCAAAGTGATATTTGAAAGCCCATAGAGGGCTATGGTGAAAAAGGAAATATCTTCCGTTAAAAACTGGAAGGATGGTTTCTGAGAAACTGCTCTATGTTCTGCTAATTCATCTCACAGAACTACAGCTTTCGCCTCAATAATCCTTTCTCTAAGACTGTTCTTGTGGAATTTGCAAAGTGATATTTGGAAGCCCATAGAGGGCTATGGTGAAAAAGGAAATATCTTCCGTTAAAAACTGGAAAGAAGCTTTCTGAGAAACTGCTTTGTATTCTGTTAATTCATCTCACAGAGTTCCCGCTTTCCCCACAATAAGCCTTCGGCTACGCGGTTCTTGTGGAATTGGCAAAGTGATATTTTGAAGCCCATAGAGGGTTATGGTGAAAAAGTAATTATCTTATGTTAAAAGCTGGAAAGAAGTTTGTGAGAAATTGCTTTGGTTCTGTCAATTCATTTCACAGAGTTACACCTTTCCCCTCAAGAATACTTTCGCTAAGGCTGTTCTTGTGGAATTTGCAAAGTGATATTTGGACGCCCATAGAGGGGTATGGTGAAAAAGGAAATCTCTTCCGTTAAAAACTGGAAAGAAGCTTTCTGAGAAACTGCTTTGTGTTCTGTTAATTTATCTTACAGAGTTACATCTTTCCCATCAAGAAGCCTTTTGCTAGGGCTATCATTGAGGAATTGGAAAAGTGATATTTGGAATCCCATAGAGGGCTATGGTGAAAAAGGAAATATCTTCAGTAAAAAACTGGAAAGAAGCTTTCTGAGAAACTGCTTTGTGTTCTGTTAATTCATCTCACAGAGTTACAGCTTTTCCCTCAAGAAGCCTTTCGCTATGGCGTTTCTTGTGGAATTTGCAAAGTGATATTTGGAAGCCCATAGAGGGATATGGTGAAAAAGGAAGTATCTTCCGTTAAAAACTGGAAAGAAGCTTTCTGAGAAACTGCTTTGTGTTCTCTTAATTCATCTCACAGAGTTACATCTTTAACTTCAAGAAACCTTTCACTAAGGCTGTTCTTGTGGAATTTGCAAAGTGATATTTGGAAGCCCATAGAGGGCTATGGTAAAAAAGGAAATATCGTCCGTTAAAAACGGGAAAGAATCTTTCTGAGAAACTGCTTTGTGTTTTTTTAATTCATCTTACAGAGTTACAGCTATGCCTTCAAGAAGCCTTTCTCTAAGACTGTACTTATGGAACTTGAAATGTGACATTTGGAAGCCCGTAGAGGGCTATGGTTAAAAAAGGAAATATGTTCCGTTAAAAACTGGAAAGAAGCTTTCTGAGAAACTGTTTGTGTTCTGTTAATTCATCTCAGAGCGTCACATCTTTCACCTCCAGAAGCCTTTCTCTAAGACTGTTCTTGTGGAATTTGCAAAGAGATATTTGGAAGCCCATAGAGGGCTATGGTGAAAAAGGAAATATCTTCCGTTAAAAACTGGATAGAAGCTTTCTGAGAAACCGCGTTGTGTTCTGTTAATTCATCTCACAGCGTTACATCTTTCCCTTCAAGAAGCCTTTCGCTAAGGCTGTTCTTGTGGAATTGGCAAAGTGATATTTGGAAGCCCAGAGAGGGTTATGGTGAAAAAGGAAATATCTTCCGTTAAAAACTGGAAAGAAGCTTTCTGAAAAACTGCTTTGTGTTCTGTTAATTCATCTCACGGAGTTGCAGCTTTCCCCTCAAGAAGCCTTTCGTTAAGGCTCTTCTTGTGGAATTTGGAAAGTGATATTTGAAAGCCTATGAGGGCTATGGTGAAAAAGAGTATATCTTCAGTTAAAAACTGTAAAGAAGCTTTCTGAGAAACTGCTTTGTGTTTTGTGAATTCATCTCACAGAGTTACAGCTTTCCCCTCCAGGAGCCGTTCGTAAGAATGCTTTTATGGAATTTGCAAAGGTATATTTGGAAGCCCATAGAACCCTACGTTGAAAAAGAAATTATCCTCCGATGAAAACTGTAAAGAAGCTTTCTGAGAGACTGTTTGTGACGTGTGACTTCCACACACTGAGATACAGCTGTGTTTCATGGAGTTGTTTGCTAGCCTTTTTTCTGTGGAATCTGAGAACTGATATTTCGGATCCCTTGGAAGAGTATAGGGCCAAAGGAAACATCCTCCGATCAAAATGAGAAAGAATATTTCTGAGAAACTTCTTTGTAATCTGTGAATTCATCTCACAGATTTACTACTTTCTCCTCAAGAAGCCTTACGCTAAGACTGTTGTTGTGGAATTTTCAAAGTGATTTTTGGAAGCCCATGGATGGGTGTGGTGAAAAGTGAAATATCCTCCGATAAAAACTGGAAAGAAGCTTTCTGAGAGACTGCTTTGTGTTCTGTGAATTCACCTCAAAAAGTTACCGCCTTCGCCTCCAGAATCCTTTCACTAAGACTGTTCTTATGGAATTTACAAAGGGATATTTGGAAACTCATAGAGGTCTATGGTGAAAAAGAAAATATCCTCAGAAGAAAACTGGAAAGAAGTTTTTGAGAAACTGCTTTGTGGTGTGTGACTTCCACTCACTGAGTTACAGTTGTATTTCGTGGAGCTGTTTGCTAGCCTTATTTGAGGATTCTGAGAACTGATACTTTAGATCCCTTGGAAGACTACAGGGCCAAAGGAAACATCCTCCGATCAAAATGAGAAAGAATCTTTCTGAGAAACTTCTTTGTAATCTGTGAATTCATCTCACAGATTTACTACTTTCTCCTCAAGAAGCCTTACGCTAAGACTGTTGTTGTGGAATTTTCAAAGTGATTTTTGGAAGCCCATGGATGGGTGTGGTGAAAAGTGAAATATCCTCCGATAAAAACTGGAAAGAAGCTTTCTGAGAGACTGCTTTGTGTTCTGTGAATTCACCTCAAAAGGTTACCGCCTTCGCCTCCAGAATCCTTTCACTAAGACTGTTCTTATGGAATTTACAAAGGGATATTTGGAAACTCATAGAGGTCTATGGTGAAAAAGAAAATATCCTCAGAAGAAAACTGGAAAGAAGTTTTTGAGAAACTGCTTTGTGGTGTGTGACTTCCACTCACTGAGTTACAGTTGTATTTCGTGGAGCTGTTTGCTAGCCTTATTTGAGGATTCTGAGAACTGATACTTTAGATCCCTTGGAAGACTACAGGGCCAAAGGAAATATCCTCTGATAAAAATGAGAAAGAAGCTTTCTGAGAAACTTCTTTGTGATCTGTGAATTCATCTCACAGAGCTACAGCTTTCCCCTCAAGAAGCCTTTGTCTAAGACTGTTCTTGTGGAATATGCAAAATGATATTTGGAAGCCCATGGAGGGCTATGTTGAAAAGGAAAATATTCTCAGATAACAAAAGGAAAGAAGTTTTCAGAGAAACTGCTTTGTGTTCTGTGAATTCATCTCACAGAGTTACAGCTTTCTCCTCCAGAAGTCATTCGCTAAGACTGTTCTTATGCAATTTGCAAAGATATTTGGAAGCCCGTAGAGGCCTATGGTGAAAAACAAAACATCCTCAGAGGAAAACTGTAAAGAAGCTTTCTGAGAAACTGTTTTCTGATGTGTGACTTCCACTCACTGGGTTACAGCTGTATTTCATGGAGCTGTTTGTTGGCCTTATTTCTGTGGAATCTGAGAAATGATATTTCGGATCCGTTTGAAGACTATAAGACCAAAGGAAATCTCCTCCGATCAAAATGAGAAAGAAACTTTCTGAGAAACTGCTTTGTGATCTGTGAATTCATCTCACAGAGTTACAGCTTTCCCCTCAAGAACCCTTTCGCTAAGACTGTTCTTGTGAAATTTGCAAAGTGATATTTGGAAGCCCATGGAGGGCTATGGTGAAAAGGGAAATATCCTCAGATCCAAACTGGAAAGAAGCTTTCTGAGAAACTGCTGTGTGTTCTGTGAATTCATCTCACAGAGTTACAGCTTTCCCCACCAGAAGCCGTTCGCTAAAAGTGTTCTTGTGGAATTTGCAAAGGGATATTTGGAAGCCATTAGAGGCCTATGGTGAATAAGAAAATATCCTCAGATGAAAACTGGAAAGAACCTTTCTGGGAAACGGCTTTGTGTTGTGTGTCTTCCAATCACTGAGTTACAGCTGTATTCTGTGGAGCTGCTTGCTAGCCTTATTTCTGTGGAATCTGAGAACTGATATTGTGAATCCCTTTGAAGACTATAGGGCCAAAGGAAATATCCTCCGAACAAAATGAGAAAGAAGCGTTCTCAGAAACTTCTTTGTGATCTGTGAATTCATCGCATAGAGTTACAGCTTTCCCCTACAGAAGCCGTTCGCTAAGACTGTTCTTTTGGAATTTGCAAAGGGATATTTGGAAGCACGTAGAGGCCAAGGATGAAAAAGAAAATATCCACAGATGAAAACTGTAAGGAAGCTTTCTGAGAAACTGCTTTGTGATGTGTGACTTTCACTCACTGAGTTAGAGCTGTATTTCGTGTAGCTATTTTCTAGCCTTATTTCTGTGGATTCTGAGAACTGTTATTTCGGATCCCTTTGAAGACTATAGGGCCAGAGGAAATATCCTCCAATCAAAATGAGAAAGAAGTTTTCTGGGAAACTCCTTTGTGATCTGTGAATTCATCTCACAGAGTTACAGCTTTCCCCTCAAGAAGCCTTTCTCTAAGACTGTTCTTGTGGAATTTGCAAAGTGATATTTGGAAGCCCATAGAGGGATATGGTGAAAAAGAAAACATCTTCCGTTATAAACTGGAAAGAAGCTTTCTGAGAAACTGCTTTGTGTTCTGTTAATTCATCTCAGAGATTTACAGCTTTCCCTTCAAGAAGCCTTTCGCTAATTCTGTTCTTGTGGAATTGGCAAAGTGATATTTTGAAGCCCTTAGAGGGCTATGCTGAAAAAGAAAATATTTTCCGTTAAAAACTGGAAAGAAGCTTTCTGAGAAATTGCTTTGTGTTCTGTTAATTCATCTCACAGAGTTACAGTGTTCCCTTCAAGAAGCCTTTCGCTGAGGCTGTTCTTGCGGAATTTGCAAGGTGATATTTGGAAGCCCCTAGAGGGCAATGGTGAAAAAGGAAATATCTTCCGTTAAAAACTGGAAAGAAGCTTTCTGAGAAACTCCTTTGTGTTCTGTTAATTCATCTCACAGAGTTACAGCTTTCCCTTCAAGAAGCCTTTCGCTAAGACTGTTCTTGTGGAATTGGCAATGTGATATTTGGAAGCCCTTAGAGGGCTATGGTGAGAAAGGAAATATCTTCCGCTAAAAACTAGAAAGAATCTTTCTGAGAAACTGCTTTTGTTCTGTTAACTCATGATACAGAGTTACATCATTCCCTTCAAGAAACCTTTCGCTAAGACTGTTCTTGTGGAATTTCCAAAGTGATATTTGAAAGCCCATAGTGGTCTTTGGTGAAAAAAGAAATATCTTCCGTAAATAATTTGAAAGAAGTTTTCTGAGAAACTGCTTTGTGTTCTGTTAATTCATCTCACAGAATTACATCTTTCTCTTCAATAAGCCTTTCGCTAAGGCTGTTCTTGTGGAATATTCAAAGTGATATTTGGAAGCCCTTTTAGAGGGCTATGGTGAAAAAGAAAAAATCTTCCGTTAAAAACTGGAAAGAAGCTTTCTGAGAAACTGCTTTGTGTTTTGTTAATTCATGTTACAGAGTTACAGCTTTGCCTTTAAGAAGCCTTTCTCTAAGACTGTTCTTGTGGAATTGGAAAAGTGATATTTGGAAGCCCATTGAGGGCTATGGTGAAAAAGGAAATATCTTCCGTTAAAAACTGAAAGAAGCTTTCTGAGAAACTGCTTTGTGTTCTGTTAATTCACCTCACAGAGTTACATCTTTCCTTTCAAGTAGCCTTTCACTAAGGCTGTTCTTGTGGAATTGGCAAAGTGATATTTGGAAACCCTTAGAGGGCTATGGTGAAAAAGGAAATATCTTCCGTTAAAAACTGGAAAGAAACTTTTTGAGAAACTACTTTGTGTTCTGTTAATTCAGCTCACAGAGATACATCTTTAACTTCAAGAAGCCTTCCGCTAAGGCTGTTCTTGTGGAATTGGCAAAGTGATATTTGAAAGCCCATAGAGGGCTATGGTGAAAAAGGAAATATCTTCCGTTAAAAACTGGAAGGATGGTTTCTGAGAAACTGCTCTATGTTCTGCTAATTCATCTCACAGAACTACAGCTTTCGCCTCAATAATCCTTTCTCTAAGACTGTTCTTGTGGAATTTGCAAAGTGATATTTGGAAGCCCATAGAGGGCTATGGTGAAAAAGGAAATATCTTCCGTTAAAAACTGGAAAGAAGCTTTCTGAGAAACTGCTTTGTATTCTGTTAATTCATCTCACAGAGTTCCCGCTTTCCCCACAATAAGCCTTCGGCTACGCGGTTCTTGTGGAATTGGCAAAGTGATATTTTGAAGCCCATAGAGGGTTATGGTGAAAAAGTAATTATCTTATGTTAAAAGCTGGAAAGAAATTTGTGAGAAATTGCTTTGGTTCTGTCAATTCATTTCACAGAGTTACACCTTTCCCCTCAAGAATACTTTCGCTAAGGCTGTTCTTGTGGAATTTGCAAAGTGATATTTGGACGCCCATAGAGGGGTATGGTGAAAAAGGAAATCTCTTCCGTTAAAAACTGGAAAGAAGCTTTCTGAGAAACTGCTTTGTGTTCTGTTAATTTATCTTACAGAGTTACATCTTTCCCATCAAGAAGCCTTTTGCTAGGGCTATCATTGAGGAATTGGAAAAGTGATATTTGGAATCCCATAGAGGGCTATGGTGAAAAAGGAAATATCTTCAGTAAAAAACTGGAAAGAAGCTTTCTGAGAAACTGCTTTGTGTTCTGTTAATTCATCTCACAGAGTTACAGCTTTTCCCTCAAGAAGCCTTTCGCTATGGCGTTTCTTGTGGAATTTGCAAAGTGATATTTGGAAGCCCATAGAGGGATATGGTGAAAAAGGAAGTATCTTCCGTTAAAAACTGGAAAGAAGCTTTCTGAGAAACTGCTTTGTGTTCTCTTAATTCATCTCACAGAGTTACATCTTTAACTTCAAGAAACCTTTCACTAAGGCTGTTCTTGTGGAATTTGCAAAGTGATATTTGGAAGCCCATAGAGGGCTATGGTAAAAAAGGAAATATCGTCCGTTAAAAACGGGAAAGAATCTTTCTGAGAAACTGCTTTGTGTTTTTTTAATTCATCTTACAGAGTTACAGCTATGCCTTCAAGAAGCCTTTCTCTAAGACTGTACTTATGGAACTTGAAATGTGACATTTGGAAGCCCGTAGAGGGCTATGGTTAAAAAAGGAAATATGTTCCGTTAAAAACTGGAAAGAAGCTTTCTGAGAAACTGTTTGTGTTCTGTTAATTCATCTCAGAGCGTCACATCTTTCACCTCCAGAAGCCTTTCTCTAAGACTGTTCTTGTGGAATTTGCAAAGAGATATTTGGAAGCCCATAGAGGGCTACGGTGAAAAAGGAAATATCTTCCGTTAAAAACTAGAAATAGGCTTTCTGAGAAACTGCCTTGTGTTCTGTTAATTCATCTCACAGAGTTACATCTTTCCCTTCAAGAAGCCTTTCGCTAAGTCTGTTCTTGTGGAATTGGCAAAGTGATATTGGGAACCCATAGAGGGCTTTGGTGAAAAAGGAAATATCTTCAGTAAAAAACTGGAAAGAAGCCTTCTGAGAAACTGCTTTGTGTTCTGTTAATTCATCTCACAGAGTTACAGTTTTCCCCTCAAGAAGCCTTTCGCTAAGGCTCTTCTTGTGGAATAGGCAAAGTGATATTTGGAAGCCCATAGAGGGCTATGGTGAAAAAGGAAATATCTTCTGTTAAAAACTGGAGAGAAGCTTTCTGAGAAACTGCTTTGTGTTCTGTTAATTCATCTTACAGAATTACATCTTTCTCTTCAAGAAGCCTTCCGCTAAGGCTGTTCTTGTGGAATTGGCAAAGTGATATTTGGTAGCTTGTAGAGGGCTTTGGGGAAAAAGGAAATATCTTCCGTTAAAAACTGGAAAGAAGCTTTCTGAGAAACTGCTTTATGTTCTGTTAATTCATCTCATAGGGTTACAGCTTTCCCCTCAAGAAGCCCTTCACTAAGACAGTTCTTGTGGAATTTGCAAAGTGATATTTGGAAGCCCATAGAGGGCTATGGTGAAAAAGGAAATATCTTCCGTTCAAAACTGGAAAGAAGCTTTCTGAGAAACTGCTCTGTGCTCCGTTAATTCATCTCACAGAGTTACATCCTTCCCTTCAAGAAGCCTTTCGCTAAGGCTGTTCTTGTGGAATTGGCAAAGTGATATTTGGAAGCCCAGAGAGGGTTATGGTGAAAAAGGAAATATCTTCCGTTAAAAACTGGAAAGAAGCTTTCTGAAAAACTGCTTTGTGTTCTGTTAATTCATCTCACGGAGTTGCAGCTTTCCCCTCAAGAAGCCTTTCGTTAAGGCTCTTCTTGTGGAATTTGGAAAGTGATATTTGAAAGCCTATGAGGGCTATGGTGAAAAAGAGTATATCTTCAGTTAAAAACTGTAAAGAAGCTTTCTGAGAAACTGCTTTGTGTTTTGTGAATTCATCTCACAGAGTTACAGCTTTCCCCTCCAGGAGCCGTTCATAAGAATGCTTTTATGGAATTTGCAAAGGTATATTTGGAAGCCCAAAGAACCCTACGTTGAAAAAGAAATTATCCTCCGATGAAAACTGTAAAGAAGCTTTCTGAGAGACTGTTTTTGACGTGTGACTTCCACACACTGAGATACAGCTGTGTTTCATGGAGTTGTTTGCTAGCCTTTTTTCTGTGGAATCTGAGAACTGATATTTCGGATCCCTTGGAAGAGTATAGGGCCAAAGGAAACATCCTCCGATCAAAATGAGAAAGAATCTTTCTGAGAAACTTCTTTGTAATCTGTGAATTCATCTCACAGATTTACTACTTTCTCCTCAAGAAGCCTTACGCTAAGACTGTTGTTGTGGAATTTTCAAAGTGATTTTTGGAAGCCCATGGATGGGTGTGGTGAAAAGTGAAATATCCTCCGATAAAAACTGGAAAGAAGCTTTCTGAGAGACTGCTTTGTGTTCTGTGAATTCACCTCAAAAAGTTACCGCCTTCGCCTCCAGAATCCTTTCACTAAGACTGTTCTTATGGAATTTACAAAGGGATATTTGGAAACTCATAGAGGTCTATGGTGAAAAAGAAAATATCCTCAGAAGAAAACTGGAAAGAAGTTTTTGAGAAACTGCTTTGTGGTGTGTGACTTCCACTCACTGAGTTACAGTTGTATTTCGTGGAGCTGTTTGCTAGCCTTATTTGAGGATTCTGAGAACTGATACTTTAGATCCCTTGGAAGACTATAGGGCCAAAGGAAATATCCTCTGATAAAAATGAGAAAGAAGCTTTCTGAGAAACTTCTTTGTGATCTGTGAATTCATCTCACAGAGCTACAGCTTTCCCCTCAAGAAGCCTTTGTCTAAGACTGTTCTTGTGGAATATGCAAAATGATATTTGGAAGCCCATGGAGGGCTATGTTGAAAAGGAAAATATTCTCAGATAACAAAAGGAAAGAAGTTTTCAGAGAAACTGCTTTGTGTTCTGTGAATTCATCTCACAGAGTTACAGCTTTCTCCTCCAGAAGTCATTCGCTAAGACTGTTCTTATGCAATTTGCAAAGATATTTGGAAGCCCGTAGAGGCCTATGGTGAAAAACAAAACATCCTCAGAGGAAAACTGTAAAGAAGCTTTCTGAGAAACTGTTTTCTGATGTGTGACTTCCACTCACTGGGTTACAGCTGTATTTCATGGAGCTGTTTGTTGGCCTTATTTCTGTGGAATCTGAGAAATGATATTTCGGATCCGTTTGAAGACTATAAGACCAAAGGAAATCTCCTCCGATCAAAATGAGAAAGAAACTTTCTGAGAAACTGCTTTGTGATCTGTGAATTCATCTCACAGAGTTACAGCTTTCCCCTCAAGAACCCTTTCGCTAAGACTGTTCTTGTGAAATTTGCAAAGTGATATTTGGAAGCCCATGGAGGGCTATGGTGAAAAGGGAAATATCCTCAGATCCAAACTGGAAAGAAGCTTTCTGAGAAACTGCTGTGTGTTCTGTGAATTCATCTCACAGAGTTACAGCTTTCCCCACCAGAAGCCGTTCGCTAAAAGTGTTCTTGTGGAATTTGCAAAGGGATATTTGGAAGCCATTAGAGGCCTATGGTGAATAAGAAAATATCCTCAGATGAAAACTGGAAAGAACCTTTCTGGGAAACGGCTTTGTGTTGTGTGTCTTCCAATCACTGAGTTACAGCTGTATTCTGTGGAGCTGCTTGCTAGCCTTATTTCTGTGGAATCTGAGAACTGATATTGTGAATCCCTTTGAAGACTATAGGGCCAAAGGAAATATCCTCCGAACAAAATGAGAAAGAAGCGTTCTCAGAAACTTCTTTGTGATCTGTGAATTCATCGCATAGAGTTACAGCTTTCCCCTACAGAAGCCGTTCACTAAGACTGTTCTTTTGGAATTTGCAAAGGGATATTTGGAAGCACGTAGAGGCCAAGGGTGAAAAAGAAAATATCCACAGATGAAAACTGTAAGGAAGCTTTCTGAGAAACTGCTTTGTGATGTGTGACTTTCACTCACTGAGTTAGAGCTGTATTTCGTGTAGCTATTTTCTAGCCTTATTTCTGTGGATTCTGAGAACTGTTATTTCGGATCCCTTTGAAGACTATAGGGCCAGAGGAAATATCCTCCAATCAAAATGAGAAAGAAGTTTTCTGGGAAACTCCTTTGTGATCTGTGAATTCATCTCACAGAGTTACAGCTTTCCCCTCAAGAAGCCTTTCGCTAAGAATGTTCTTGTGGAATTTGCAAAGTGATATTTGGAAGCCCATGTAGGGCTATGGTGAAAAGGGAAATATCCTCAGATAAAGACAGGAAAGAAGCTTTCTGAGAAACTGCTTTGTGTTCTCTGAATTCATTCACAGAGTTCCAGTTTCCCCTCCAGAATCCGTTCGCTTAGACTGTTCTTGTGGAATTGCAAAGGGATATTTGGAAGCCCATAGAGGCCTAAGGTGAAAAAGAAAATATCTTCAGATGAAAACTGGAAAGAATCTTTTTGAGAAACTGCTTTGTGATGTGTGACTTCCACTCACTGAGTTACAGCTGTATTTCTTGGAGCTGTTGGCTAGCCTTATATCTGTGGAATCTGAGAACTGATATTTTGGATCCCTTGGAAGATTATAGGAACAAAGGAATTATCCTCTGATAAAAATGAGAAAGAAGTTTCTGAGAAACCTCTTTGTCATCTGTGAATTCATCTCACAGAGTTACAGCTTTCCCCTCAAGAAGCCTTTCGCTAAGACTGTTCTTGTGGAATTTGCAAAGTGATATTTGGAAGCCCATGGAGGGCTATGGTGAAAAGGGAAATATCCTCAGATCCAAACTGGAAAGAAGCTTTCTGAGAAACTGCTTTGTATTCTGTGAATTCATCTCAAAGAGTTACAGGTTTCCCCTCCAGAATCTGTTCGCTAAGACTGTTCTTATGCAATTTGCAAAGGCATATTTGGAAGCCCATAGAGGCCTATGGTGAAATAGAAAATATCCTCAGATGAAACTGGAAAGAAGCTTTCTGAGAAACTGCTTTGTGATGTGTGACTCCCACTCACTGAGTTACAGCTGTATTTCTTGGAGCTGTTTGCCATCCTTATTTCTGTGGAATCTGACAAGTGATATTTCGGATCCTTTTGAAGACTATGGGGCCAAAGGAAATATCCTGTGATCAAAATGAGAAAGAAGCTTTCTGAGAAACTTCTTTGGGATCGGTGAATTCATCTCACAGTGCTACAGCATTCCCCTCAAGAAGCCTTTCGCTAAGACTGTTCTTGTGGAATTTGCAAAGTGATATTTGGATTCCCATGGAAGGCTATGGTGAAAAGGGAAATATCCTCAGATAAAAACTGGAAAGAAGCTTTCTGAGAAACTGCTTTGTGTTCTCTAAAATCGTCTCACAGAGTTACACCTTTCCCCACCAGAAGCCATTCGCTAAGTCTCTTCTTGTGGAATTTACAAAAGGATATTTGGAAGCCCATAGAGGCCTATGGTGAAAAAGAAAATATCCTCAGATAAAAACTGGAAAGAAGCTTTCTGAGAAACATTTTTGTGATGTGTGACTTACACTCACGGTGTTACAGCTGTATTTCGTGGACCTTTTTACTAGCCTTATATCTGTGGAGTCTGAGAACTGATACTTCGGATCCCTTTGAAGACCATAGGGCCAAATGAAATATCCTCCGATCAAAATGAGAAAGAAGCTTTCTGACAAACTTCTTTGTGATCTGTGAATTCATCTCACAGAGTTACAGATTTCACCTCAAAAAGCCTTTCACTAAGACTGTTCTTTTGGTATTTGCAAAGTGATATTTGGAAACCCATGGAGGGCTATGGTGAAAAGGGAAATATCCTCAGATAGAAACTGGAAAGAAGGTTTCTGAGAAACTGCTTTGTGTACTGTGAATTCATCTAACAGAGTTACAGCTATCCCCTCCAGAAGCCGTTCGCTAAGACTGTTCTTGTGGAATTTGCAAAGGGATATTTGGAAGCCCTTAGAGGCTGTGGTGAAAAAGAAAATATCCTCAGATGAAAACTGGAAAGAAGCTTTCTGAGAAACTTCTTTATGATGTGTGACTTCCACTCACTCGGTTCCAGCTGTATTTCGTGGAGCTCTTTGCTAAACTTATTTCTGTGTAATCTGAGAACTGATATTTCGGATCCCTTTGAAGACTATAGGGCCAAAAGAAATATCCTGTGATCAAAATAAGAAAGAAGCTTTCTGAGAAACTTCTTTGTGATCTGTGAATTCATCTCACAGAGTTACAGCTTTCCCCTCAGGAAGCCTTTCGCTAAGACTGTTTTTCTGGAATTTGCAAAGTGATATTTGGAAGCCCATGAAGGGCTATGGTGAAAAGGGAAACATCCTCAGATAAAAACTGGAAAGAATCTTTCTGAAAACCTGCTTTGTGTTCTGTGAATTTATCTCACAGAGTTACAGCTTTCCCCTCCAGGAGCCGTTCGCTAAGAATGCTTTTGTGGAATTTGCAAAGGTATATTTGGAAGCCCATAGGGCCTACGTTGAAAAAGAAAATATCCTCCGATGAAAACTCTAAAGAAGCTTTCTGAGAGACTGTTTGTGACGTGTGACTTCCACACACTGAGATACAGCTGTATTTCATGGAGTTGTTTGCTAGCCTTATTTCTGTGGAATCTGAGAACTGATATTTCGGATCCCTTGGAAGAGTATAGGGCCAAAGGAAACATCCTCCGATCAAAATGAGAAAGAATCTTTCTGAGAAACTTCTTTGTGATCTGTGAATTCATCTCGCAGAGTTACAGCTTTCCCCTCAGGAAGCCTTTCGCTAAGACTGTTTTTCTGGAATTTGCAAAGTGATATTTGGAAGCCCATGAAGGGCTATGGTGAAAAGGGAAACATCCTCAGATAAAAACTGGAAAGAAGCTTTCTGAAAAACTGCTTTGTGTTCTGTGAATTTATCTCACAGAGTTACAGCTTTCCCCTCCAGGAGCCGTTCGCTAAGAATGCTTTTGTGGAATTTGCAAAGGTATATTTGGAAGCCCATAGAGGCCTACGTTGAAAAAGAAAATATCCTCCGATGAAAACTCTAAAGAAGCTTTCTGAGAGACTGTTTGTGACGTGTGACTTCCGCACACTGAGATACAGCTGTATTTCATGGAGTTGTTTGCTAGCCTTATTTCTGTGGAATCTGAGAACTGATATTTCGGATCCCTTGGAAGATTATAAGGCCAAAGGAAACATCCTCCGATCAAAATGAGAAAGAATCTTTCTGAGAAACTTCTTTGTGATCTGTGAATTCATCTCACAGAGTTACAGCTTTCCCCTCAGGAAGCCTTTCGCTAAGACTGTTCTTGTGGAATTTGGAAAGTGATATTTCGAAGCCCATGGAGGGCTTTGGTGAAAAGGGAAATATCCTCAGATAAAAACTGGAAAGAAGCTTTCTGAAGAACTGCTTTATGTTCTGTGAATTTATCTCACAGAGTTACAGCTTTCCCTGCAGAAGCCATTCGCTAAGACTGTTCTTGTGGAATTTGCAAAGTGATATTTGGAAGCCCATAGAGGCCTGTGGTGAAAAAGAAAATATCCTCAGATGAAAACTGGAAAGAAGCTTTCTGAGGAACTGCTTTGTGATGTGTGACTTCCACTCACTGAGTTACAGCTGTATTTCGTAGAGCTGTTTGCTAGCCTTATTTCTGTGGAATCTAAGAAAAGATATTTCAGATCCCTTTGAAGGCTGTAGGGACAAAGGAAATATCCTCAGATATAAATAAGAAAGAAGCTTTCAGAGAAAGTTCTTTGTGTTCTGTGAATTCATCAAACAGAGTTACAGCTTTCCCCTCAAGAAGCCTTTCGCTAAGACTGTTCTTGTGAAATTTACAAAGTGATATTTGGAAGCCCATGGAGGTCTATGGTGAAAAGGGAAATATTCTCAGATAAATACTGGAAAGAACTTTTCTGAGAAAATGCTTTGTGTTCTGTGAATTCATCTCACAGAGTTATAGCTTTCCCCTCTAGAATATGATCACTAAGAATGTTCTTGTGGAATTTGCAAAGGGATATTTGGAAGCCCTTAGAAGCCTGTGGTGAAAAAGAAAATATCCTGAGATGAAAACTGGAAAGAAGTTTTCTGAGAAACTGCTTTGTGATGTGTGACTTCCACTCACTGAATTACAGCTGTATTTCATTCAGCTGTTTGCTAGCCTTATTTCTGTGGAATCTGAGAACTGATATTTCGGATCCCTTTGAAGATTATAGGGCCAACGGAAATATCCTCCGATCAAAATGAGAAAAAAGCTTTCTGAGAAGCTTCTATGTGATCTGTGAATTCATCTCACAGAGCTACAGCTTTCCCGTCATTAAGGCTTTCGCTAAGACTGTTTTTGTGGAATTTGCAAAGTGATATTTGGAAGCCCATGGAGGGCGATGGTGAAAAGGGAAATATTCAAATCAAAATTGGAAAGAAGCTTTCTGCGAAACTGCTTTGTGTTCTGTGAATTCATCTCACAAAGTTACAGCTTTCTTCTCCAGAAGCCATTCGCTAATACTGTTCTTATGGAATTTGAAAAGATATTTGGAAGCCCATAGATGCCTATGGTGAAAAAGAAAATATCCTCAGATGAAAAGTGCAAAGAAGCTTTCTGAGAAACTGCTTTGTGATGTGTGACTTCCACTCACTAAGTTACAGCTGTATTTCGTGGAGCTGCTTGCTAGCCTTATTTCTGTGGAATCTGAGAACTGATATTTCGGATCCCTTTGAAGACTATAGGGCCAAAGGAAATATCCTCCGCCAAATAGAAAAAGGAAACTTTCTGAGAAACTTCTTTGTGATCTGTGAATTCATCTCACAGAGTTACAGCTTTCCCGTCAAGAAGCCTTTCGCTGAGACTGTCCTTGTGGAATTTCAAAGTGATATTTGGAAGCCCATGGAGGGCTGTGGTGAAAAGGGAAATATCCTCAGATAAAAATTGGAAAGAAGCTTTCTGAGAAACTGCTTTGTGTTCTCTGACTTCATCTCACAGAGTTACAGCTTTCCCCTCCAGAAGCCGTTCGCTAAGACTGTTCTTGTGGAATTTGCAAGGGGATATTTGGAAGCCAATAGAGGCCTATGGTGAAAAAGAAAATATCCTTAGATGAAAACTGGAAAGAAGCTTTCTGAGAAACTGCTTTGTGATGTGTGACTTCCACTCACTGAGTTACAGCTGTATTTCGTGGAGCTTTTTGCTACCCTTATTTCTGTGGAAACTTAGAACTGATACTTCGGATCCCTTGGAAGACTATAGGAACAAAGGAATTATCCTCTGATAAAAATGAGAAAGAAGCTCTCTGAGAAACTTCTTTGTGATCTGTGAATTTATCTCACAGAGCTACAGCTTTCCCCTCAAGAAGTATTTCGCTAAGACTGTTCTTGTGGAATTTGCAAAGTGATATTTGGAAACCCATGAAGGGTTATGGTGAAAAGGGAAATATCCTCGTATAAAAACTGGAAAGAAGCTTTCTGAGGAACTGCTTTGTGTCTGTGAATTCATCTCACAGATTTACAGCTTTCCCCTCCAGAAGCCGTACGCTAAGACTGTTCTTCTGGAATTAGCAAAGGGATATTTGGAAGCCCTTAGAGGCCTATGGTGAAAAAGAAAATATCCTCAGATGAAAACTTGAAAGAGGCTTTCTGAGAAACTGCTTTGTGATGTGTGACTTCCACTCACTGAATTACAGCTGTATTTGGTGGAGCTGTTTGCTAGTCTTGTTTGTGTGGAATCTGAGAAATGATACTTCAGATCCCTTTGAAGACTATAGGGCCAAAGGAAATATCCTCCGATCAAAATGAGAAGGAAGATTTCTGGAAAATCTCTTTGTGATCTGTGAATTCATCTCACAGAGATACAGCTTTCCCCTCAAGAAGCCTTTCGCAAAAAATGTTCCTGTGGAATTTGCAAAGTGATATTTGGAAGCCCATGGTGGGCTATGGTGAAAAGGGAAATATCCTCAGATAAAAACTGGAAAGAAGCTTTCTGAGAAACTGCTTTCTGTTGTGTGAGTTCATCTCAAAGTGTTACACCTTTCCCCTCCGGTAGCTGTTCGCTAAGACTGTTCTTGTGGAATTTGCAAAGGGATATTTGGAAGCCCATAGAGGCCTATGGTGAAAAAGAAAATATCTTCAGATGAAAAGTGGAAAGATGCTTTCTGAGAAACTGCTTTGTGATGTGTGATTTCCACTCACCGAGTTACAACTGTATTTCGTGGAGCTGTTAGTTATCCTTATATCTGTGGAATCTGAAAACTGATATTTCGGATCCCATTGAAGAGTATAGGGCCAAAGGAAATATCCTCGATGAAAATGAGAAAGAAATTTTCTGAGAAACTTCTTTGTGATCTCTGAATTCGTCTCACTGAGTTATAGCTTTCCCCCAAGAAGCCTTTTGCTAAGACTGTTTTTGTGGAATTTACATAGTGATATTTGTAAGCCCATGGAGTGCTATGGTGAAAAGGGAAATATCCTGAGATCAAAACTGGAAAGAAGCTTTCTGTGAAACTGCTTTTTGTTCTGTGAATTCATCTCACAGAATTACAGCTTTCCTCTCCAGAAGCCGTTCTCTGAGACTATTCTTGTGGAATTTGCAAAGGGATATTTGGATGCCCATGGAGGGCAATGGTGGAAAAGAAAACATCTTCAGATGAAAACTGTAAAGAAGCCTTCTGAGAAACTTCTTCATGTTCTGTTAATTCACCTCACAGAGTTACAGCTTTTCCCTCAAGAAGCCTTTTGCTAAGACTGTTCTTGTGGAACTTGCAAAGTGATATTTGCAAGCCCATAGAAGACTATGGTGAAAAGGGAAATATCCTCAGATAAAAACTGGAAAGATGCTTTCTGAGAAACTGCTATGTGTTCTGTGAATTCATCTCACAGTGTTACAGCTTTTCCCTCAAGAAGCCGTTCACTGAGACTGTTCTTGTGGAATTTGCAAAGTGATATTTGGAAGCCCATAGAGGGCTATGGTGAAGAAGAAAATATCTTTAGATAAAAACTGGAAAGAAGGTATTTAGAAAGTGCTTTGTTTTCTGTTAATTCATCTCACAGAGTTACAGCTTTCCCCTCAAGAAGCCTTTCGCTAAGAGTGTTCCTTTGGAATTTGCAAAGTGATATTTGAAAGCCCATAGAGGGCTATGGTGAAAAAGAAAATATCCTCAGCTAATAGCTGGAATGAAGCTGTCTGAGAAACTGCTTTGTGATGTGTGACTTCCACTCACTGAGTTACAGCTATATTTCATGGAGCTGTTTGGTAGCCTTATTTCTGTGGAATCTGAGAACTCTTATTTCAGATCACTTTGAAGACTATAGGGGCAAAGGAATATCCTCTGATAAAATTGATAAAGAAGCTTTCTGAGAAACTTCTTTGTCATCTGTGAATTCATCTCACAGAGTTACAGCTTTCCCCTCAAAAAGCCTTTTGCCAAGGCTATTCTTGTGGAATTTGCATTGTGATATTTGAAAGCCCTTAGAGGGCTATGGTGAAAAAGGAAATATCTTCAGATAAAAACTGGAAAGAAGTTTTCTGAGAAACTGCTTTGTGTTCTGTTAATTCATCTCACAGAGTTACAGCTTTCCCCTCAAGAATCCTTTAGCTAAGACTTTTTTTGTGGAATTTGCAAAGTGATATTTGGAAGCCCTTGGAGGTTCATAGTGAAAAAGCAAATATCCTCAGATAAAAACTGGAAAGAAGCTTTCTGAGAAACAGCTTTGTGATCTGTTAATTCATCTCACAGAGTTACAGTTTTCCCTTCAAGAAGCCTATCACTAAGACTTTCTTGTGGAATTTGCAAAGTGATGTTTGGAAACCCTTAGAGCGCTGTGGTGAAAAAGGAATTTTCCTCAGATAAAACCTGGAAAGAAGCTTCCTGAGAAACTGCTTTGTGATATGTGACTTCCACTCACTGACTTATATCTGTATTTCGTGGAGCTGCTTGTTAGCCTTATTTCTGCGGAATCTGAGAACTGGTATTTCAGATCCCTTTGAAGACTATAGGGCCAAAGGAAATCTCCTCTGATAAAAATGAGAAAAAAGATTTCTGAGAAATTTCTTTGTGATCTGTGACTTCATCTCACAGAGTTAAAGCTTTCCCCCAAGAAGCCTTTCGCTAAGACTGTTCTTGTGGAATTTGCAGAGTGATTTTGGAAGCCCATGGATGGCTATGGTGAAAAATATAATATGCTCAGATAAAAACTGGAGAGAAGCTTTCTGAGAAACTGCTTTGTGTTCTGTGAATTCATCTCACAGAGTTACAGCTTTCCACTCCAGAATCCGTTCGCTAGGACTGTTCTTGTGGAATTTGGAAAGGGATATTTGGAAGCCCATAGAGGCCTATGGTGAAAAAGGAAATATCCTCAGATGAAAACTGGAAAAAAGCTTTCTGAGAAACTGCTTTGTGATGTGTGACTTCCACTCACTGAGTTACAGTTGTATTTCCTAGAGCTGTTTGCTAGCCTTGTCTGTGGAATCTGAGAACTGATAGTTCGGATCACTTTGAAGAGTACAGGGTGAAAGGAAAGATCCACCTATAAAAATGAGAATCTTTCTGAGAAACTTGTTTGTGATCTGTGAATTCATCTCACAGAGTTACACCTTTCCCCTCAAGAAGCCTTTCGCTAAGACTGTTCTTTTGGAATTTGCAAAGTGATATTTACATGCCCCTAGAGGACTTTGGTGAAAAAGAAAGTATCCTCAGATAAAATCTGGAAAGAAGCTTTCTGAGAAACTGCTTTGTGTTCTGTTAATTCATCTCACAGAGTTGCAGCTTTCCCCTCAAGAAACCGTTCACTAAGACTGTTCTTGTGGAATTGGCAAAGTGATATTTGGAAGCCCATAGAGGGCTATGGTGAAAAAGGAAATATCCTCAGATAATAACTGGAAAGAAGCTCTCTGAGAAACTGCTTTGTGATGTGTTACTTCCACTCACTGTGTTACAGCTGTATTTCATGGAGCTGTTTGCCGCCTTATTTCTGTGGAATCTGAGAACTGATATTTTGGATCCCTTTGAAGACTATAGGGCCAAAGGAAATATCCTCCTATAGAAATGAGAAAGAAGTTTTCTGAGAAATTTCTTTGTGATCTGTGAATTCATCTCATAGTGTTACAGCTTTCTCCTCAAGAAAACTTTCGCTAAGAATGTTCTTGTAGAATTTGCAAAGTGATATTTGGAAACCCATGGAGGGCTATTGTGAAAACGAAAATATCCTCAGATAAAAACTGGAAAGACGCTTACTGAGAAGCTGTTTGGTGATGTGTGACTTCCACTCACTGAGTTACACCTGTGTTTTGTGGAGCTGTTTGCCAGCCTTATTTCTGTGGAATCTGAGAACTGATATTTCGGATCCCTTTGAAGACTATAGGGCCAAAGGAAGTATCGTCCAATGAAAATGAGAAAGAAGCTTTCTGAGAAACTTCTTTGTGATCTGTGAATTCATCTCACAGAGTTACAGCATTCCCCTCAAGAAGCCTTTCGCTAAGACTGTTCTTGTGTAATTTGCAACATACTGCTCCATGAAAAGAATCATGTAACTGTGTGAGTTTAACTCATGTATTCCAAAGCAGTTTCTCGGAAAGCTTCTTTCTAGTTTTTGTCTGAGGTTATTTCCTTAGTCATCCTAAATATCAATGCCTTATGAAATATCCTGGTGCAGATTCCAAGAAAAGAGAGTTAACAAACTTCTCAGTGAAAAGGAGAGTGTAACTTTGTGATATGAATTCACACATCACAGAGCAGTTTTTTAGATAGCTTCTTTTTGATTTTTATTTGGGGATATATCCTTTGTCACCATTGGCTTCAATGCTCTAACAGATATCCTATTGCAGATTCCAAGGAAACCGTGTTAGCAAACTTCTCAATGAAAAGAATGTTTTAAATCTGTGAGTTAAATTCACACCTCACGAAGCAGTTTCTTCTTTGTAGTTTTTATCTGAGTATAGTTAGTTGTTCACAATAGGCCTCAATGTACTCCCAAATATCCCTTTGCAGATTCCATGAAAACAGTGTTAGCAAACTGCTCCATGAAAAGAAATGTGTAACTCAGTGAGTTAAATTCAAACATCAGAAAGAACTTTATCAGAAAGCTTATTTCTAGTTTTTATTGGGGCATATTCCCTCTGCCAACATAGACTTTAATGCAATCCAAAATATCCCTTCTCAGATTCCCAAAAAATAGTGCTACCAAACTGATCCATGAAAAGAATCTTGTAACTCTGTGAGATGAATTAACACATCACAAAGCAGTTTCTCAGAAAGTTTCCTTCTAATTTTAACGTGAGCATATTTTGTATGTCACCATAAGTTTTCATGTGCTCCGAAATATCCCATTGCAGATTCCATGAAAACAGAGTTAGCAAAATGCTCAATGAAAAGGACAATGTAACACGGTGAGATGAATTCATGTATCACAAATAAGTTACTCAGAAACTGTCATTCTAGTTTTTCTTTGAGGATATTCCTTTTTTCACCACAGGCCTCAACACACTTGGGAATATCCCTTTTCTGATTCCACAAAAACAGTTTTATCAAACTACTCTATTAAAAGAAAGGTGTAACTCTGTGTGCTTAATTCACACATCACAAAGAAGTGTCTCAGAAAGCTTATTTCCAGTTTGTATCTGATGATATTTCCTTTGTTATCATAGGCTCCAATGTGATTCCAATTATCCATTCTCAGTTTCTCCAAAAACAGTGCTACCAAACTGCTCCATGAAAAGAAAATGTAACTCTGTGTGATGAATTCACAAATCACAAAGCAATTTCTGAGAGGTCTTCTTTTTAGTTATTGTCTGAGGATATTTCCTTTATTGGCATAAGCTTCAAGGTGCTCCAAAATATTCCACTGCAGATTCAACGAAAATAGTGTTGTCAAACTGCTCAATCAAAAGAACAGTGTAGCTCTGTGAGACGAATTCACACATCACAAAGCGGTTTCTCAGAAAGCTTCTTTCTAGTTTTCATACAAGGGTATTTCCTTTGTCACCATTGGCTTCAGTGTGCTCACAAATATCTTATTGCGAATTCCACAAAAACAGTGTTATCAAACTGCTCAATGAACAGAATGGTGTAACTCTGTGAGATGAATTCACACTTCACAAGCAGGTTCTCAGAAAGCTTATTTCCATTTTTTATCTGAGGATACTTCCTTTTGTACCATAAGCCTCAATGTGCTCCCAAATATCCTATTGTGAATTCCACAAAAACAGTGTTATCAAACTGCTCAATGAACAGAATGGTGTAACTCTGTGAGCTGAATTCACACTTCACAAGCAGGTTCTCAGAAAGCTTATTTCCACTTTTTATCTGAGGATACTTCCTTTTGTACCATAAGCCTCAATGCACTCCCAAACATCCCTTTGCACATTCCATGAAGAGTGTTAGCAAACTGCTCCATGAAAAGAAAGCTGTGACTCTGTGAGATGAATTCATGAATCACAAAGAAGGGTGTCAGAAAGATTTTTTCTAGTTTTTGTCTGAGGATATTTCCTTTATCACCATAAGCTTCAATGCACTCCGAAATATCATATTGCAGATTCCACGAAAACAGTGTTACCAAACTTCTCAATGAAAAGAAGAGTGTAACTCTGTGAGAAGAATTCACACATCACAGAGTGGTTTCTCAGAAAGCTTCTTTCTAGTCTATATGAGGGTATTTGCTTTGTTACCATAAGCTTCAATGCACTCTGATGTATCCCGTTGCAGATTCTAGGAAAACAGTGTTAGCAAACTGCTCAATGAAAAGAACAGGGCAGTTCTGTGAGATGAATTCACACATTACAAAGCAGTTTCTCAGAAAGTTTCTTTCTAGTTTTTATCTGAGGATATTGCCTTTTTCACCATAGGCTTCAATCCGCACCCAAATATCCCTTTCCAGATACCACAAAAACAGTTTTCACCAGCTGCTCAATGAAAAGAACAGTGTAATACTGTGATATGAGTTCACACATAGCAAAGAAATTTCTCAGAAAGATCTTCCTAGTTTTTATCTGAGGATATTTCCTTTGTCACCATAGTCTTCAATGCGATCAGAAATATCCCTTCTCAGATTCCCAAAAAACAGTGCTACCAATGTGATCCATGAAAAGAATCATGTACCTCTGTGAGATGAATTCACACATCACAAAGCAGTTTCTCAGAAAGCTTCTTTCAAGTTTTTGTCTGAGGATATTTCTTTTTTAACTATAGGCCTCAATGTGTTCCCAAATATCCCTTTGCAGATTCCACGAAAACAGTATTAGCAAACAACTCCATGGAAAGAAAGGTCTAACTCTGTGAGATGAATTCACACATCAGAAAGCAGTTTTCCAAAACCTTCTGTCAAGTTTTTATCTGAGGTGTTTCCTTTGTCACCATAGGCTTCAATGCCATCCAAAATATCCCCTCTCAGATTCCCCAAGAACAGTATTAAAAATCTGCTCCATGAAAAGAAAGGTTTAACCCTGTGAGATGAATTCACAAACCTGAAAGCAGTTTCTCAGAAAGGTACTTTCTGGTTTTTGTTCTAGAATATTTCCTTTGTCTCGATAGGCTTTAATGCACTCTCAAGTATCCTATTGCAGATTACATGAAAACAGTGTTAAGCTCCAAGAAGAGAACAATGTAACTCTGTGAGATGAATTCACACATCACATAACAGTTTCTCAGAAAGCTTCTTTCTACTTTTTTTTCTGAGGTTATTTCCTTTTTTGTCATATGCCTCAATATGCTCCCAAATATCCCTCTGCAGATTCCATGATAACAGTGGTAGCAAACTGCTCCATGAAAAGGAAGGTGTAACACTGTGAGATGAATTCACATTTCAGAAAGAACTTTGTCAGAAAACTTCTTTCTAGTTTTCATCTTAGAATATTTCCTTTGTCATCTTAGGCTTCAATGTGCTCTCAAGTATCCCATTGAACATTCCATGACAACAGTGTTAACAAACAGCTCAAGGAAAAGAGTGGTTTAACTCTGTGAGATGAATTCACCCATTGCAAAGCAGTTTCTCAGAGAGTGTCTTTCTAGTTTTTATCTGGGAACACTTTTTCACCATAGACCTCAATGTGCTCCCAAATGTCCCTTTGCAGGTTCCACACAAACAGTGTTAGCAAACTGCTCCATGAAAAAAAAGCTGAAACTCTGTGAGACAAATTCACCAAGAAGTTTCTCAGGAAGCTTCTTTCTAGTTTTTATCTGAGGATATTTCCTTTGTCAACTTACGCTTCAACGTGATCCAAAATATCTCTTCTCAGATTCCCCAAAAGTAGTGCCATCAAACCGATCCACGAAAAGAATCGTGTATCTCAGTGAGATGAATTAAGACATCACAAAGCATTTTCTCAGAAGCTTCTTTCTAGTTTTTGTCTGAGGATATTTCCTTTGTCACCATAAGCTTCAAAGTGCTCCTAAATATTCCATTGCAGATACCATGAAAACATGGTTTAGAAACTGCTCATTGAAAAGTTCAGTATAACTCCGTGAGATGAATTCAAACATCACATGCAGCGTCTCAGAAACATTCTTTCTAATTTTTACATGAGGGTGTTTCCTTTGTCACTGTAAGCTTCATTGTGCTCCAAAATATCTCATTGCAGATTCCAAGAAAACAGTGTTACCAAACTGGTCCATGAAAAGAAAGGTGTAACTCTGTGAAATGAATTCACACATCACCAAGAAATTTCTCACAAAGCTTCTTTCTATTTTTTGTCTGTGGATGTTCAATTTGTCACCATCGGCTTCAATGCTTTACAAATTATCCCTTCTCAGACGCCCCAAAAACAGTGCTACCAAACTGATCCATGAAAAGAGTGGTGTAACTCTCTGAGAAGAATTCACAAATCCCAAATCAGTTTCTCAGAAAGGATAATTCCTTTGTCACCATAGGCTTCAATGCACTCCAAAATATCCTATTGCAGATTCCAAGAAAACAGTGATATCAAACTGCTCAATGAAAAGAATGGTGTAACTCTGTAAGATGAATTCACATATCACAAGGCAGTTTCTCAGAAAGTTTATTTCTAGTTTTTAAGTGAGGCTATTTCCTTTTCCACCATAGGCCTCAATGCTCTCCCAAACAACCCTTTGCAGATTCCATGAAAACCGTGTTAGCAAACTGTTACATGAAAAGAAATGTGTAACTCTGTGAGATGAATTCACACATCACAAAGAAGTTTCTCAGTAAACTTCTTTCTAATTTTTATCTTTGGATATTTCCTTTGTCACTGTAGACTTCAATGCGATCCAAAATATTCCCTCCAAGATTCCCCAAAAAAGTGCTACCATACTTGTCATGAAAAGAATCATGTAACTCTGTACAATGAATTTACAAAGCACAAAGCAGTTTCTCAGAAAGCTTCTTTCTAGTTTTTGTCTGAGAATATTTCCTTTTTCACCATAGGCTTCAGTTCGCTCATGAATATATGTTTGCAGATTCCACGAAAATGATGTGAGCAAACTGCTCCATGAAAAATAAGCTGAAAATCTGTGAGATTAATTCACACATCACTAAGCAGTTTCTCAGAAAGCTTCTTTTTGGTTTCTGTCTGAGGATATTTCCTTTGTAACAGTAGGCTTCAATGAGCTCCCAAGTATACTACCGCAGATTCCTCTAAAACAGTGTTAGCAAACTGCTGCAAGAAAAGAATCATGTAACACTGTGACATGAATTCACACATCACAAAGCAGTTTCTCAGAAAGCTTCTTCCTTGTTTTTATCTGAGGACGTTTCCTTACTCACCATAGGCCTCAATGCACTCCCAAATATCCCTTTGCAGATTCCATGAAAAGAGTGTGATGAAACAGCTCAATGAAAAGGATGGTGTAACTCTGTGAGATGAATTCACAAATAAAAAGCAGTTTCTCAGAAAGCTTCTGTCTACTTTTTGTCTGAGGATGTTTCCTTTGTCACCGTAAGCCTCAATACTCTCCAAATTATCCCCTTGCAGATTCTAAGAAAACAGTGTTAGCAAACTAATCACTGAAAAGAACAGTGTAACTTTGTGAGATGAGCTCACACATCACAAAGCAGTTTCTCAGAAGACTTCTTTGTTTTTTATTTGAGGATGTTCCCTTTGTAACCATAGGCTTAATGAGCTCCCATATATCCTCTTGCAGATTCCACAAAAACAGTGTTATCAACAGCTCAATGGAAAGAACAGTGTAACTCAGTGAGATGAATTCACACATCACAAAGCAGTTTTTCAGAAAGCTTCTTTCTAGTTTTTCTCTGAAGATATTTCCTTTTTCACTAAAGGCCCCAATGCACTTCCAAATATCCCTTTGCAGATTGCACAAAAACAGTATTCGCAAACTGTTCAATGAGAAGTATGGTATAACTGTGTGAGATTAATTCACACATCACAATGCAGTGTCTCAGGAAGCTTCTTTATACTTTTTATCTGAGGATATTTAGTTTTTCACCATAGCCCTCAGTGCGTTCCAATATATCCCTTTGCAGATTCCACGGAAACAGTGTTAGCAAATGTCTCCATGTAAAGAAAGGTGTAACTCTGTGCGATGTATTCACACATCACAGAGAACTTTCTCAGAAACCTTCTTTCTAGTTTCTATCTGACGATATTTCCTTTGTCAAAATAGGCTTCAATGTAATCCAAAATATCCCATTTCAGATTCCCCAAAAACTGTGCTACCACACTGATTCATGAAAAGAATCGTGTAACTCTGTGAGATGAATTAGCACATCACAAAGTGATTTCCAAGAAAGCTTCTTTCTTCTTTTTCTATGAGCATATTTCCTATGACACCGTAAGCTTCAATGTGCTCTGAAAAATCCCATTGCTGATTCATAGAAAACAGTGTAGGCAAACTGCTCAATAAGAAGAACAGTGTGACACTCTGAGATGAATTCACATATCACACAACAGTTTCTCAGACAGCTTCTTTGCAGTTTTTGTATGAGGACATTTCCTTTGTCACCATAGGCTTCAATGCCGTCCCAAATATCCTGTTGGAGATTCCATGAAAACAGTGTTAGTGAAGTGCTCCATGAAAAGAAAGGTGTTATTCTGTGAGATGAATTCACACATCACAAAGCAGTTCCTCAGAAAACTTATTTCTAGTTTTTATCTGAGGATATTTCCTTTGTCAGCATAGGCTTCAATGCACTCCCAAATTTTCTGTTGGAGATTCCACAAAAACAGTGTTAATCAAGTACTCCAAGAAAAGAAAGGTGTTACTCTGTGAGATGAATTCACACATTACAAAGCAGTTTCTCAGAAACTTTTTCTAGTTTTTATCTGAATATATTTCCTTTGTCACCTTTGACTTCAATGCGATCCAAAATATCCCTTCTCAGATTCCCCAAATAGAGTGCTGCCAAACTGACCATGAAAAGAATCATGTAACTCTGTAAGATGAATTCACACATCACAAAGAACTTTCTCAGAAACCTACGTTCTACTTGTAATCTGAGGATATTTCCTTTGTCACTATACGCCTCAATGTGATCCAAAATATCCCTTCTCAGATTCACCAAAAACTGTGCTACCAAACTGCTCCATGAAAAGTATCATGTAACTCCATGAGATGAATTAACACATCACAAAGCAGTTTCTCAGAAAGCGTCTATCAAGTTTTATCTGAGGGTATTTCCTTTGTCACCATAAGGTTCAATGCACTCCAAAAAATCCCATTGCAGATTCCAAGAAAATAGTGTTAGCAAACTGTTGAATGAAAAGAAGAGTGTAGCTCTGTGAGATGAATTCAAATATTACAAAGCAGTTTCTCAGAAATTTTCTTTCTACTTTTTATCTGAGGATATTTCCTTTGCCATCCTAGCCTTAAATGCAATTCAAAATATCCCCCAAAACAGTTTTCCCCAAACAGTTCTTTCAAACTGCTCCATGAAAACAGTGGTGCAACTGTGTGAGATGAATTCACACATCACAAAGGTGTTTCTCAAAAAGTTTCTTTCTAGCTTTTGTCTGAGAATTTTTCCATTTCCACCATATTCATCAATACGCTCCTGAATATCCCATTGCAGATAAAATGAAAAAAGTGATAGTAAACTTCTAAATGAAATGAATGGTGTAAATCTGTGAGATTAATTCACATATCCACAGCAGTTTCACAGAAAGTTTCTTTTTGGTTTTTATCTGAAGATATTTCCTTTGTCACCTTAAACTTCAATGTGCTCCCAAGTATCCTATTATAGATTTCATGAAACCAGGGTTATTACACTGGTCAATGAAAAGAACAGGGTAACTCTGTGAGATGAATTCACACATCACAAAGCAGTTTTTCAGAAAGCTTCTTTCCAGTTTTTATCTGAGGATATTTCATTTTTCAACACAGGCTTCAATGTGATCCAAAATATCCATTCTCAGATTTACCAAAAACAGTACTACCAAACTGATCCATGAAAAGAATTGTGTAACTCTGTGAGATGAATTAACATGTCACAAAGTGGTTTCTCAGAAAGATTCTATCTAGTTTTTATTTGAGGATATTTCCTTTTTCACCCTAAGCTTCTATACACTCCAAAATATCAGATTGCAGACTCCAAGGAAACAGTGTTAGCAAACTGCTCAATGAAAAGAACAGCATAACTCTGTGAGGTGAATTCACACATCACAAAGCAGTTTCTCAGAAAGATTCTTTCTAGTTTTTGTCTGAGGATATTTCCTTTTTCACGATAGCCCTCAATACGCTTCGACTATCCCTTTGCAGACTACATGAAAATACTTACAGTAAACCACTCCATGAAAAGAAGGGTGTCAACCTGTGAGATGAATTCACACATCACAAATCAATTTCTCAGAAATCTTTTTGGTTTTGTCTGAGAATATTTCCTTTAATACGATCGGCCTCACTTTGCTCCCAAATATCCCTTTGCAGATTCCACAAAAACAATGTTAGCATACTGCTCCATGAAAAGAAAAGTGTAACTCTGTGAGATGAATTCACTCATAACAAAACAGTTTCTCAGAAAACTTGCTTTTGTTTTATGTCTGGGGATATTGCCTTTGTCACCATAGTCTTCAATGCAATCCAAAATTCCTATTGCAGATTCCACGAAAACAGTATTATCAAACTGCTCAATTAAAACAACAGTGTATCTCTGTGAGATGAATTCACATATCCAAAATAGTTTCTTAGAAATCTTCTTTCTAGTTTTTATCTGAGGATATTTCCTTTTTCACCGTAGGCCTCAATGCACTCTGGAATATCCCATCGCAGGTTCCGCAAAAAAAGTGTTAGCACAGTTCTCAATGAAAAGAATGCTGTAACCCCATGAGTCAAATTCACACGTCACAAAGAAGTTTCTCAGAAAGTTTATTCCTAGATTTTAGCTGTGGATATTTCCTTTGTCATCATAGGCTTTAATGCAATCCAAAATACTCCTTCTCAGATTCCCCAAAAACAGTTCTATCAAACTGATCCTTTGGGAGCATTGTGTAACTCTCTGAGATGAATTCACAAATCACAAAGCAGTTTCTCAGAAAGCTTCTTTCTAGTTTTTGTCTGAAGGTATGTCCTATGTCACCATTTGCCTCAATGTGCTTGAGAATATATCTTTCCAGATTCCACAAAAATAGTGTAAGCAAACGGCTCCATGAAAATAAAAGGGTAAATGTGTGAGTTGAATTCACGCATCACAAAGTAGTTTCTCAGAAAGCTTCTTTTTGGTTTTTGTCTGATTATATTTCCTTTGTCAACATAGGCTTTAATGTGCTCCCAAATAACACTTCTCAGATACCACAACAACAGTGATGATGGACTGTTCAATCAACAAAAAGGTTAAAATATATGAGATGAATACACACATCACTAAACCATTTCTCGAAAAGCTTCTCTCCAGTTATTATCTGAAGTCATTATATTTTTCCTCATAGGCATCTAGGAGATCCCGAATATCCCTTTGCAGATTCCATAAAAACAGTGCTCCCAAACTGCTTAAAGAAAATAAAGGTGTAACTCTGTGTGATGAATTCACCCATCATGAAGAAATTTGTCAGAAAGCTTCTTTCTAGTTTTTATCTCAGGATATTTCCTTTTCCACCATCATCTATCATGCACTCCCAAATATCCCTTCTGAGACACCACAAAAACCGGTCTTCCAAACTGATCCATGAAAAGAATCGTGTAACTCTGTTAAATGAATTAACACAGCACAAAGCGGTTTCTCACAAAGGTTCTTTCTAGTTTTTATGAGGATATTTCCTTTGTCATCATAAGTTTCAATGCACTCCACAATATCCCATTGCAGATTCTAAGAAAACAGTGTTAGCAAACTGCTCAGTGGAAAGGACAGTGTAATTCTGTGAGATGAATTCACACATCACAAAGCAGTTTCTCAGAGAGCTTCTTTTTGGTTTCTATCTAAGGATATTTACTTTTTCACCACAGGCCACAATTCAGTCCCAAATATCCCTTTGCAGATTCCATGAAAACAGTGTTAACAATCTGCTCCATGAAAAGAAAGGGGTAACTCTGGGAGATGAATTCAAACATCACAAAGAACTTTCTCAGATGTCTTCTTTCTAGTTTTTATCTGAGGATATTTCTTTTGTCACCATAGGCTTTAACGTGATCTAAAATATCCCTTCTCAGATTCCCCAAAAACAGTACTACCAAACTGATTTATGAAAAGAGTCATGTAAATCTCTCAGATGAATTAACCCATCAAAAGCAGTTTCTCAGAAATCTTCTCTCTAGTTTTTACATGAGGATATTTCCTTTGTCACCATAAGCTTCAATGTGCTACGAAATATCCCATTGCTGATTCCAAGAATACAGTGTTATCAAACTTCTCTATGAAAAGCACAGTGTAACTCTGTGAGATGAATTCTCCCATCACAAAACAGTTTATCATAAATCTTCTTTCTAGTTTTTGTATGAGGATAATTCCATTCTCACTATAGGCCTTATTACAATAGAAAAAATATCACTTGGCAGATTCCATGAAAATAATGTTCACGAACAGCTCCATGAAAAGAAACGTGTAAATCTGTTAGATGAATTCACACATCACAAAGGAGTTTCTCAGAAAGATTTTTTTGGCTTTTGTCTAAGGATATTTCCTTTGTCACCATAGGTTTCAATGCACTCCCGAATATCCTATTGCAGATTCCCCGAAAACAGTGTTAGCAAACTGCTCCATGAGAAGATAGGTGATACTCTGTGAGATGAATTCACACATCACAAAGAACTTTCTCAGAAAGCTTCTTTCTAGTTTTTATCTGAGGATATTTCCTTTGTCACCATAGGCTTCAAAGGGATGAAAATTATAACTTCTCAGATTCTCCCAAAACAATGCTACCTAGCTGATCCATGAAAATAATCATGTAACTATGTGAGATGAATTAACACATCAAAAAGCTGTTTCTCAGAAAGCTTTTCTCTAGTTTTTATCTGAGGATATTTCCTTTGTCAATATAGGCTTCAATGCAATCTAAAATATTACTTCTCATACTCCCCAAAAACAGTGCGACAAAACTGCTCCATTAATAGAATCGTGTAACTCTGTGAGATGAATTCACAAATCACAAAACAGTGTCTCAGAAAGATTCTTTCAAGTTTTTGTCTGACGATAGTTTCTTTTTCACCAATGGCCACAATGCGCTCACAAATATCCCACTGCAGATTCCAGGAAAACAGTGTTAGCAAACTGTTCCATGAAAAGAAAGGTGTGAATCTGTTAGATTAACTCAGAATTCATAAAGTAGTTTCTCAGAAAGCTTCTTTTTGTTTTTTTTTCTGAAGATATTTCCTTTTTTACGGTCGACCTCAACTTGCTCCCAAATATCCCTTTGCAGATTCCACAAAGAGTGCTTGCAAACTGCTCCATGAAATCAAAAGTGTAACTCTGTGAGGTGAATTCACACGTCACAGAGAATTTTCTCAGAAACCTTTATAGTTTTTATCTGATGATATTTCCTGTTTCACTATAGGTCTCAATGTGCTCGCAAATATCCCTTGGAAGATTCCATGATAATAGAGTTAGCAATCTGCTCCATGTAAGAAAACGTATAAATCCGTGAGATGAATACACACATCACAAAACAGTTTCTCAGAAAGCTTCTTTCCAGTTTTTATCTGAAGAAAATTTCTTTTTCTCCTTAGGCTTCAATGTGATCCAAAATATCCCTTCTCATAGTCCCCAAAAACAGTGCTATCAAACTGATCCATGAAAAGAATTGTGTAACTCTGTGAAATGAATTAACACATCACAAATTAGTTTCTCAGAAAGATTCTTTGTAGTTTTTATTTGAGGATATTCCCTTTGCACCCTAAGCTTCAATGTGTTCCGAAATAACAGATTCCAGATTCCAAGACAACAGAGTTAGCACACTGCTCAATAAAAAGAAGAGTGTAACTCTGTGATGTCAATTCACACATCACAAAGCATATTCTCAGAATGCCTCTTTCTAGTTTTTGTCAGAGGATATTTCCTTTTTCACCATAGGTCTCGATGCACTTGTTAATATCCCTTTGCAGATTCCACGAAAATAGTTGTAGCACACTGATCCATGAAAAGTGTAAATATGTGAGATGAATTCACACATCACAGAGCAGTTTCTCACAAAGCTTCACTTTTTTTTTTTGTCTGAGGATATTTCCTTTTTTATGATCAGCATCAAGTCGCTAAAAAATATCCCTTTGCTGATTCCATGAAAACTGTGTTAGCACACTGCTCCATGAAGAGAAAGGTACAACTCTGTGAGATGAATTCACACATCACAAAGAGCTTTCACAGAAAGCTTCATTCTAGTTATTATCTGACGATATTTCTTTATCACCATAAGCTACAATGCGATCCAAAAAAATCCCTTCTCAGATTCCCGTAAAACAGTTTAAACAAACTGCTCCATTAAAAGAATCATGTAACTCTGTGAGATAAATTCACAAATCACAAATTAGTTTCTCAGAACTCTTCTATCTACTTTTGGTCTGAGGATATGTCCTTTTTCTCCATTTGCCTCAACGCACTTGTGAGTATCAATTTGCACATTCCACTAAAATAGTGTTAGCAAACCACTCCATCAAAAGAAAGGTGTGAGTCTGTCAGATGGATTCACAAATCGCAAAGCAATCTATCAGAAAACATCATTTTGGTTTTTATCTGAGGATGTTTCCTTTGTCACTGTATGCTTAAATGTGCTCCCAAATATTCTTTTGCAGATTCCACAAAAACAGTGCTAGCAAACTACTCCATTAAAAGAATGGTGTAAGTGTGAGATTAATTAGCACATCACAAAGCAGTTTCTCAGAAAGTTTCCTTCTAGTTTTTATATGAGGACATTTCCTTTGTCACCATAGGCCACAATGAGCTCTGAAATATCCCTTTGCAGAGTCCATGAAAACAGTGTTCACAAACTGCTCCATGAAAAGAAAGGAGTAACACTGTGAGACGAATTCACATATCACAAAGAACTTTCTCAGAAATCTTCCTTCTAGTTTTAATCTGAGGATATTTCTCTTGTCACCCTAGTCTTCAATGTGAACAAAATATCCCTTCACAGATTCCCCAAAAATGGTGCCATCAAACTATTCCATGAAAAGAATCATGTAACTCTGTGCAATGAATTCCCAAATCACAAAGCAGGTTCTCAGAATATTTCTTTCTAGTTTTTGTGTGAGAACATTTACTTTTTCACAGTAAGCTTCAATGCTCTACGAAATATCCCATTGTAGATTGCAAAAAACCCTGTTAGCAAACTGCTCAATGAGAAGAACACTGTAACTCTGTGAGTTAAATTCACACATCACAAAGTAGTTTCTCAGAAAGCTTCTTTTTCCTTTTCTATGAGGATATTTCCTATGTCACCATACGCTTCAATGCACTCCCAAATATCTTACTGCAGATTCCACGAAAACAGTGTTGTCTAATGACTCAAAGAAAAGAATGATGTAGCTCTGTGAGATGAGTTCACCCATCATAAAGCAGCTTCTCAGACAGCTCCCTTCTACTTTTTATCTGAGGATATTTTCTTTTTCACTCTAGGCCTCAATGTGCTCCCACGTATCACTTTGGAGATTAAAAGAAAGTAGTGTTAGCAAATTCCAACATGAAAAGAATGGTGTAACTCTGTGAGATGAATTAACACGTCATAAATAACTTTCTCAGAAAACTTTTTTCCAGTTTTTATCTGAGGATATTTCCTTATTCACCATAGGCTTCAATGCGATACAAAATATCCCTTCTCAGTATCCCCAAAAACAATGCTATGAAACTGATCCATGAAAAGTATCATGTAATTCTGCAAGATTAATTAGCACATCACAAAGCAGTTTCTCACAAATCTTCTTTCTAGTTTTTATAGGAAGATATTTCCTTTGTCACCGTAAGCTTCAATGCACTAAGAGTATCCCTTTGCAGATTCCAAGAAAAGAATTTTAGCAGACTTATAAATAAAAAGGATAGCATAACTCTGTGAGATGAATTCACACATCTCAAAGCATTTTCTCAGAAAGCTTCTTTCTAGTTTTTATCTGAGGATATTTCTTTTTTCACTATAGACCTCAATGTGATCCCAAGTATACTTTGTAGATTCCAAGAAACCAGTGTTAGCAAACTGCTCAAGGAAAAGAATGGTGTAACTCTGTGAGATGAATTCGTACATCAAAAAGCATTATCACAGAAAGTTTCTTTCTAGTTTTTATCTGAGGATATTTCTTTATTTATTATATTCCACAATGTGCTGCCAAATATAACTTTGCAGATACCATGAAAACAGCGTTACCAAACTGCTCAACGAAAAGAATGGCATAACTCTGTGAGATGAATTCAAACATCATAAAGTAGTTTCTCAGAAAGCTTCTTTCTAGTTTTTATCTGTGGATATTTCCTTTTTCACTATAGGCCTAAATGCACTCTCAAATATCCCATTTCAGATTAAACAAAAACTGTCAAAACCAACTGCTGCATGAAAGGAAAGGTGTAAATCTGTGAGACGAATTCACACATCAGAAAGATCTTTCTCAGAAAGCTTCTTTCTGGTTTTTGTCTAAGGATATTTCCTTTTTCAATATAGACTTCAATGCACTCCCAAATATCCCTTTGCAGAATCCAAGAAAACAGTGTTAGCAAACTGCTCCATGAAAAGAGAGGTGTAGCTCTGTGAGATGAATTCACACATCACAAAGGACTTTCTTACAAAGATTCTTTCTAGTTTTTACCTAAGGATACTCCCTTTGTCACTGTAGGCTTCAATCAGATCCAAAATATCCCTTCTCAAATTCCCCAAAAATGGTGCTACAAAAATGCTCCATGGGAAGATTCGTGTAACTCTGTGAGATGAATTCACGAATCCCAAAGCAGTTTCTTAAAAAGTTTCTTTCTAGTTTTTATCTGAGGATAGTTCCTTTGTCATCATAAACTTCAATGAGCTCCGAAATATCCCTTTGCAGACTCCAAGAAAACAGTGTTAGCAAACTTCTCAATGAAAGGAATATTTTAACTCTGTGAGATGAATTCACACATCACAAAGCAGTTTCTCAGTAAGCTTCTTTCTCGTTATTATCTGAGGATATATTCTTTTTCACCCTAGGCCTCATGCGTTACTAAATATCCTTTGCAGATTCCACGAAAACAGTGTTAGCAACCTGCTCCATGAAAAGAAATATGTAACTCTGTGAGATGAATTCCCACATGGCAAAGAATTTTCTCAGAAAGCTTCATTCTAGTTTCTATATGAAGATATTTACTTTGCCACCATACAATTTAATGTGATCCAAAATATCCCTTCTCAGATTCCCCAAAAAGAGTGCTACCAAACTGATCCATGAAAAGAATCATGTAGCTCTGTGAGATGAATTAACATATCACAAAGCTGTTTGTAAGAAAACTTCTTTCTAGTTTTTATATGAAAATGTTTCCTTTGTCACCATAAGCTTCAGTGCACTCAGAAGTATCCCATTGCAGACTCCCAAAAAGAGTTTTAGCAAACTGTTCAATGAAAAGTACAGTGTAACTCTGTGGTATGAATTCACACATCACAAAGCAGTTTCTCAGAAACCTACTTGCTAGTAAATATCTGAGGATATTTCCTTTTTCACCATAGGCCTTACTGTGCTGCCAAATATCCCTTTGCAGATTCCATGCAAACAGTGTTAGCAAACTGCTGCATGAAAAAGAAAGGTAAAACTCTGTGCGATAAATTCACAGATCAAAGAAACTTTCTCAGAAAGCTTCTTTCTAGTTTTTATCTGGGGATATTTCCTTTGTCACTACAGGCTTCAATGCCCTCCAAAATATCCTATTGCAGATTCCGTGAAAACAGTGTTAGCCAACTGCTCAAAGAAGAGAGCAGTGTAACTCTGTGGGATGAATTCACACATCACAAAACAGTTTCTCAGAAAGCCTCTTTTTGGTTTTTACTTGAGAATATTTCCTTTGTCACTGTAGGCTTCAATGCTATCTGAAATATCCTATTGTAGATTCTGTGAAAACATTGTTATAAAACTGCTTAATGAAAAGAACAGTGTACCTCTGTGAGATGATTTCACACGTCACAAAGCAGTTTCACAGAAAGCATCTTTCTAGCTTTTATCTGAGGATATTTCCTTTTTCACTATAGGCCTCAATGCATTCCCAAATATCCCTTTGCAGATTCCATGAAAACAGTGTTACCAAACGGCTCCATGAAAAGAATCGTGCAACTCTGTGTCATGAATCACAGAGCTCTGTAACTCTTTGACATGAAATCACAAAGCGATTTCAAAGGAAGGTTCTTTCTAGTTTTTATATGAGGATATTTCTTTTTCCACTGTTGGCTTCAATGCGCTCCCAAATATCCCATCCCAGCCCCCACAAAAACCTTGATGTCAACGTGCTTCCTCAACAGAACCATTACCTCTATGAGATGAATGCAAACATCACAAGGAGTTTCTCCGAAAGCTTCTCTCCAGTTGTTACCTGAAGAAATGTCTTTTTTCATCTTAGGCCTTTATGCACTCCCATATATCCCTCTGCAGATTCCACAAACACAATGCTAACAAACTGCACCATGAAAAGAATGATATAACTCTGTGAGATAAACTGACTCATCACAAAACAGTTTCTCAGGAAGCTAGTTTTTATCTGAGGATGTTTCTTTTTCCACCATAGGCTTCAATGCTCTCCCAAATATCCCTTCTCATACACCACACAAACAGTGATGTCAAAGTGCTCTCTTAACTGAAATGTTTAGCTCTATGAGATGAATGCACACATCATGAAGGATTTTCTCAGAAAGCTTCTTTCCAGTTTTTACCTGAAGAAATTTCTTTTTTCACCATTGGACTCTATGTGCTCCAGAATATCCCTTTGCAGATTCCACAAAAATCGTGTAACCAAACTGCTCAATGGAAACAAAATTGAAACTCTGTGAGATGAATTCACCCATCACAAAGTAATTTCTCAGAACGATTCTTTCTAATTTAAATCTGATGATGTTTCCTTTTTCACTGTAGGTTTCAATGTGCTCCCAAATGTCTCCTCTCAGATACCACAGAAACAGAGATGCCGAAATGCTCAATCAACAGAAAGGTTAAACTCTATGATATGAATACACACATCAGAAAGCCGTTTCTCAAAAGCTTCTCTCCAATTTTTATCTGAAGTTATTTCCTTTCCATATAGGCCTCTAGAAGCTCCCGGATATCCCTTTACAGATTCCATAAAAACAGTCCTACCAAACTGCTCCATGAAAAGAATCGTGTAACTCTGTGAGGTGAATTCACAAATCAAAAGCAGTTGGTCAGAAAGCTTTGTAGTTTTTGTCTGAGGATATTTCCATTGCCACCCTAAGCTTCAATGCACTCCAAAATATCCCATTGCAGATTACAATAAAACAGTGTTAGCAAACTCACCAATGTAAATAACAGTGTATCTCTGTGAGGTGAATTCACACATTCCAAATTAGTTTCTCAGAAAGCTTCTTTTTGGTTTTTATCTGACTTTATTTCCTTTTTCACTCTAGGTCTCAATGCACTCCCAAATAACCCTTTGCAGATTCCACAAAAACAGTGTTAGCAAACTGCTCCATGAAAGGAAAGGTGTACCTCTGTGAGATGAATTCACACATCACAAAAAACTTTCTCAGAAAACTACTTTCTAGTTTTTATCTGAGGATATTTCCTTTGTCACCATAGGCTTCAATGTGATTAAAAATATTCCTTCTCACATTCTCCCAAAACAGTGATACCAACTGCTCCAGGAAACTAATCGAGTAACTCTGTGAGATGAATTTACTCATCACAAAGCGTTTTCTCAGAAAGCTTCTTTCTAATTTTTATCTGAGGATATTTCCTTTTCCACTATAGGCATCAATGCACTCCCAACTATCTCTTCTCAGATACTCTAAAAATAGTGAAACCAAAGTGTTCCCTCAACAGAAACGTTTAGTTCTATGAGATGAATGCAAACACCATAAATCAGTTTATCATAAAACTTCTTTCCAGTTTTTACCTGAAGAATTTTCCTTTTTCACCTTAAGCCTCTAGGCGCTTCCAATTATCCCTCTGCAGATTCCACAGAAAGAGTGCTTACAAACTGCTCCATGAAAAGAATGATGTAACTCTGTGAGACAAATTGACCCATCACAAAGCAGTTTCTTAGGAAGTTTCTTTCTAGTTTTTATCTGAGGATATTTCCTTTTCCACCAGAGGATTCAATGTGCTTCCAAATATCCCTTCTCAAATACCACAAAAACAGTCATGCCAAAGTACTCCCTCAACAGAAACGTTTAGCTCTATGAGATGAATGCACACATCACAATGAGTTTCTCAGAAAACTTCACACCAGTTTTTACCTGCAGAATTTTCTTTTTTCACTTAGTATTTTATGCACTCCCAAATATCCCTTTGCAGATTCCACAAAAACAGTGCTACCAAACTCCTCAATGAAAAGAAAGGTGTAATTCTGTGAGATGAATTCACCCATCACAAAGCAGTTTCTCAGTAAGTTCTTTCTAGTTTAAATCTGAGGATATTTCCTTTTTCACTATAGGCTTCAATGTGCTCCCAAATATATCCTCTCAGATACCACAAAAACAGTGATGATGAACTGCTCAATCAACAAAAAAGTTAAACACTATGAGACGAATATACACATCAAACACCATTTCTAGAAAAGCTTCTCTACAGTATTTATCTGAAGGTATTTCCTTTTTCACTGTAGGCATCTAGGAGCTCCCGAATATCCCTTTGCAGATTCCATAAAAACAGAGCTACCAAACTGCTCCATGTAAAGAACAATGTAACTCTGTGAGATGAATTCACAAATCACAAAGCAGTTTTTCAGAATGTTTCTTTCTTGTTTTTGTCTGAGGATACTTTCTTTGTCACCCTAAACTTGAATGTGCTCCAAAATATTCCATTGGAGATTCCAAGAAAACAGTGTTAGCAAACTGCTCAACGAAAACAACAGTGTACCTCTGTGAGATGAATTCACACATCACAAAGCAGTTTGTCAGAAAGTTTCTTTCTAGTTTTAATCTGAGGATATTTCCTTTTTTACCATAAGTCTCAAAGTGCTCCCAAATATCCCTTTGCAGAGTCCACAAAAGCACTGTTAGCAAACATCTCCATGAAAGAAAAGGTGTAACTCTATGAGATGAACTAGCACTTCCAAAGCAGTTTCTCAGACAACTTCTTTCTAGTTTTTATCTGAGGATATTTCCTTAGTCAGAATAGGCTTCAATGCGATCCAAAATATGCCTTCTTAGATTCCCCAAAAACAGTGCCCCCAAACTGCTCCATGAAAACAATCGTGAAACTCTGTGAGATGAATTCACAAATCAAAAAGGAGTTTCTCAGAAATCTTCTTTCTGGTTTTTGTTTGAGGTTATTTCCTTTTTCACCATAGGCCTCAATGCACTCACGAATATCCCTTTGCAGATTCCAAGAAAACAGTGTTAGCAAACTGCTCAATGAAAACAAAGGTGTAAATGTGTTAGATGAATTATCACATCACAAAGAAGCTTCTCAGATAGTTTCTTTTTGGTTTTTGTCTGAGGATATTTCCTTTGTCACCATAGTCTTCAATGCACTCCCAAATACCCTATTGCAGATTCCAAGAAAACAGGGTTATCAAACTGCTCAATGAAAACACCAGTGTATCTCTTTGAGATAAATTCACCCCTCCAAAAGTAGTTTCTCAGAAAGCTTCTAGATTTTATCTGAGGATATTTCCTTTGTCATCATAAGCTTCAAAGCTATCCAAAGTATCCCATCTCAGATTCCCCAAAAACAGTACTAACAAACTACTCCATGAAAAGAATAATGTAACTCTGTGAGATGAATTCATACATCCCATGGCTGTTTCTCAGAAATCTTCTTGCTAGTTTTTATCTGAGGATATTTCCTTTTTCACCATATTTCTCAATGCACTCCAGAATATCCCATTGCACATTCCATGAAAAAACTGTTAGCCAACTTCTCAATGAAAAGAGCAGTGTAACTCTGTGAGATGAATGCACACATCAAAAAGAAGTTTCTCTGGAAGTTTCTTTCTAGATTTTATCTGAGGATATTTTCTTTGTCACCGTAGTCTTCAATGCATTTCAAAATAACCCTTCTCAGATTGCCCAAAAACAGTGCTACCTAACTGCCCCATGAAAAAAATGGTGTAACTCTTTGAGATGAATTCATATATCACAAAGAGGTTTCTCAGAAAGCGTCTTTCTGGTTTTTATCTGAGGATATTTCCTTTGTCACCATTTGCCTCAATGCACTCAAGGATATCCAAGGAAATAGTGTTAGCAAACTGCTCCATGACATGAAAGGTGTAAATCTGTGAGATGAGTTCACACATAGCAAAACAGTTTCTCAGAAAGCTTCTTTTTGGTGTGTGTCTGAAGATATTTCCTTTGTCACCATAGACTTCAATGTAAACCGAAATATCCCTTCTTAGACAACAGAAAAACAGTGATGCCAAAGTCCATCCTCAAGAAAACTTTTAGCAATATGAAATGAATGCACACATCTGAAAGGATTTTCTCTGAAAGCTTCTGTCCAGTTTTTGCTTGGAGAATTTTCTTTTCTCAACTTAGACCTCTAAGTGTTCCCAAATTTCCCTTTGCAGATTCCATAAAAACAACTGCTACCAAACTGCTCAAAGGAAACAAAGGTATTACTCTGTGTGATGAATTTACCCATCACAAAGAAATTTCTCAGAAAGTTTCTTTCTAGTTTTTATCTCAGGATATTTGCTTTTCCACCATTGGCTTCCATGTGCTCCCAAATATCCCTTCTCAGACACCACAAAAACAATGATACCAAACTGCTCTGTCAATAGCAAGCTTTATCTCTATGAGATGAATGCACACATCACAAAGAAGTTATGGGAAACTTTATCTCCAGTTTTTACCTGAAGATATTTCGTTTTTCAAAATTGGCCTCTATCTGCTCCTGAATATCCCTTTGCATATTCCCCAAAAACAGTGTTACCAAACTGCTCAATGAAAAGGAAGATTTACCTTTGTTAGATGAATTCAACAATCACAAAACAGCCTCTGAGAAAGCTTCTTTCTAGTTTTTGCCTGAGGGTATTTCCTTGTTCAGCATAGGATTCTGTGTTCTCTGAATATCCCATTGTAGATTAAACAAAAATAGGGTTACCAAATTGTTCAATGGAAAGAATGGTTTACCTCTGGGAGATGAATTCACTCATCACAAAGAAATTTCTCAGAAGGCTCCTGTCTAGTTTTTATCTGTGCATATTTTCTTTTCCACAATCAGCGTCAATGTGTTCCCAACTATCCCTTCTCAAACAACACAAAAACAGTGATGCCAAGCTGCTCAATCAACAAAGTGGTTCATCTCTATGAGGTGAATACACGTATTACAAAATAGCTTCTCAGAAATCTTCTTTCCGGTTTTTATCTGAAGATATTTCCCTTTTCACCATAGGCCTCTATGTGCTCGTGAATATCCCTTTGCAAATTCCATGAAAACAGTGTTAACAAACTGCTCCTTGAAAAGAAAGGTGTATATCTGTGAGAATAATTCACATATCATTAACCAGTTTCTCAGAAATCTTCCTCTGGTTTTGCTCTGAGGATATTTCCTTTGTTACCATAGGCTTCAATGCATTCCCAAATATCCTATTTCAGATTCCATGAAAACAGTGTTATCAAACGACTCATTGAAAACAACATGTATCTCTGTGAGATGAATTCACACATCAAAAAGTAGTTTCTCAGAAAGCTTATTTCTGGTTTTTATCTGAGGATATTTCCTTTTTCACCATAGGCCTCAATGTGTTCCAGAATACCCCATTGCTGATTCCACGAAAATAGTGTTAGCAAATTTCTCAGTGAAAAGAATGGTGTAACTCTTTGAGATGAATTCACGCATCACAAAGAAGTTTCTCATAAAGTTTATTTCTAGATTTTATCTGAGGATATTTCCTTTGTCACCACTGGCTTCAATGTGATCCAAAATATTCTTTCTCAAATGTCCCAAAAACAGTGCCACCACAATACCCCATGAAAAGAATCGTGTAACTCTGTGAGATGAATTCACAAATCACAAAGCAGTTTCTCAGAAAATTTCTTTCTAGTTTTTACCTGAGAATATTTCATTTCTTACCAGAGGCCTCAAGGCGCTCCTGAATATCCCTTTGTAGATTCCAAGAAAGTAGTGTTAGCAAACTGCTCCATGAAAAGAAAGGTGTAACTCTGAGGATGAATTCACACATCACAAAGAACTTTCTCAGAAAGCTTCTTTCTGGTTTTTATCTGAGGATATTTCCTTTTTCACTATAGGCTTCAATCTGATCCAAAATATCGCTTCTCAGATTCCTCAGAAAGATTGCTACTAAACGACTCCATGAAAAGAATGGTGTAACTCTGTGAGATGAATACACACATCACAAAGCAGTTTCTCAGAAAGCTTCTTTCTAGCTTTTATCTGAGGGTATTTCCTTTTTCACCTTAGACTTCTCTGTTCTCCAAATATCCCTTTGTAGATTCCAAAAAACAGGGTTACCAAACTGCTCAATGAAAAGAATGGTTTACCTCTGGGAGATGAATTCAGCAATCGAAAAGAAATTTCTCAGAAATCTCCTTTCTAGTTTTTATCTTTGCATATTTACTTTTAAAATATTAGCCACAAAGCGCTCCCAAATATCCCTTCTCAGACACCACAAAAACCGTGATGCCAAACTTCCAGTCAACAAAATGGTTCATCTTTATGAGGTGAATACACCACCTCACAAAACAGCTTCTCAAAAACTTTCTCTCCAATTTTTATCAGAAAATATTTCCTTTTTCACCATAGGCCTCTATGATTTCCCAAAATCCCTTTGCAGATTCCCCAAAAACAGTGCTACCAAACTGTTCAATGAATAGATAGGTGTAACTCTGTGAGACGAACTCACACATCACAAAGCAGTTTCTCTGAAAGCTTCTTTCTAGTTTCTATCTGAGGATATTTCCTTTGTCACCACAGACCTCAAGGTGCTCCCAAATATCCCTTTGCAGATTCCAAGAAAGTGGTGTTAGCAAACTGCTCCATGAAAAGAAAGGTATAATTCTTTGAAATGAATTCAAACATCACAAAGAACTTTCTCAGAAAACTTCTTTCTACTTTTTATCTGAGAATATTTCCTTTGTCACCATAGACTTTGTGTGATCCAAAACATACTTCTAACACTCCCCAAAAACAGTGATACAAAACTGATTCATTAAAAGAATTGTGGAACTCTGTGAGATGAATTCACAAATCACAAAGCAGTTTCTCAGAAATCTTCTTTCTAGTTTTTGTCTGAGGATATTTCCTTTTTCACCATAGGCCTCAGTGCATTCTTGAATATCCCTTTGCGGATTCCACGAAATCAGTGCTAGCAAACTGCTCAAAGAAAAGAAAGGTGTAAATCTGTGAGATGAATTCACACATCACAAAGCAATTTCTCAGAAAGTTTCTTTATGGTTTTTGTCTGAGAATATTTCCTAGGTCATTGTATGCTTCAATGTGCTCTGAAATACCCTATTGCAGATTCCACGAAAACAGTGTTTTAAACTGCTGAATGAAAACATCAGTGTATCTCTGTGAGATGAATTCACCCATCTCAAAGTAGTTTCTCAGAAAGATTTTTTTCCAGTTTTTATCTGAGTATATTTCCTTTTACATGATAGACCTCAATGCGCTCCCATACATCACTTTGTAGATTCCACAAAAACAGTGTTTGCAAACTGCTCCATGAAAAGAAAGGTGGAACTTGGTGAGACAATTCACACATCACAAAGAACTTTCTCATAAAGCTTCTTTCTTGCTTTTATCGGATATTACCTTTGTCACCATAGGCTTCAATGCAATCCAAAATATCCCTTCTCAGATTCCCCAGAAGCAGTGCTACCAAACTACTCCATGACAAAAATGGTGTAACTCTGTGAGATGAATTCACACATCACAGAACTCTTTTTCAGAAAGCTTCTTTCTAGTTTTTATCTAGGGATATTTCCCTTTTCACCATAGGCCTCAATGAACTCTGGAACATCCCATCAGAGATTCCACAAAAAAAGTGTTCCCCATCTTCTCAATGAAAAGAATGGTGTATCTCTTAGAGATGAATTCCCACATCACAAAGAAGTTTATCAGAAAGATTCTTGCTAGATTTTAACTGAGGATATTTCCTTTGTCATCATAGGCTTCAATGTGATCCAAATTATCCCTTCTCAGATTCCCCAAAAACAGTGCTACCAAACTGCTCCATGAAAAGAATTGTGTAACTCTGTGAGATGTATTCACAAATCACAAAGTAGTATGTCATAAAGCTTCTTTCTAGTTTTTGTATGTTGATATTTCATTTTTCACCATTTGCCACAAGGCGCTTGTGAATATACCTTTACAGATTCCATGAAAATAGTGTTAGTAAACTGGTCCATGAAAAGCAAGGTGCAAATCTGTGAGATGTATTCAAACATTGGAAAGCAGCTTCTCAGAAAGTTTCTTTTTGGTTTTTGTATGAGAATATTTCCTTTGCAACCATAGACTTCAATGCTCTCTCAGATATCCCTTCTCAGACACCACAAAAACAGTGATGCCAAAGTGCTCCCTCAACAGAAACGTTTACCTGTATGAGATTAATGCACACATCACAAAACGAATTTTTCTGAAAGCTTCTTTCTCGTTTTTATCTGAGGGTATTTCCTTTTCCACCTTATTTCTTAATGTGTTCTCAAATATCCCATTGCAGATTAAATGACAAAAGTGTTAGCAAACTTCTCAATGAAAAGAACAGTGTTACTCAGTGAGATGAATTCACACATCACAAAGTAGTTTCACAGAAAGCTTCTCATTGATTTTTATCTGAGGATATTTCCTTTGTCACCAGATGCTTCAATGCGGTCCAAAATATCCTTTCTGGGAGCCCCCAAAAACAGTGCTAGTAAACTGCTCAATGAAAAGAATAGTGTAACTCTGTGAGATGAATTCACACATCACAAAGTTGTTTCTCAGAACGCTTCTTTCTAGTTTTTATCTGAGGATATTTCCTTATTCACCATATTTCCAATGAGGATATTTACTTTTTCACCATATTCCTCAATGCACCCCTGAATATCCCAAGGCAAGTTAAACAAAAAAAGTGTTATCAAACTTCTCAATGAAAAGAACAGTGTAACTCCGTGAGATGAATTCACACACCACAAAGCAAATACTCAGAAAGCTTCCTTTTGTTTTATATCTGAGGATATTTCCTTTGTCACCATAGGATTAAATGTGCTCCCCTGTATACTATTACAGATTCCATGAAACCAGTGTTATCAGACTGCTCAAGGAAGGAACGTTGAAACTCTGTGAAACGAATTCACACATCAAAAAGAAGTTTCTCAGTAGGCTTCCTTCCATTTTATTTTCTGAGGGTATTTGCTTTATCAGTGTACGTCTCAATGTACTCCCAAATATCACTTTGCAGATTCCATGAAAACAGTTTTAGCAAACTGCTCCATGAAAAAAAAGGTATAACTCTGTGAGATGAAATCACACATCACAAAGAAGTTCCTCAGAAAAGTTCTTTCTCGTTTTTATCTGAGCGTATTTCCTTTTTCAACATAGGCCTGAATGCTCCCAAATATCCTTTTGCTGATTCCACAAAAACAGTGTTATCAAACTGCTCAAGGAAAAGAACAGTGCACCTCTGTAAGATGAATTCACACATCAGAAAGCAGTTTCTGAGAGAGATTATTTCTAGTTTTTATCTGAAGATAGTTCCTTTTTCACCATAGTCCTCAATGTGCCAGCAACTATCCCACTGCAGATTAAGCAAAAAAGGTGTTAAGAAACTTCTCAATGAAAAGAACAGTGTAACTTTGTGACATGAATTCACACATCGCAAAGCAGTTTCTGAGAAAGCTTCCTTTTGGTTTTTATCAGAGGATATTTCCTTCTTCACCTTAGGCCTCAAAGTGCTCCCAATTATTCTATTAAAGATTCCATGAAACCAGTGTTATCAGACTGCTCAAGGAAAGAACTTTGTAACTCTGTGAGATGAATTCACACATCACAAAGAACTTTCTCGGAAAGATTCTTTCAAGTTTTTATCTGAGGATATTTCCTATGTTACCATAGGCTTCAATGCGATCCAAAATATCCTATTGCAGGTTCCGTGAAAACAGTGTTATTAAACTGTGCAATGAAGAGAATTGTGTAACTTTGTGAGTTGAATGCACACATCACAGAGCAGTTTCTCAAAAAGTTTCTTTCTAGTTTTTTTCCAGGGAAATTCAGTTTTTCACCATAAGCCTAAAGATGCTCCAAAATATCCCTTTCCAGATTCCACAAAAACAGTGTTAGCAAACGGCTCCATGAAAAGAAAGGTGTAACTCTATGAATGAATTCACACATCACAAAGAACATTCTCAGAAAGCTTCTGTCTAGCTTTTATCTGAGAATTTTCCCTTTCTCACCACAGGCTTCAATGCAATCCATAATACCCTTTCTCAGATTTCCCAAAAACTGTGCTAACTAACTGTCCCATGAAAAGAATCATGTAATTCTGTGGGATGAATTCATAAATCACAAATCAGTTTCTCAGAGTGCTTCTTTCCAGTTTTTGTCTAAAAATATTTCCTTTGTAGCATAAGCTTCAATGTGCTCTGAAATATCCCATTGCAGATTCCAAGAAAACAACGTTAGCAAACTACTCAATGAAAGGAACAGTGTAACTCTGAGAGATGAATTGACACGTAACAAAGCAGTTTTTCAGAAAGCTTCTTTCTAGTTTTTATCTGAGGATATTTCATTTGTCACCATAGGCTTCAATGCGATCCAAAATATACTTATTCAGATTCCATGAAAAATGTGTTAGCAAACTGCTCCATGAAAAGAAAGGTGTAACCCTGTGACATGAAAAAACACATAACAAGGAACTTTCTCAGAAAGCTTCTGTCTAGTTTTTGTTTGAGAATATTACCTTTCTCACCAGAGGCTTCAATGCGATCTAAAATATCCCTTCTCAAATTCCCCAAAAACAGTGCGACCAAACTGGTCCATGAGAAGAATCGTGTAACTCTGTGAGATCAATTTACAAATCACAAAGCGGTTTCCCAGAAAGCTTATTTCCAGTTTTTATATGAGGATGTTTCCATTGCAACCTTAAGCTTCAATGCGCTCCAAAACATCCCATTGAGTATTCCCAGAAAACAGTGTTAGCAAACTGATCAATGAAAAGAAGAGTGTAAATCTGTGAGATGAATTCACACATCACAAAGCATTTTCTCAGACAGCTTCTATCTAGTTTTATCTGAGGATTTTTCCTTTTTCACCGTAGGCCTCCATTGGCATTCCCAAATATTCTTTTGCGGATTCCACGAAAACAGTGTTAGCAAACTGCTGAAAGAAAATAATCATGTAACTCTGTGAGATGAATTCACACATAACAAAGAAATTTCTCAGAAAGCTTCTTTCTAGTTTCTATCTGAGGATATTTCCTTTGTAACCATAGGCTTCAATGCAATTCAAAATATCCCTTCTGAAATTCCCAAAAAACAGTGATACCAAACTGCTCCATGAAAAAGGTTGTGTAACTCTGTTAGATGAATCCACACATCACAAAGCAGTTTCTCAGAAAGCTTCTTTCTAATTTTTACTCTGAGGATATTTCCTTTTTCATCATCAGTCTCAAGTTGCTCCCAAATATCCCTTTGAAGATGCCACGAGAAGAGTATTAGCAAACTGCTCCAAGAATAGAATCGTGTAAGTCTGTGAGATGAATTCACACATCACAAATAAGTTTCTCAGAAAGTTTCTTTCTAGTTTTTTTCTGAGGATATTTCCTATGTCACCATATGCTTCAATGTGATCCAAAATATCCCTTCTCAGATACCCCAAAAACAGTGATACCAAACTGCTCCATGATAAAACTGGTGTATCTCTGTAAGGTGAATACACACACCACAAAACAGTTTCTTGAAAAGCTTCTTTCTAGTATCTATCTGACGATGTTTCCTCTTTCACCATATTCCTCAATGTGTTACTGAATATCCCATTGCCAATTCTATGAAAAACGTGTTAGCAAACTTGTCAATGAAAAGAACAGTGTAACTCTGGGAGATGAATTCACACCTGACAAAGCAGTTTCTCAGAAAGATTCTTTCTCGTTTTTGTCTGAGAATATTTCCTTTTTCCCCATAGGACTCAATGCACTCCAAAATATCCCTTTGCAGATTCCATGAAAACAGTGATAGCAAAATGCTTCATGATAAGAAACGTGTAGTTCTCTGAGATCAATGCAAACATCACAAAGAACTTTGTCAGAAATGTTCTTTCTAGTTTTTATCTAAAGATATTTCCTTTGTCATGATAGGCTTCAATGCGATCCAAAATAACCCTTCTAATTATGCCCAAAAACAGTGCTACCAAACTTCTCCACGAAAAGAATCATGTAACTCTGTAAAATGAATTCACAAATCACAAAGAGGTTTTTCAGAAAGCTTCTTTCTAGTTTTTGTCTGCAGATATTTCCTTTTCCACTATAGGCCTCAATGTGCTCCCAAATATCCCTTTGCAGATTCCATGGAAACAGTGTTAGCAAACTGCTCCATGAAAGGAAAGGTGTAACTCTTTGAGATGAATTCACACATCACAAGGAACTTTCTCAGAAATCTTCTCTGTAGTGTTTATCTGAGGATATTTCCTTTGTCACACTAAGCTTCATTGGGCTCTAAAGTATCCCATTGCAGATTCTAAGAAAACAGTGTAAGCAAACTGATCAATGAAAAGAACACTGTTACTCTGTGAAATGAATTAATCAATCACAAAGCAATTTCTCAGAAACCTTCTTTTTGGTTTTTATCTGAAGATATTTCCTTTGTCACCATAGGCTTCAATGTCTTAACAAATATCCTGTTGCAGATTCCATGAAAACAGTGTTAGCAAACTTCTCCATGAAAAGATAGGTGTTACTCTGTGAGATGAATACATACAATGCAAATAAGTTTCTCAGAAACCTTCTTTCTGGCTTTTATCTGAGGATATTTGCTTTTTAACCATAGTTCTCAACTCGCTCCCAAATATCACTTTGTAGATTAAACGACAAGAGAGTTAACAAACTGCTACACGAAAAGAAAGGTGTTACTCACACATCACAAATAAGTTTCTCAGAAAGCATCTTTCTCGTTTTTATCTGATTCTTTTTCCTTTTTCACCATAGGCTTCAATACAATCCAAAATATCCCTTCTCAGATTCCCAAAAAAACAGTGCTACCAAACTGCTCCATGAAAAGAATGGTGCAATTTTGTGATGAATTCATAAATCACAATGCAGTTCCTCAGAAAGCTTCTTTCTAGTATTTGTCTGAGGATATTTCCTTTTTACCCATAGACCTCAATGCACTAACGAATATACCCTTGCATATTCCACGAAAATAGTGTTAGCAAACTGCTCCATGAAAAGAAAGGTGTAACTTTGTGAGATGAATTTGCACATCACAAAGCAGTTGCTCAGAAAGCTTCTTTTTGTTTTTTCTCTGAGGTTAATTCCTTTGTCACCATAGGCTTCCATACGCTCCCAAATATCCTATTGCAGATTCTACAAAAATAGTGCTACTATACTGCTCCATGAAAAGAGTGGTCTAACTCTGTGAAATGAATTCACACATCACAAAGCTGTTTCTCAGAAAGATTATTTTTGTTTTTGTTCCGAGGATATTTTCTTTGTCACCAGAGTCTTCAACATGCTACAAAATAACCTATTGCAGATTCCATGAAAACATTGTTATCAAACTGCTCAATGACAAAAGAATGGTGTAATTCTGTAAGATGAATTCACACATCACAAAGCAGTTTCTCAGAAAGTTTCTTTCTAGTTTTTACGTGAGGATATTTCCATTTCACTATATGCCTCAATGTGCTCCTAAATATACCTTTGCAGATTTCATGAAAATAGTGTTAGCACACTGCTTAGTGAAAAGAACAGTGTAAAACAGTGAGATGAATTCACACATCACAAAGTAGTTTCTCAGAAAGTTTCTTTCTAGTATTTATCTGAGAATATGTCATTGTTCACCATAGGCCTCAATATACTTCTAAATACCCCCTTGCAGATGACACAAAAACGGTGTTAGCAAACTGCTCCATCAAAAGAAAAGTGTTACTTTATTAAATGAATTCACACATCAGGAAGAACTTTCTCAGAAAGCTTCTTTCCAGTTTTTATCTGAGGATATTTTGTTTGTTACCATAGGCTTCATTGCAATTCAAAATATCCCGTCTCAGATTCCACAAAAAGTGCTACAAAGTGATCCATGAAAAGAATCGTGTAACTCTGTGAGACAAATGAGGACATTACAAAGTGGATTCTCAGAAAGCTTCTTTCTAGCTTTTATATGAGGATTTTTCAATTTTCAACATAAGATTCAATGAGTTCCAAAATATCCCATTGCAGATTCCAAGAAAACGTTGTTATCAAACTGTTCATTGAAAAGAAGAGTGTAATTCTGTGATATGAATTCATACATTCCAAAGTAGTTTCTCAGAAAGTTTCTTTCTAGTTTTAATCTGAGGATATTTCCTTTTTCACCATAGGCCTCAAAGCGCTCCCAAATATCCCTTTGCAGATTCCATGAAAACAGTGTTAGCAAACTGCTCCATGAAAAGAAAGGTGTACCTCTGTGAGATAAATTCATACATCAAGAAGAAGTTTCTCAGAAAGCTTCCTTCTAGTTTTTATTTGAGGATATTTGCTTTGTCACCCTGAGCTTCAATTAAATTCAAAATTTCAATTCTCAGATTCCCCTAAAACAGTTCTACTAAACTGCTCCATGAAAAGAATCATGTAACTCAGTGCAATATATTCACAAATCACAAAGCAGTTTCTCACAAGGTTTCTTTAGAGTTTTTGTCTGAGGATATTTCCTTTGTAACCATAAGCTTCAATATGCTCCGATATATCCCATTGCAGATTCCAAGAATACAGTGTGAGAAAACTGCTCAATGAAAAGAACAGTGTACATCTGTGAGACGAATTCACACATCACAAAGCAGCTTATTAGAAAGCTTCTTTTTGGTTTTTATCTCAGGATATTTCCTTTGTCACCCTAGGCTTCAATGCACTCCCACATATCCCTTTGTAGATTCCCTGAAAACAGTGTTACCAACCTGCTCCTACTCCAAGAAAAGAATTGTGTAACTCTGTGAGATGAATTCACACATCACAAAGCAGGTTCTCAGAAAGCTTCTTTCTATTATTTATCTGAGGATATTTCCTTTGTTACCATAGGCTTGAATAAAATTCAAAATATCCCTTCTCAGATTCCCCAGAAACAGAGCGACCAAACTTTGTCACCATAAGCTTCAATGTGAACCCATATATCCTGTAACAGATTCCACGAAAACAGTGTTAGGAAACTGCTCAGTGAAAACGACAATGTAACTCTTTCTCATTTTTGTCTGAGGATATTTCCTTTTTCACCATAGGTCTCAATGTGCTCCCAAATATCCCTTTGCAGATTCCATGAAAACAGTGTTTGCAAACTGCTCCATGAAAGAAAGGTGTATCTCTGTGAGATGAATTCACACATACCAAGGAATTTTCTCAGATAGCTTCTTTCTAGTTTTTATCTGAGGATATTTCCTTTTTTACATTAAGCATTAATGTGCTCTGAAATATGCCATTGCAGATTCCAAGAAAACAGTGTTAGCAAACTACTCAATGAAAAGGACAGTGTAACTCTGTTACTTGAATTCACACATCACAAAGCAGTTTCTCAGAAAGCTTATTTCCAGTTTTTCCATGAGGATATTTCCTTTTTCACCATAGGTCTCAATGCGCTCCCAAATATCCCTTTGCAGATTCCACAAAAACAGTGTTAGGTAACTGTTCCATGAAAAGAAAGTTGTAACTCTTTGAGAATCCCATTGCAGATTCCAAGAAAACAGTGTAGCAAAGTGATCAATGAAAAGAACAGTGTAACCCTGTGAGATGAATTGACATATCACAAAGCAGTTTCTCAGAAAGGTTCTTTTTGGTTTTATCTGAGGATATTCCCTTGTCACTATTGGCTTCAATGTACTTCCAAATATCCTATTGCAGATTCCAGGAAAACAATGGTATCAAACTGCTCAATGAAAAGAATGGTGTAACTCTGTGAGATGAATTCACACATCACAAAGAAGTATCTCTGAATGAATCTTTCCAGTTTTAATCTGAGGATATTTCCTTTGACATCATAGACTTCCATGCAATCCAAAATGTTCCTTCTGAGATTCCACAAAAACAGGGATATCAAACTGCTTCATGAAAAGAATCATGCATCTCTGTGAGATGAACTCTGAAATCACAAGTCAGTTGCTCAGAAAACTTCTTTCAATTTTTTGTCTGAGGACATTTCCTTTGTCACCATAAGCTTCAATGCATTCTGAAAAATCCCATTGCAGATTACAAGAAAACAGTGTCAGCAAGCTTTTCAATGAAAGGCAAAGTGTAACTCTGTGAGATAAATTCACATATCACAAAGGACTTTCTCAGAAAGCTTTGTTCTAGTTTTTATATGAGGATATTTTCTTAGTCAGCATAGACGTCAATGTGATCAAAAATATCCCTTCTCAGATTCCCCCAAAACTGTGCTATCAAACTGATCCATGAAAAGAATAGTGTAACCCAGTGAGATGAATGAACACACCTCAAAGCAGTTTCTCAGAAAGCACCTTTCTAGTTTTTATATGAGGATATTTCCTTTGTCACCATTGGCTTCAATCCGATCCAAACTATCCCTTCTCAGATATCCCAAAAACTGTGCTCTCAAACTGCTCTGTGGAAAGAATCGTGTAACTCTGTGAGAAGAATTCACAAATCACAAAGCAATTTCTCAGAAGGCTTATTTCTAGATTTTGTCTGAGGATATTTCCTCTATCACCCTAAGCTGCAATGTGCTCGGAAACCTCACATTGCAGACTATAAGAAGCCAGTCTTACCACACTTCTCAATGAAAAGAATATTGTAACTGTGAGATGAATTCACACATCACAAAGCAGTTTCTTACAAAACTTCTTTCTAGTTTTTATCTGAGGATATTTCCTTTTTCACCATAGGCCTCAATGCGCTCCCAAATATCCCTTTGTGGATTTCACGAAAACAGTGTTACCGAACTGCTCCATGAAAACAAAGGTGTAAGTCTGTTAGGTGAATTCACACATCACAAAGAACTTTCTCAGAAAGCATCTTTCCATTTTTTATCTGAGGATATTTACTTTGTCACTATAGGCTACAATGTGATGCAAAATATCCCCTCTCAGATTCCCCAAAAAGTGTGCTACCAAACTGCCCCATGAAAAGAATCGTGCAACTCTGACATGAATTCACAAATCACAAAGCACTTTCTCAGAAAGTTTCTTTCTTGTTTTTGTATGAGGGTATTTATTTGTCACCATAACATTCATTGCACTTTGAAATATCCCATTGCAGATTCCAAGAAAACAGTGTTAGCAAACTGCTCAATGAACAGAACAGTGTAACTCCGTGAGATGAATTGACACAACACAAAGCAGTTTCTAAGAAGGCTTCTTTTGGTCTTCATCTGATTTTTTTCCTTTGTCACTGTAAGCTTCAATGTGTTCTGAAATATCCTGTTGCAGATTCCAAGAAAACAGTGTGAACAAACTGCTCAATGAGAACGACAGTGTTACTCTCTGAGATGTATTCACGCATCACTAAGCAGTTTCTCAGAAAGATTTTTTGTAGTTTTCAACTGAGAATATGCCCTTTTTCAACATAGGCCTCAATGCGCTCCCAAATATCCCTTTGCACCTTCCACGAAAACAGTGTTAGCAAACTGCTCCAAGAAAAGAAATTTGTAACTCTGTGAGATGATTTCTCTCATCATGAAGAACTTTCTCATACAGTTTCTTTCTGATTTTTATCTGAAGATATTTCCTTAGTCACCGTATTCTTCAATGTGATAAAAAAAAAATCCCTTCTCAGTTTACCCAAAAACTTTGTTACCAAACTCATCCATGAAAACAGTCGTGTAACTCTTTGAGATAAATTAACACACCACATAGCGGTTTCTCAGATGGCTTCTTACTAGTTTTTAAAAGAAGATATTTCCTTTGTCACCATAAGTTTCAATGCACTGTGAAATATCCTGTTGCAGATCCCAAGAAAACAGTGTTACCTAACTACTAAATGAAAAGAACAGTGTACCTCTGTGAGATGAATTCACACACCCTAAAGCAGTTTCTCAGAAAGCTTCCTTCTAGTTTTTATCTGAGGATATTTCCTTCTTCAACATAGGCCTCTATGAGCTCCCAAATATCCCTTTTCAGATTCCATGAAAACAGCGTTAACAAACTTCTCCTTGAAAAGAATGGTGTAATTATGTGATATGAATTCACACATCACAAAGAACGTCCTTAGAAAACTTCTTCTAGTTTTTACCTGAGGATGTTTCCTTAGTCACCATAGTTTTCAATGCCATCCGAAGTATCCCAACACTGATTTTCCAAAAACAGTGTTACCAAACTGATCCATTAAAAGGATCATGTAACTCTATGAGAAGAATTAACACATCACAAAATGGTTTCTCAGAAAGTTTCTAGTTTTTATATGAGGATATTTCCTTAGTTGCCATAAGCTTCAATGTGCTCCAAAATATCCTATTGCAGTTTCCAAGAAAGTAGTACTAGCAAACTACTCAATGAAAAGGACAGTGTAACACTCTGACATGAAATCACACATCACAAAGAAGTCTCAGAAAGCTTCTTTCTAGTTTTTAACTAAGGATATTTCATTTTTTACAATAAGCTTCAAAGTGATCTGAAATATGCCATTGCAGATACAAAGAAAACAGTGTTGGCAAATTGCTCAATGAAAGAAAAGTGTAACTCTGTGACTTGATTTCACACATCAGAAAGCAGTTTCTCAGAAAGCTTATTTCTAGTTTTCTATGAGGATATTTTCTTTTTCACCATAAACCTCAATGTGCTCCCAAATATTCCTTTGCAGATTCCACGAAAACAGTGCTAGCAAACTGCTCCATGAAAAGAAAGTTGTAAATCTGTGAGATGAAATCACACATCAAAAATAAGTTTCCCTGAAAGCTTCCTCTAGTTTTAATCCATGAAAGGAATAGTGTAATGCTGTGAGATAAATTAACACATCTCAATGTGGTTTTTCAGAAAGCTTCTTTCTAGTTTTTATATGAGGATATTTCCTATGTCACCTTAAGCTTCAATGCCATCTGAAATATCTCATTGCAGATTCCACGAAAACTGTGTTAACAAACTGCTCCATGAAAAGAAAGGTGTAAATCAGTGAGATGAATAAACACATCACAAAGCAGTTTCTCAGAAATCTTCCTTCCAGTTTTTCTATGTGGATAGTTCCTTTGTCACCATAGGATTCAATATGATCCAAAATATCCCTTTGCAGATTCCCCCAAAACAGTGCTACTGAACTGCTCCATGAAAATAATTGTGTGATGGTGTAAAATGAATTAACACATCTTAAAGTGGTTTCTCAGAAAGCTTCTTTCTAGTTTTTATATGAGGATACTTCCTTTGTCACCATATGTTTCAGTGAGATAAAAAATATCCCTTCTCAGATTCCCCAAAAACAGTGCTAACAAAGTGTTCCATGAAAATAATCATGTAACTCTGTGAGATAAATTCAGAAACCACAAAGCAGTTTCTCCAAAACCTTCTTTCAAGTTTTTGTCTGAGGATATTTCCTTTGTCACCATAAGCTTCAATGCACTCTGAAATATCCCGTTGCAGATTCCAAGAAAACAATGTGGGAAAACTGCTTCATTGAAAGAACAGTGTAACTCTATTTGATGAATTCACACATCAGTAAGCAGTTTCTCAGAAAGCTTCTTTCTAGTTTTTATCTGAGGATATTTCCTTTTCACCATAGACCTCAATGTGCTCCTAAATATACCTTTGCAGATTCCACAAAAACAGTGCTAGTTAACTGCTCCATGAAAAGAAAGGTGTAACAATATGAGATGTATTCACACATCACAAAGGACTTTTTCACGAAGTTTCTTTCTAATTTTTATCCGAGGATATTTCATTTGTCCCCATAGGATTCCATGTGTCCCAAAATATCCCTTCTCAGTTTCCTCAGAAACAGAGCTATCAAACTGATTGATGAGAGGAATCGTGTAACTCTGTGAGATGAATTCACAAATCGCAAAAAAGTTTCCCAGAGTTTCTTTCTTTTTTTGTCTGAGGATATTTCCATTGTCACCATAAGCTTCAATGTGCTCTGAAATATCCCATTGCAGATTAAAAGAAAACAGTGTTAGCAATCTTCTCAATGGAAAGAACAGTGTAAGTCTGTGAGATGAATTCACACATCACAAAGCAGTTTCACAAAAAGCTTCTTTCTAGTTTTTAATTGAGGATATTTCCCTCTTCACCATAGGCCTCAATGTGCTCCCAAATGTCCCTTTGCAAATTCCACGAAAACAGCGTTAGCAAACTGCCCCATGAAAAGAAAGGTGGAACCCTGTGAAATTAATTCACATATCACAAAGAACTTTCTCAGAAATCTTCTTTCTAGTTTTTCTCTGAGGACATTTCCTTTGTCATCATAGGCCTCAATGAGATCCAAAGTATCCCTTCTCAGATTCCACAAGAACAATGTTAACAAACTGCTGCATGAAAAGAAATGTGTAACTCTGTGAGATGAATTTACACATCACAAATAACTTTCTCAGAATGCTTCTTTCTAGTTTTTATCTGAGGATATTTCATTTGTCACCACAGGCTGCAATGTGATCCAAAATATCCCTTCTTAGATTACCCAAAAACAGAGCTATCAAAATGATCCATGAAAAGAATTGTATAACTCTGTGCAATGAATTCACAAATCAAAAAGCAGTTTCTTGGAATGTTTCTTTCTACTTTTTGTCTGAGGATATTTACTTTTTCACAATAAGCTTCCATGCACTCATAAGTATCCCAGCGTAGATTCAAACAAAACTGTGTTAGCAAACTTCACAATGAAAAGAACAGGGTAATTCTGTGAGTTGAATTCATATATCACAAAGCAATTTCTCAGAAAGGTTCTTTTTGGTTTTTCTACAGGAATATTTCCTTTATCACCATAGACTTCGATGAACTGCAAAGTATCCTATTGCAGACTCCACAAAAACAGTGTTATCAAGCAGCCCAAAGAAAAGATTGGTTTAGCTCTGTGAGATGAATTCACCCATCACAAAGCAGTTTCACAGAAAGCTTCCTTCTAGCTTTTATCAGAGGATATTTCCTTTTTCACCACAGGCCTCTATGTGCGCCCAAATAACCCTTTGCAGATCCACAAAAACAGTGTTAGCAAACTGCTCCATGAAAAGAAAGGTGTATCTATATGAGATGAATTCACACATCACAAAGAACTTTCTCAGAAAGCTTCTTTCTAGTTTTTATCTGAGGATATTTTCTTTGTCAACATAGACTTCAACACGTTCCAAAATATCCCTTCTCAGATTCCCCCAAAACAGTGCTATCAAAGTGATCCATTGAAAACATTGTAAAACTCTGACATGAATTCACAAACCACAAAGGAGTTTCTCAGAAAGTTTCTTTCAAGTTTTTGTCTGGGGATATTTAATTTTTAAGAGTAGGATTCAATGCGCTTCAAAATATGCCATTGCAGGTTCTAAGAAAACAGTGTTAGCAAACTACTCAATGAAAACAACAGTGAAACTCTGTGAGATGAATTCACGCATCACTAAGCAGTTTCTCAGAAAGCTTCTTTCTCATTATTCTATGAGGATATTTCCTTTTTCACTCTAGGCCTCAATGTGCTCGCAAGTATCCATTTGCTGATTCCACGAAAACTGTGTTAGCAAACTGCTCCATGAAAAGAAAGGTGTTTCTCCATGAGATGAATTCACACATCCAAAGAACTTTCTCAGAAAGCTTCTTTCTTGTTTGTATCTGAGAATATTTCCTTAGTCATCACAGGCTTCAGTGCAATCCAAAATATCCCCTCTCTGATTCCCCCAAAAAAGTGCTACCATGAAAAGAATCATGCAACTGTGTGAGATGAATTCACAAATCACAAAGCACTTTCTCGGAAAGCTTCATTTTAATTTTTGTCTGAGGATATTTCCTTTGTCACCAAAAGCTTCACTGTGCTCTGAAGTATCCCATTGCTGATTAAAATAAAACAGTGTTATCAAACTGCTCACTGAAAAGGGCAGTGTAACTCTCTGGGATGAATTGAAACAACACACAGCAGTTTCCCAGAAACTTTCTTTTTGATTTTTATCTAAGGATATTTCCTTTGTCACCATAGGCTTCAATGTGCTCCCAAATGTCCTATTGTAGATTGCATGAAAAAAGTGTTATCAAACTGCTCAGTGAAAAAAATGGTGTAGCTCTGTGAGATGAATTCACACATTACAAAGCAATTTCTCAGAACATTTCTTTCTATTTTTTATCTGAAAATATTTTCCTTTTCACTATAGGTCTCAATGCTTTAACAAATACCCTAGTGCAAATTCCACAAAAAGAGTGTTAGGAAACAGCTCCATGAAAAGAAAGGTGTAACTCTGTGGGACAAATTCACACATAACACAGAACTTTCTCAGAAACCTTCTTTCTTGTTTTTGTCTGAGGATGTTTATTTGTCACCATAGGCTTCAATGTGATCCAAAATATCCTTTCTCAGATTCCACGAAAACAGTGCTAACAGACTGATCCCTGAAAAGAATCGTGTAACGTTGTGAGATGAATTAACACATCTCACAGCAGTTTATCATAAAGCTTCTTTCTAGTTTTCATAAGAGGATATTTCCTTTGTCGCCACAGGATTCATTGTGTTCCAAAATATCCCTTCTCAGATTCCCCAAAAACAGTGCTACCAAACTGCTCCATGAAAATAATTGTGTAACTCTGTGAGATGAATTCACACATCACAAAGCAGTTTTTTAGAAAGCTTCTTTCTAGTTTTTGTCAGAGGTTATTTCCTTTTTCACCATAAGCTTCAATGCCCTCCAAAATATCCCATTACAGGTTCCAAGAGAACAGTGTTAGCAAACTCCTCAATGAAAAGAACAGTGTAACTCTGTGAGTTAAATTCACACATCAGAGAGCAGTTTCTCAGAAAGATTCCTTCTAGTTTCTTTCTGAGGATATTTCCTTTATCATCATAGGCTTCAATGAGCTCCTAAATACTCCATTGCAGATTCTATGAAAATAGTGTTATCAAACTGCACAATAAGAAGAAAGGTGTAACTCTGTGAGATGAATTCACACATCACAAATCCCTTTGTCAGAAAGATTCCTTCTAGTTTTTGTCTGAGGATATTTCCTTTTTCACTATAGGCCTCAATGGACTTCCAAATATCCCTTTCCAGATTAAACGAAACCTGTGTTAGCACACTGCTCCATGAAAAGAAAGATGTAACTCTGTGATATGAATTCACACATCACAAATAACTTTCTCAGATAGCATCTCTCTGGTTTTTACCTGAGTATTTTTCCTTAGTCACCAAAGGCTTCAATGCGACCGAAAATATTCCTTCTCAGTTTCCTCAAAAACAGTGCTACCGAACAGATACATGAAAACAATTGTGTAACCCTGTGAGATTAATTAACACCTCACAAAGTGTTTTCTCAGAAAGCTTCCTTCTAGTTTTTGTCTGGGGATATTTAATTTTTCACAATAAGCTCAATGCACTGTGAAATATGCCATTGTAGATCCCAAGTAAACAGTATTAGCAAACTGCTGAATGAAAAGAACAGTGTAATTCTGTGCATTGAATTCATACATCACAAAGCAGTTTCTCAGAAAGCTTCTTTCTAGTTTTTCTATGAGGATATTTCAATTTTCACCATAGGCCTCAATGCGCTCCCAAATATCCCTTTGCAGATTCCATGAAAACAGTGTTAGCAAACTACTCCATGAAAAGAAAGGGGTAACTCTGTGAGATGAACTCCCACATCATGGAGAACTTTCTCAGAAAGCTTCTTTCTAGTTTTTATCTGAGGATATTTCCTTTGTCATCATAGGCTTACATGCAATCCAAAATATCCTTTCTCAGATTCTCCAAAAACAGGGATAACAGTGTTAGCCAGCTGATAAATGAAAAGAACAGTGTCATTCTGTGAGATGAATTCACACATCACAAAGCAGTTTCTCAGAAAGTTTCTTTCTAGTTTTTGTCTGAGAATATTTCCTTTTCCACAATAAGCTACAAGGCACTCTGAAATATCCCATTGAAGATTCCAAGAAATCAGTGTTAGCAAACTGCTCAATGAAGACAACAGTGTAACTCTATGCGTTGAATTCACACATCACAAAGCAGTTTCTCAGAAAGTTTTATTTTGGTTTTTCTCTGAGAATATTTTCTTTGTCATCACAGGATTCATTGCACTCCCAAATATCCTATTGCAGATACCATGAAAACAATGTGATCAAACTGCACAATGAAAAGAATGGTGTAACTCTGTGAGATGAATTCACAAGTCACAAAGTAGATTCTCAGAAAACTTCTTTCTAGGTTTAGTCTGAGGATATTTCGTTTTTCACTATAGGTCTCAATGCGCTCCCAAATATCCCTTCCAGTATCCACAAAATCTCTGTTAGCAAACTGCATTATGAAAAGAAAGGTATAACTCTCTGAGATAAACTCACACATCACAAAGAACTGTCTACAAAAGCTTCTTTCTATTTTTTCTCTGAGGATATTTCCTTAGTCACCCTTGGTTCCAATGCCATTCAAAGTATCCCTTCTCAGATTCCCCAAAAACAGTGCTCCCAAACTGATCCATGAAAATAATCATGTAACTCTGTGAGAAGAGTTAACACATCATAAAGCAGTTTCTCAGACAGCTTCTTTCAGTTTTTATATGAGGATATTTCCTTTGTCACCATAAGCTTCAATGTGCTCTGAAATATGCCATTGCAGATTCCAAGAAAACAGTGTTAGCAAGTTGCTCAATGAAAAGAACCATGTAACTCTGTGAGATAAATTCACACAACTCAAGGCAGATTCTGAGAAAGCTTCTTCTTGTTTTTTTTTTGTGAGGATATTTCCTTTGTCACCATAGGCTTCAATGAACTCCCGGATATCGTATTGCAGATTCCACAAAAACAGTGTTATCAAACTGCACAATGAAAAGAATGGTGTCACTCTGTGGGATGAATTCACACATCACAAAGCAGTTTCTCAGAAAGCTTCCTTATAGTTTTCATCTGACTATATTTCCTTTATCACTATAGGCCTCAATGTGCTCATAAATAGCCCTTTGCAGATTCCACAAAAATTCTGTTAGCAAACTGCCCCACAAAAAGAAAGGTTTGTAATATAATTTCACATATCAGAAGGAACTATATCAAAATGATTCTTTCTAGTTTTTATCCAAAGTTTTATCCTTATTCACAATAGACTTCAATGCCATCCAAACTATTCCTTCTCAGATTCCCCAAAAACAGTGCTACCAAAGTGAACCATGAAAGAATAGTGTAACTCTTGAGGTGAATTCATACATCACAAAGCAGTTTCTCAGAAAGATTCTTTTTAGTTTTTATATGAAGATATTTTCTTTGTCACCAGAAGCTTCAAGGCACTTTGAGATATACCGTTGAAGATTCCAAGAAAACAGTGTTAGCAAACTGCTCAATGAAAAGAACAGTCTAACTCTCTGACATGAATTTACACATCACAAAGCAGATTCTCAGAAAGATTCTTTCTATTTTTTTTCCTGAGGCTATTTTCTTTTTCACAATAAACTTCATTGTGCTCTGAAATATGCCATTGTAGATTCCAAGAAAATAACGTTAGCCAACTGCTCAATGAAAAGAAAAGTGTAACTTGGTGACATGAATTCACATATCACAAAGCAGTTTCTCAAAAAGCTTCTTTTTAGTTTGTATCTGAGGATATTTCCTTGGTCACCATAGGCTTCAATGTGCTCCTCAATATACTATTGCAGATTCCACCAAAACTGTGTTATCAAAAGGCTCAATGAAAAGAACGATGTAATTCTTTTTTATTATTATTATACTTTAAGTTCTAGGGTACATGTGCATAACGTGCAGGTTTGTTACATATGTATACTTGTGCCATGTTGGTGTGCTGCACCAATCAACTTGTCAGCACCCATCAACTCATCATTTACATCAGGTATAACTCCCAATGCAATCCCTCCCCCCTACCCCCTCCCCGTGATAGGCCCCAGTCTGTGAATTTCCCCTTCCCGAGTCCAAGTGATCTCATTGTTCAGTTCCCACCCATGAGTGAGAACATGCGGTGTTTGGTTTTCTGTTCTTGGGATAGTTTGCTAAGAATGATGGTTTCCAGCTGCATCCATGTCCCTACAAAGGACACAAACTCATCCTTTTTTATGGCTGCATAGTATTCCATGGTGTATATGTGCCACATTTTCTTAATCCAGTCTGTCACTGATGGACATTTGGGTTGATTCCAAGTCTTTGCTATTGTGAATAGTGATGCAATAAACATACCTGTGCATGTGTCTTTATAGCAGCATGATTTATAATCCTTTGGGTATATACCCAGTAATGGAATGGCTGGGTCATATGGTACATCTAGTTCTAGATCCTTGAGGAATCGCCATACTGTTTTCCATAATGGTTGAACTAGTTTACAATCCCACCAACAGTGTAAAAGTTTTCCTATTTCTCCATATCCTCTCCAGCACCAGCACCTGTTGTTTCCTGACTTTTTAATGATCACCATTCTAACTGGTGTGAGATGGTATCTCATTGTGGTTTTGATTTGCATTTCTCTGATGGCCAGTGATGATGAGCATTTTTTCATGTGTCTGTTGGCTGTATGAATGTCTTCTTTTGAGAAATGTCTGTTCATATCCTTTGCCCACTTTTTGATGGGGTTGTTTGTTTTTTTCTTGTAAATTTGTTGGAGTTCTTTGTAGGTTCTGGATATTAGCCCTTTGTCAGATGAGTAGATTGCAAAAATTTTCTCCCATTCTGTAGGTGGCCTGTTCACTCTGATGGTAGTTTCATTTGCTGTGCAGAAGCTCTTTAGTTTAATGAGATCCCATTTGTCTATTTTGGCTTTTGCTGCAGTTGCTTTTGGTGTTTTAGACATGAAGTCCTGACCCATGCCTATGTCCTGAATGGTACTACCTAGGTTTTCTTCTAGGGTTTTTATGGTATTAAGTCTAACGTTTAAGTCTCTAATCCATCTTGAATTAATTTTCGTATAAGGAGTAAGGAAAAGATCCAGTTTCAGCTTTCTACTTATGGCTAGCCAATTTTCCCAGCACCATTTATTAAATAGGGAATCCTTTCCCCATTTCTTGTTTCTCTCAGGTTTGTCAAAGATCAGATGGCTGTAGATGTGTGGTATTATTTCTGAGGACTCGGTTCTGTTCCATTGGTCTATATGTCTGTTTTGGTACCAGTACCATGCTGTTTTGGTTACTGTAGCATTTTAGTATAGTTTGAAGTCAGGTAGCGTGATGCCTCCAGCTTTGTTCTTTTGACTTAGGATTTTCTTGGAGATGCGGGCTCTTTTTTGGTTCCATATGAACTTTAAAGCAGTTTTTTTCCAATTCTGTGAAGAAAGTCATTGGTAGCTTAATGGGGATGGCATTGAATCTATAAATAACCTTGGGCAGTATGGCCATTTTCCCGATATTCATTCTTCCTATCCATGAGCATGGTATGTTCTTCCATTTGTTTGTGTCCTCTTTTATTTCACTGAGCAGTGGTTTGTAGTTCTCCTTGAAGAGGTCCTTTACATCCCATGGAAGTTGGATTCCTAGGTGTTTTGTTTTCTTTGAAGCAATTGTGAATGGAAGTTCATTCATGATTTGGTTCTCTGTCTGTTACTGGTGTGTAAGAATGCTTGTGATTTTTGCACATTAATTTTGTATCCTGAGACTTTGCTGAAGTTGCTTATCAGCTTAAGAAGATTTTGGGCTGAGACAATGGGGTTTTCTGAATATACAATCATGTCATCTGCAAAGAGGGACAGTTTGACTTCTTCTTTTACTAACCGAATACCCTTTATTTCTTTCTCTTGCCTGATCGTCCTAGCCAGAACTTCCAACACTATGTTGAATAGGAGTGGTGAGAGAGGGCATCCCTGTCTTGTGCCAGTTTTCAAAGGGAATTTTTCCAGTTTTTGCCGATTCACTATGATATTGGCTGTGGGTTTGTCATAAATAGCTCTTATTATTTTGAGGTATGTTCCATCAATACCGAATTTATTGAGTGTTTTCAGCATGAAGGGCTGTTGAATTATGCCAAAAGCCTTTTCTGCATCTGTTGAGGTAATCATGTAGTTCTTGTCCTTGGTTCTGTTTATATGCTGGATTACGTTTATTGATTTGTGAATGTTGAACCAGCCTTGCACCCCAGGGATGAAGCCCACTTGATCATGGTGGAAAACCTTTTTGATGTGCTGCTGAATCCGGTTTGCTAGTATTTTATTGAAGATTTTTGCATCGATGTTCATCAGGGATATTGGTCTAAAATTCTCTCTTTTTTTTGTATCCCTGCCAGGCTTTGGTATCAGGATGATGTTGGCCTCATAAAATGAGTTAGGGAGGATTCCCTCTTTTTCTATTGATTGGAATAGTTTCAGAAGGAATGGTACCAGCTCCTCCTTGTACCTCTGGTAGAATTCAACTATGAATCCATCTGGTCCTGGACTTTTTTTGGTTGGTAGGCTACTAATTATTGCCTCAATTTCAGAGCCTGCTATTGGTCTGTTCAGGGATTCAGTTTCTTCCTGGTTTAGTCTTGGAAGAGTGTAAGTGTCCAGGAAATTATCCATTTCTTCTAGATTTTCTAGTTTATTTGCATAGAGGTGTTTATAGTATTCTCTGATGGTAGTTTGTATTTCTGTGGGGTCAGTGGTGATATCTCCTTTATCATTTTTTATTGCATCAATTTGATTCTTCTCTCTTTTCTTCTTTATTAATCTTGCTAGTGGTCTGTCAATTGTGTTGATCTTTTCAAAAAAACCAACTCCTAGATTCATTGATTTTTTTGGAGGGTTTTCTGTGTCTCTATCTCCAGTTCTGCTCTGATCTTAGTTACTTCTTGCCTGCTGCTAGATTATGAATGTGTTTGCTCTTGCTTCTCTAGTTCTTTTAATTGTGATGTTAGAGTGTCAATTTTAGATCTTTCCAGCTTTCTCTTGTGGGCATTCAGTGCTATAAATTGCCCTCTAAACACTGCTTTACCTGTGTCCCAGAGATTCTGGTATGTTGTATCTTTGTTCTCATTGGTTTCAAAGAACATCTTTATTTCTGCCTTCATTTCGTTGTGTACCCAGTAGTCATTCAGGAGCAGGTTATTCAGTTTCCACGTAGTTGAGCGGTTTTGATTGAGTTTCTTAGTTCGGAGTTCTAGTTTGATTGCACTGCGGTCTGAGAGACAGTTTGTTATAATTTCTGTTCTTGTACATTTGCTGAGGAGTGCTTTACTTCCAATTATGTGGTCAATTTTGGAATAAATGTGGTGTGGTGCTGAGAAGAAGGTATATGCTGTTGATTTGGGGTGGAGAGTTCTATAGACGTCTATTAGGTCTGCTTGCTGCAGAGATGAGTTCAATTCCTGGATATCCTTGTTAACTTTCTGTCTCGGTGATCTGTCTAATGTTGACAGTGGAGTGTTGAGGTCTCCCATGATTATTGTATGGGAGTCTAAGTCTCTTTGTAAGTCTCTAAGGACTTGCTTTATGAATCTGGGTGCTCCTGTATTGGGTGCGTATATATTTAGGATAGTTAGCTCTTCCTGTTGAATTGATCCCTTTACCATTATGTAATGGCCTTCTTTGTCTCTTTTGATCTTTGATGGTTTAAAGTCTGTTTTATCAGAGACTAGGATTTTAACCCCTGCTTTTTTGTTCTCCATTTGCTTGGTAGATCTTCCTCCATCCCTTTATTTTGAGCCTATGTATGTCTCTACATGTGAGATGGGTCTCCTGAATACAGCAGACTGATGGGTCTTGACTCTTTATCCAGTTTGCCAGTCTGTGTCTTTTAATTGGAGCATTTAGTCCATTTACATTTAAGGTTAATATTTTTATGTGTGAACTTGATCCTGCCATTATGATATTAACTGGTTATTTTGCTTGTTAGTTGATGCAGTTTCTTCCTAGCCTCGATGGTCTTTACATTTTGGCATGTTTTTGCAATGGCTGGTACCGGTTGTTCCTTTCCATGTTTAGTGCTTCCTTCAGGGTCTCTTGTAAGGCAGGCCTGGTGGTGACAAAATCTCTAAGCATTTGCTTATCTGTAAAGGATTTTTTTTTTTTTTGAGGCAGAGTTTCGCTCTGTCGCCCAGGCTGGAGTGCAGTGGCGGGATCTCAGCTCACTGCAAGCTCCGCCTCCGGGGTTCATGCCATTCTCCTGCCTCAGCCTCCCGAGTAGCTGGGACTATAGGTGCCCGCCACCTCGCCCGGCTAGATTTTTGTATTTTTTAGTAGAGACAGGGTTTCACTGGGTTAGCCAGGATGGTCTTGATCTCCTGACCTCGTGATCCACCCATCTCGGCCTCCCAAAGTGCTGGGATTACAGGCTTGAGCCACCGCGCCCGGCCTCTGTAAAGGATTTTATTTCTCCTTCACTTATGAAACTTCGTTTGGCTGGATATGAAATTCTGGGTTTAAAATTCTTTTCTTTAAGAATGTTGAATATTGGCCCCCACTCTCTTCTGGCTTGTAGAGTTTCTGCTGAGAGATCTGCTGTTAGTCTGATGGGCTTCCCTTTGTGGGTAACCCGACCTTTCTCTCTGGCTGCCCTTAACATATTTTCCTTCATTTCAACTTTGGTGAATCTGGCAATTATGTATCTTATAGTTACTCTTCTCGAGGAGTATCTTTGTGGCATTCTCTGTATTTCCTGGATTTGAATGTTGGCCTGCCCTACTAGGTTGGGGAAGTTCTCCTGGATGATATCCTGAAGAGTGTTTTCCAACTTGGTTCCATTTTCCCCCTCACTTTCAGGCACCCCAATCAGACGTAGATTTGGTCTTTTTACATAATCCCATACTTCTTGCAGGCTTTGTTCATTTCTTTTTCTTCTTTTTTCTTTGGGTTTCTCTTCTCACTTCATTTCATTCATTTGATCCTCATTCGCTGATACTCTTTCTTCCAGTTGATCAAGTCGGTTACTGAAGCTTGTGCATTTGTCACTTATATCTCATGTCATGGTTTTCATCTCTGTCATTTCTTTTATGACCTTCTCTGCATTAATTACTCTAGCTATCAATTGTTCCACTTTTTTTTCAAGATTTTTAGTTTCTTTGAGCTGAGTACATAATTCCTCCTTTAACTCTGGGAAGTTTGATGGACTGAAGCCTTCTTCTCTCATCTCGTCAAAGTCATTCTCCATCAAGCCTTGATCCATTGCTGGTGATGAGCTGCGCTCCTTTGCCGGGGGAGATGCGCTCTTATTTTTTGAATTTCCAGCTTTTCTGCCCTGCTTTTTCCCCATCTTTGTGGTTTTATCTGCCTTTGGTCTTTGATGATGGTGACATACTGATGGGGTTTTGGGGTAGGTGTCCTTCCTGTTTGATATTTTTCCTTCTAACCATCAGGACCTTTAGCTGTAGGTCTGTTGGACATTGCCTGAGGTCCACTCCAGACCCTGTTTGCTTAGGTATCAGCAGCAGAGGCTGCAGAAGATAGAATATTGCTGAATAGCGAGTGCACCAGTCTGATTCTTACTTTGGAAGCTTCCTCTCAGGAGTGTACTCCACCCTGTGAGGTGTGGGGTGTCAGACTGCCCCCTAGTGGGGGAAGTCTCCCAGTTAGGCTACTCAGGGGTCAGGGACCAACTTGAGCAGGCAGTCTGTCCCTTCTCAGATCTCAACCTCAGTGTTGGGAGATCCACTGCTCTCTTCAAAGCTGTCAGACAGAGTCGTTTGCATCTGCAGACGTTTCTGCTGCTTTTGTTGTTGTTGTTGTTGTTGTTATTTAGTTGTGCCTTGTCCCCAGAGGTGGAGTCTACAAAGACAGGCAGGTTTCCTTGAGCTGCTGTGAACTCCTCCCAGTTCGAGCTTCCCAGTGGCTTTGTTTACCTACTTAAGCCTCAGCAATGTCAGGCACCCCTCCCCCAGCCTCACTGCTGCCTTGCAGTTAGATCGCAGACTACTGTGCTAGCAATGAGGGAGGCTCCGTGGGTGTGGGTTCCTTCCGGCCAGGTGTGGGGTAAAATCTCCTGGTGTGCCCGTTTGCTTAAAGCGCAGGATTGGGGTGGAAGTTACCCGATTTTCCATGTGTTGTGTGTCTCAGTTCCCCTGGCTAGGAAAAGGGATTCCCTTCCCCCTAGCACTTCCCAGGTGAGGCGATGACTCACCCTGCTTCAGCTCTCACTGGTTGGGCTGGACTGGAGCTGTTCCTCTTCGGACATCTTGCTCCACCCCCAGAACGATGTAATTCTATGACGTGAATTCACAAATCACAAAGCAGTTTCTCAGAACGTTTTTTCTAGTTTTTATCTGAGGATATTTCTTTTATCACTATAGGCCTCAATTCACTCCCAAATATCCCTTTTCAGAGTCCATGAAAACTCTCTAAGCAAACTGTTCCAAGAAAAGAAAGGTGTAGCTTTGTGACATGAATTCACACATCACAAAGAGCTTTCTCAGAGACGTTCTTTCTAGTTTTTATCTGAGAAATTTCCTTAGTCACCATATTCTTCAACACTATCCAAAATATCCCAACTCAGAATCCCCCAAAACAGTGCCACCAAACTGATCCATGAAAAGAGTCGTGAAACCTCAGTGAGATGAATTAACACATCACAAAGTGGTTTCTCAGAAAACTTCTTGATAGTTTTTAAACGAAGATATTTCCTTTGTCACCATAAGTTTCAATGTGCTCTGAAATATCCCATTGCAGATTACAGGAAAAGAGTGTTAACAAACTTCTCAATGAAAAGAACAGTGTAATTCTGTGAGATGAATTCACACATCATAAAGCAGTTTCTCAGAAAGCTTCTTTCTAGATTTTATCTGAGAATATTTCCTTTTCCACCAGAGGCCTCAATGTACTTCCAAATATCAATTTGCAGATTCCATGAAAACAGTGACAGCAAACTGCTCCATGAAAATAAAGGTGTAATGGGGGGCGGAGCAAGATGGCCGAATAGGAAAAGCTCCAGTCTCCAATTCCCAGCGCGAGTGACACAGAAGACCGGTGATTTCTGCATTTTCAACTGAGGTACTGGGTTCATCTCACTGGGGAGTGCCAGACGATCGGTGCTGGTCAGCTGCTGCAGCCCGACCAGCGAGAGCTGAAGCAGGGTGAGGCATTGCCTCACCTGGGAAGCACAAGGGGGAAGGGAATCCCTTTTCCTAGCCAGGGGAACTGAGACACACAACACCTGGAAAACACCACCCCAATACTGCGCTTTAAGTAAACAGGCACACCAGGAGATCATATTCCACACCTGGCCAGGAGGGTCCCACACCCATGCAGCCTGCCTCATTGCTAGCACAGCAGTCTGTGATCTACCGGCAAGGCAGAAGTGAGGCTGGGGGAGGGGCGCCCGCCTTAGCAGAGGCTTAAGTAGGTAAACAAAGCTGCTGGGAAGCTCGAACTGGGTGGAGCTCACAGCAGCTCAAGGAAACCTGCCTGTCTCTGTAGACTCCACCTCTGGGGACAGGGCACAGTAAACAATAACAAACGCAGCAGAAAGCTCTGCAGATGCAAACGACTCTGTCTGACAGCTTTGAAGAGAGAAGTGGATCTCCCAACACAGAGGTTGAGATCTGAGAAGGGACAGACTGCCTGCTCAAGTGGGTCCCTGAACCCTGAGTATCCTAACTGGGAGACATCCCCCACTAGGGGCAGTCTGACACCCCACACCTCACAGGGTGGAGTACACTCCTGAGAGGAAGCTTCCAAAGCAAGAATCAGACAGGTACACTCGCTGTTCAGAAATATTCTATCTTCTGCAGCCTCTGCTGCGGATACCCAGGAAAACAGGGTCTGGAGTGGACCTCAAGCAATCTCCAACAGACCTACAGCTGAGGGTCCTGACTGTCAGAAGGAAAACTATCAAACAGGAAGGACACCTACACCAAAACCCCATCAGTACATCACCATCATCAAAGACCAGAGGCAGATAAAACCACAAAGATGGGGAAAAAGCAGGGCAGAAAAGCTGGAAATTCAAAAAATAAGAGCGCATCTCCCCCGGCAAAGGAGCGCAGCTCATCGCCAGCAAAGGATCAAAGCTGGACAGAGAATGACTTCGACGAGATGAGAGAAGGCTTCAGTCCATCAAATTTGTCAGAGCTAAAGGAGGAATTACATACCCAGCGCAAAGACACTAAAAATCTTGAAAAAAAAAGTGGAAGAATTGATGGCTAGAGTAATTAATGCAGAGAAGGTCATAAACGAAATGAAAGAGACGAAAACCATGACACGAGAAATACGTGACAAATGCACAAGCTTCAGTAACCGACTCGATCAACTGGAAGAAAGAATGTCAGCGATTGAGGATCAAATGAATGAAATGAAGTGAGAAGAGAAACCAAGAGAAAAAAGAAGAAAAAGAAATGAACAAAGCCTGCAAGAAGTATGGGATTATGTAAAAAGACCAAATCTACGTCTGATTGGGGTGCCTGAAAGTGAGGGGGAAAATGGAACCAAGTTGGAAAACACTCTTCAGGATATCATCCAGGAGAACTTCCCCAACCTAGTAGGGCAGGCCAACATTCAAATCCAGGAAATACAGAGAACGCCACAAAGATACTCCTCGAGAAGAGCAACTCCAAGACACATAATTGCCAGATTCACCAAAGTTGAAATGAAGGAAAAAATCTTAAGGGCAGCCAGAGAGAAAGGTCGGGTTACCCACAAAGGGAAGCCCATCAGACTAACAGCAGATCTCTTGGCAGAAACTTTTCAACCCAGAAGAGAGTGGGGGCCAATATTCAACATTCTTAAAGAAAAGAATTTTAAACCCAGAATTTTATATCCAGCCAAACGAAGTTTCATAAGTGAAGGAGAAATAAAATCCTTTACAGATAAGCAAATGCTTAGAGATTTTGTCACCACTAGGCCTGCCTTACAAGAGACCCTGAAGGAAGCACTAAACATGGAAAGGAACAACCGGTACCAGCCATTGCAAAAACATGCCAAAATATAAAGACCATCGAGGCTAGGAAGAAACTGCATCAACTAACAAGCAAAATAACCAGTTAATATCATAATGGCAGGATCAAGTTCACACATAACAATCTTAACCTTAAATGTAAATAGACTAAATGCTCCAATTAAAAGATACAGACAGGCAAACTGGATAAAGAGTCAAGACCCATCACTCTGCTGTATTCAGGAGACCCATCTCACATGCAGAGACATACATAGGCTCAAAATAAAGGGATGGAGGAAGATTTACCAAGCAAATGGAGAACAAAAAAACGTGGGGGTTGCAATACTAGTCTCTGATAAAACAGACTTTAAACCATAAAAGATCAAAAGAGACAAAGAAGGCCATTACATAATGGTAAAGGGATCAATTCAACAGGAAGAGCTAACTATCCTAAATATATATGCACCCAATACAGGAGCACCCAGATTCATAAAGCAACTCCTTAGAGACTTACAAAGAGACTTAGACTCTCATACAATAATAATGGGAGGCTTCAACATTCCACTGTCAACATTAGACAGATCACCGAGACAGAAAGTTAACAAGGATATCCAGGAATTGAACTCATCTCTGCAGCAAGCAGACCTAATAGACATCTATGGAACTCTCCACCCCAATTCAACAGAATATACATTCTTCTCAGCACCACATCGTACTTACTCAAAAATTCACCACGTAATTGGAAGTAAAGCACTCCTCAGCAAATGTACAAGAACAGAAATTATAACAAACTGTCTCTCAGACCACAGTGCAATCAAACTAGAACTCAGGACTAAGAAACTCAATCAAAACCGCTCAACTGCATGGAAACTGAACAACCTGCCTCTGAATGACTACTGGGTACATAACGAAATGAAGGCAGAAATAAAGATGTTCTTTGAAACCAATGAGAACAAAGATACAACATACCAGGATCTCTGGGACACATTTAAAGCAGTGTGTAGAGGGAAATTTATAGCACTAAATGCCCACAAGGGAAAGCAGGAAAGATGTAAAATTGACACTTTAACATCGCAATTAAAAGAACTAGAGAAGCAAGAGCAAACACATTCGAAAGCTAGGAGAAGGCAAGAAATAACTAAGATCAGAGCAGAACTGAAGGAGATAGAGACACAGAAAACCCTCCAAAAAATCAATGAATCCAGGAGTTGGTTTTTTGAAAATATCAACAAAATTGACAGACCACTAGCAAGACTAATAAAGAAGAAAAGAGAGAAGAATCAAATTGACGCAATTAAAAATGATAAAGGGGATATCACCACTGACCCCACAGAAATACAAACTACCATCAGAGAATACTATAAACACCTCTACACAAATAAACTAGAAAATCTAGAAGAAATGGGTAATTTCCTGGTCACTTACACTCTTCCAAGACTAAACCAGGAAGAAGTTGAATCCCTGAATAGACCAATAGCAGACTCTGAAATTGAGACAATAATTAATAGCCTACCAACCAAAAAAAGTCCAAGACCAGATGGATTCACAGCTGAATTCTACCAGAGTTACAAGGAGGAGTTAGTACCATTCCTTCTGAAACTATTCCAATCAATAGAAAAAGAAGGAAGCCTCCCTAACTCATTTTATGAGGCCAACATCATCCTGATACCAAAGCCTGGCAGAGACACAACAAAAAAAGAGAATTTTAGACAAATATCCCTGATGAACATCGATGCAAAAATCCTCAATAAAATACTGACAAACCGGATTCAGCAACACATCAAAAAGCTTATCCACCATGATCAAGTGGGCTTCATCCCTGGGATGCAAGGCTGGTTCAACATTCGCAAATCAATAAACATAATCCAGCATATAAACAGAACCAAAGACAAGAACCACATCATTATCTCAATAGATGCAGAAAAGGCTTTTGACAAAATTCAACATCCCTTCATGCTAAAAACGCTCAATAAATTTGGTATTGATGGAACGTACCTCAAAATAATAAGAGCTATTTATGACAAACCCACAGCCAATATCATACTGAATGGGCAAAAACTGGAAAAATTCCCTTTGAAAACTGGCACAAGACAGGGATGCCCTCTCTCACCACTCCTATTCAACATAGTGTTGGAAGTTCTGGCTAGGGCAATTAGGCAAGAGAAAGAAATCAAGGGGATTCAGGTAGGAAAAGAAGAAGTCAAATTGTCCCTGTTTGCAGATGACATGATTGTATATTCAGAAAACCCCATTGTCTCAGCCCAAAATCTCCTAAAGCTGATAAGCAACTTCAGCAAAGTCTCAAGATACAAAATTAATGTGCAAAAATCACAAGCATTCTTATACACCAGTAACACAAAAACAGAGAGCCAAATCAGGAATGAACTTCCATTCACAATTGCTTCCAAGAGAATAAAATACCTAGGAATCCAACTTACAAGGGATGTAAAGGACCTCTTCAAGGAGAACTACAAACCACTGCTCAGTGAAATAAAAGAGGACACAAACAAATGGAAGAACATACCATGCTCATGGATAGGAAGAATAAACATCATGAAAATGGCCATACTGCCCAAGGTAAATTATAGATTCAATGCCATCCCAATCAAACCACCAATGAGCTTCTTCACAGAATTGGAAAAAACTGCTTTAAAGTTCATATGGAACCAAAAAAGAGCCCGCATCTCCAAGAAAATCCTAAGTCAAAAGAACAAAGCTGGAGGCATCACGCTACCTGACTTCAAACTATACTACAATGCTACAGTAACCAAAACAGCATGGTACTGGTACCAAAACAGAGATATAGACCAATGGAACAGAACCGAGTCCTCAGAAATAATACCACACATCTATAGCCATCTGATCTTTGACAAACCTGAGAGAAACAAGAAATGGGGAAAGAATTCCCTATTTAATGGTGCTGGGAAAATTGGCTAGCCATAAGTAGAAAGCTGAAACTGGATCCTTTCCTTACTCCTTATACGAAAATTAATTCAAGATGGATTAGAGACTTAAATGTTAGACCTAATACCATAAAAATCCTAGAGGAAAACCTAGGTAGTACCATTCAGGACATAGGCATGGGCAAAGACTTCATGTCTAAAACACCAAAAGCAGTGGCAGCAAAAGCCAAAATAGACAAATGGGATCTCATTAAACTAAAGAGCTTCTGCACAGCAAAAGAAACTACCATCAGAGTGAACAGGCCACCTACAGAATGGGAGAAAATTTTTGCAATCTACTCATCTGACAAGGGGCTAATATCCAGAACCTACAAAGAACTCCAACAAATTTACAAGAAAAAAACAAACAACCCCATCAAAAAGTGGGCAAAGGATATGAACAGACATTTCTCAAAAGAAGACATTCATACAGCCAACAGACACATGAAAAAATGCTCATCATCACTGGCCATCAGAGAAATGCAAATCAAAACCACAATGAGATACCATCTCACACCAGTTAGAATGGTGATCATTAAAAAGTCAGGAAACAGCAGGTGCTGGAGACGATGTGGAGAAATAGGAACACTTTTACACTGTTGGTGGGATTGTAAACTAGTTCAACCATTATGGAAAACAGTATGGCGATTCCTCAAGGATCTAGAACTAGATGTACCATATGACCCAGCCATTCCATTACTGGGTATATACCCAAAGGATTATAAATCATGCTGCTATAAAGACACATGCACACGTATGTTTATTGCAGCACTATTCACAATAGCAAAGACTTGGAATCAACCCAAATGTCCATCAGTGACAGATTGGATTAAGAAAATGTGGCACATATACACCATGGAATACTATGCAGCCATAAAAAAGGATGAGTTTGTGTCCTTTGTAGGGACATGGATGCAGCTGGAAACCATCATTCTTAGCACACTATCCCAAGAACAGAAAACCAAACACCGCATGTTCTCACTCATGGGTGGGAACTGAACAATGAGATCACTGGGACTCGGGAAGGGGAACATCACACACCAGGGTCTATCATGGGGAGGGGGGAGGGGGAGGGATTGCACTGGGAGTTATACCTGATGTAAATGACGAGTTGATGGGTGCAGCACACCAACATGGCACAAGTATACATATGTAACAAACCTGCACGTTGTGCACATGTACCCTACAACTTAAAGTATAATAATAATAAATAAATTTAAAAAAAAAGAAAATAAACGTGTAACTCTGTGAGATGATTTCAAATATCACAAGGAACTTTCTCAGAAAGCTTCTTTCTAGTTTTTATCTTAAGATATTTCTTTGGCACCATAGCCTTCACTGCAATCTGAAATATCCCTTCTCAGATTCCTCAAAAACAGAGCTATCAAACTGATCCATGAAAAGTATCGTGTAACTCTGTGTGATGAGTTCACAAATCACAAAGCAGTTTCTCAGAATAATTCTTTCCATTTTTTGTCTAAGGACATTTACTTTTTCACAATAAGCTTGAATGCTCTCTGAAATGTACCATCGTAGATTCCAGGAAAAGAGTGTTGGCAAACTGCTCAACGAAAAGAACAGGGTAACTCTGTGAGTTGAATTCACACATCACAAAGTAGTTTCTCAGTAAGTTTTTCTCTAGTTTTTAATCTGAGAATATTTCCTTTGTCAGCATAGGTTTCAATGAGAAACAAAATACCTCTTCTCAGATTCCCCAAAAACACTGCTATCAAACTGTTCCATGAAAAGTATGGTGTATCTCTGTGAGATGAATTCACATATCACAAAGATGTTTCTCAGAAAGCTTCTCTCTAGTTTTTATCTGAAGATATTTCCTTTTTCATCATAATTCTCAAGGCATTCCCAAATATCCCATTACAAATGAAATGAAAAAAGTGTTAGCAAACTTCTCCTTGAAAAGAATGTTGTAACTCTCTGAGATGAATTCACACAACACAAAGCAGTTTCACAGTAAACTTCTTTTTGGTTTTTATCTGAGGATATTTCCTTTGTCAATGTTGTCTTCAATATGTTCCCAAATATCCTATTGCAGATTCCACGAAATCAGTGAAATCAAAATGCTCAATGAAAACATTGGTGTAACTCTGTCAGATGTATTCACACATCACAAAACTGTTTCTCAGAAAAATACTTTCTAGTTTTTATCTGAGGATATTTCCTTTTTCATATAAGGCTCAAAGCACTCCGGATTATCCCATTGCAGACTCCATGAAATCAGTGTTAGCAAACGGCCCCAGGAAGGGAGAGTTATAACTCTGTAAGATGAATTCACACATCACAAAGAACTTTCTCATAAACTGTCTTTCTAATTTTTACCTGAGGACATTTCCTTTGTCACCACTGGCTTCAATGCAATCCAAAATATTTCTTCTCTGATTCCCAAAAACACTGCTACCAAACTGCTCCATGAAAAGAATCATGAAACTCTGTGAGATAAATTCACGAATCACAAAGCAGTCTCTCAGAAAACTTCTTTCTAGTTTTTGTCTGAGGATAGTTCCTTTTTCATGAAAGGCTTCAACGTGCTCCCAAATATCCTATTGCAGATTCTATGAAAGCAGTGTTAGCAAACTGCTGAAAGAAAAGAACAATGTAACACTGTGAGATGAATGCACATATCACAAAGGAGTTTCTCAGAGAACTTTTTTCTAGTTTTATCTGAGGATATTTCCTTTGTCACCATAGACTTCAATGCACTATGAAACATCAGGCTGCAGATTCCAAGAAAACAGTGTAAGCAAACTATTCAATGCAAAAAAACAGTGGAACTCTGTGAGATGAATTCAGTCATCACAAAGCAGTTTCTCAGAAAGCTTCTTTATAATTTTTATCTCAGGATATTTCCTTTTTAAATATCGGCCTCAAGGCACTCTCAAATATCCCTTTGCAGATTCCAGGGAAACAGTGTTAGAAAACTGATCCATGAAATGACAGATATAACTCTGTGAGATGAATTAACACATCATGAAGAAATTTCTCAGTGTGTTACCAAACTTCTCAATGAAAAGAACGTTGTAATTCTGTGAGATGAATTCACACATCCCAAAGAAGTTTCACAAAATTTTCTGTCTAGATTTTATTGAGGATATTTCTTTTGTCATCATACGTTTCAGTGCAATCCAAGATATCTCTTTTCAGATTTCCCAAAAACAGTGCAATCAAACTGCTCCATGAAAAGAATCGTGTAACTCTGTGAGGTGAATTCCCACATCACAAAGCAGTATTTCATGAAGCCTCTTTCTAGTTTTTAACTGGGGATATTTAGTATTTCACCATAGGCCTCAAGGTGCTCCCAAATATCCCTTTGCAGATTCCACAAAAACAGTGTTAGCAAGTGGCTCCATGAAAAGAATGGTGTAACCCTGTGAGATGAATTCACACATCACAAAGAACTTTCTCAGAAAGTTTCTTTCTAGTTCTTATCTGAGGATATTTACTTTGTCACCATAGGCTTCAATGCAATACAAAATATCCCTTCTCACATTCCCCAAAAACAGTGCCACCAAACTGCTCCAAGAAAGGAATCATGTAACACTGTGAGATGAATTAACACAACATAAAGCATTTCCTCAGAAAGCTTCTAGTTTTTATATGTGGATATATCCTTTGTCATCAAAAGCTTCAATGCGCTCTGAAATATCCCTTTGTAGATTCCATGAAAACAGTGTTCCCAAACTGCTCAACCAGAAGTACTGTGTAATTTGTTCAGATGAATTAACACATCAGAAAGCCGTTTCTCAGAAAGCTTCTTTCTAGTTTTTATCTGAGGATATTTCCTTTTTCACTGTAGGCCTCAATGTGTTCCCAAATATCCCTTTTAGGATTCCACGAAAACAGTGTAAGCAAACTGTTTCAAAGCAAGAAAGGTGTAACTCTGAAATGAATTCACACATCACAAATAACTTTCCCAGAAAATTTATTTCTAGTTTTTATCTGACGATATTTCCTTTGTCACCTTAGGCTTCAATGCGATCCAAAATATCCCTTCTCAGATTCCCTGGAAACATTGCTACCAAACTGCTCCATGAAATGAACCGTGTAAGATTGTGAGATGAATTCACAAATCGGAAAGCCGTTTCTCAGAAAGCTTCTTTCTGTTTTATGTCTCAGGATATTTCATTTGTCACAATAACCTTCAATGTTCTCCGAAGTATCCCATTACAGAATCCAAGAGAGCAGTGTTAGAAAACTGATGAATGAAAAGATCAGTGTAACTCTGTGAGGTGAATTCACACATCACAAAGCAGTTTCTCAAAAAAACTGCTTTTTGGTTTTAATCTGAGCATATTTTCTTTGTCACCATAGGCTTCAATGCACTCCAAAATGTCCAATTGCAGATTCCACAAAAATAGTTTTATCAAAATTCACAATGAAAAGAACAGTGTATCACTGTGAGATGAGTTCAAATATCACAAAGAACTTTCTCAGAAAACTGCTTTCTAGTTTTTGTCTGAGGATATTTGCTTTTCACCATAGCATTCAATGCGATCCCAAATATCCCATCTCAGATTCCCCAAAAATGGTGCTAGCAAACTGATCCATTAAAACAATCATGTAACTCGTGAGATGAATTCAAAAGTCTCAAAGCAGATTCTCAGAATTATGGTTTCCAGTTTTTGTCTGAGGTTATTTCCTTTGTCACCATAGGCTACAATGTGATACAAAATATCCTTTCTCAGATTTCCCAAAAACAGTGCCACAAAACTTCTCCATGAAAAGCATCATGTAACACTTGAGATGAATTAACATAACATAAAGTGTTTTTTTCAGAAAGCTTCTTTCTAATTTTTATATCAGGGTATTTCCTTTGTCACCTTAAACTTCAATGTGCTCCAAAAAATCCCTTTGAAGATTCCACAAAAACAGTGACAGCAAACTGCTCAATGAAAAGAACCATGTAACTCTGTGATATGAATTCACACATCTCAAAGCAGTTTCTCAGAAAGCTTCTTTCGAGTTTTTATCTGAGAATATTATCTTTTCACCATAGGCCTCTATGCAATCCCGAATATCCCTTTGCAGATTCCACAAAAACATTGTTAGCAAACTGCTCTATGGAAAGAAAGGTGTAGGTCTGTAAGATGAATTCACACATCATGAAGAAGTTTCTCAAAAAGCTTCTTTCTAGTTTTTATCTGAGGATATTTCCATTGTCACCATAGGATTTAATGCCATCCAAAATATCGCTTATCACATTCCCCAAAAACTGTGCTACCAAACTGCTCCATGAAAAGAAAGGTACAATTCTATGAGATGAATTCTCAAATCACAAAGCAGTTTTTCAGGAAATTTCTTTCTAGTTTTTGTCTGAGAACATTTTGTTTGTCACCATAAGCTTCAATGCATTCCAAAATATCCCATTGCAGATTCCAAGAAAACACAGTTACCAAACTGCTCAATGAAAAGAACAGTGTAACTCTCTGAGATCAATTCACCCATGACAAAGCAGTCTCTTAGAAAGCTTCCTTTTGGTTTTTGTCTGTGGATATTTCCTTTGTCAACATAAGCTTCAAATGCCTTACAAAATATCACATTGCAGTTTCCACAAAAACAGTGTTATCAAACTGCTCAGTGAAAAAAACAGTGTAACTCTGTTGGATGAATTCACACATCACAAAGAATTTTTTCAGAAAGCTTCTTTCAAGGTTTTATCTGAGGATATTTACTTTGACACCATAGGCTTAATTGCTATCCCAAATATCCCTTCTCACATTAACCATAAACAGTGTTACCAAACTGATCCATGAAAAGAATCGTGTGACTCTGTGAGATGAATTCACAAATCAAAAAGCAGTTTTTCAAAAATATTCTTTCTAGTTTTTGTCTGAGGATAATTCCATTGTCTCCCTAAGCTTCAATTCACTCTGAACTATCTCATTGTGGAATTCAAGAAAACAGTGTTAGCAATCTGCTCAATGAAAAGAATGGTGTAACTCAGTTAGATGAATTCACACATCCAAAGTAGTTTCTCAGAAATCTTTGTAATTAATATCTGAGGATATTCCCTTTCTCACAACAGACTTCAATGCACTCCCAAATATTACCTTGCAAATTCCATGAAAAGAGTGTTAGAAAGCTGTTCCATAAAAAGAAAGGTGTAACTCTGTGAGATGAATTCACACGTAATAAAGAACTTTCTCATAAAGCTTCTTTCTAGTTTTTATCTGAGGATATTTCCTTTGTCACCATATTCTTCAATGTGATCTAAAATATCCCTTCTCACATTACTGAAAAACAGTGCTACCAAACTGATGCATGAAAGGAATCATGCAAATCCGTGAGATGAATTAACAAATCACAAAGCAGTTTCTCAGAAAACTTCTTCCTGTTTTTATCCAAGGATCTTTCCTTTTTCACCATAGGCCACAATGCCCTCCCAAATATCCCTTCACAGATTCCAAGAAAAGATTGTAAACAAACTGCTCCATGAATGAAAAGGTGTACCCTTGTGAGGTGAATTCACACTTCATAAAGAAGTCTCTCAGAAAGCTTCTTTCTAGTTTTTATCTGAGGATAATTTCTTTGTCACCATAGATTTTAATGCAATCCAAATTATCCCTTCTCAGATCCCCAAAAACAGTGCTCCATAAAAAGAATGGTGTAACTCTGTGAGATGAATTCACACATCACAAAACAGTTTCTCAGAAAGCTTCTTTCTAGTTATTATCTGAGGATATTTTTCCTTTTCACTATAGACCACAAAGCACTCCCAAATATCCCTCTGCAGATTCCCCAAAAACAGTACAGTGATAGCAAAGTGCTGCAAGAAAAGAAACATGTAACTCTGTGAGATGAATTAACACATCACAAAGTGGTTTCTCTGAAAGTTTCTTTCCAGTTTTTATGTGAGAATATTTCCTTTGTCACCATAGGCTTCAATGTGATAAAAAATATCCCTTCTCAGTTTCCCCAAAAACAATGCTAGCAAACTGATCCATGAAAATAATTGTGTAACTGTGTGGGATGAAATAACACATCACAAAACGGTTTCTCAAAAAGCTTCTTTCTAGTTTTTATATGATATTATTTAATTTGTCACCATAAGCATGAATGCACTCTGAAATATCCTTTGCAGATTCCAAGAAATCAGTGTTGACAAACTGTTCAATGAAAAGAACAGTGTAACTCTGTGAGATGAATTCACACATCACAAACCAGTTTCTCAGAAAACTTCTTTCTAGTTTTTATCTGAAGGTTTTTCCTTTATCACTGTAGGCCTCAATGCACTCCAAAATATCCCTTTGCAGATTACACGAAAACAGCGTTAAGAAACTCCTCCATGAAAAGAAATGTGAAACTCTGTTAGATGAATCCACACACCACAAGAAGTTTCTCAGAAAACTTCTTTTTGGTTTTTTTCTGAGGATATTTCCTTTGTCAACATAAGCTTCATAGTGATCCAAAATATGCCTTCTCAGATTCTACAATAATAGTGCTACAAAACTGATCCATGAAAAGAATCATGCAATTCTGTGACATGAATTAACACACTGCAAAGCAGTTTCACACAAAGCTTCTTTTTAGTTTTTTCTCTGGATATTTCCTTTGTCAAAATAAGCTTCAATGCTCTCCGAAGTATCCCATTGCACATTTCAAGAAAACAGTAGTTGCAAACCGCTCAATTAAAAGGACAGTGTAACTCTGTGAGTTGAATTCACACATCACAAAGCAGTTTCTCAGAAAGCTTCTTTCTAGTTTTTGTCTGAGGACATTTTCTTTTTCACTATAGGCCTCAATGCTCTACCAAATATCCCTTTGCATATTTCACAAAAACAGTGTTAGCAAACTGTTGCATGGAAAAGAAAGTATATCTCTATGAGTTGAAATCACACATCACAAAGCAATTTCTCAGAAAGCTTCTTTCTCGTTTTTATCTGAGGATATTTCCTTAGTAGCCATAGGCTTGAATGCGATCCAAAATATCCCTCTCAGATCCCAAAAAAAGTGCTACCAAAATGCTCCATTTAAAGAATCGTGTAAGACTGTGAAATGAATGAACACATCACAAAGCAGTTTCTCACAATGCTTCTTTCTAGTTTTTATATGAAGATGTTTCATTTGTCACCATAAGCTTCAAGGTGCTCCAAAATATCTCATTGCAGATTCCAAGAAAACAGTGTTAGCAAACATCTCAATGAAAAGAACAGTGTAACACTGTGAGATGTATTCACACATCACAAAGTAGTTTCTCAGAAAGCTTATTTCTATTTTTTATCTCAGGATATTTAACTTTTCACTCTATGCCTCAATGCGCTCCCAAATATCCCTTTGCAGTTTCCATGTAAAGTGTGTGAGCAAGCTGCTTCATGAAAAGAAAGTTGTAGCTCTGTGAGATGAATTGACACAACACCAAAACTTTCTCAGAAATCTTATTTCTAGTTTTTATCTGAGGATATTTCCTTTGTCACCTTAAGTTTCAATGTGATCAAAAATACCCCTTCTCAGATTCCCCAAAAACAGTGTTATCAAAATGTTTGGTGAGAAGAATTGTGTAACTCTCTGAGATGAATTAACATATCACAAGTAGTTTCTCAGAAAAGTTCCTGATGGTTTTTGTCTGAGGATATTTCCCTTGTCACCATAAGATTCTGTGCACTTTGAAATATCCCATTCCAGATTTCAAGAAAACAGTGTTAGCAGACTGCTCAATGAAAAGAACAGTGTAACTCAGTGAGATGAATTCACACATCACTAAGCAGTTTCTCAGCAACATTCTTTCTAGTTTTTATCTAAGGACATTTCCTTTTTAATCATATGCCTCAATGCTCTCCCAAATATCCCTTTGCAGAATCCACAAAACTTCTGTTAGCAAACTGTTCCATGAATAGGAAGCTGTAACTCTATGAGATGAATGCACACATCACAATGAACTTTTTCAGAAAGCTTCTTTCTAATTTTTATCTGAGGATATTTCCTTTGTCACCATGGGCTTCAATGCGATTCAAAATATCCCTTCTCAGATTCCCCGGAAACAGTGCTACCAAACTGCTAAATGAAAGGAATCGTGGAAGTCTGTCAGATTTCACAAAGCCCTAAGCAGTTACTCAGAAAGCTTCTTTCTGGTTTTTGTCTCAGGATATTTTCTTTCTCACAATAACCTTCAATGTTCTCAGAAATATCCCATTGCAGATTCCAAGAAAGCAGGGTTAGCAAACTGCTGAATGAAAAGAACAGTGTAACTCTGTGAGCTGAATTCACACATCACAAAGCTCTTTCTCAGAAAGTTTCTTTATGTTTTTTTTTAATGAGGATGTTTCCTTGTCACCATAGGCTGCAATGCACTCCCAAATATCCTATTGCAGATTCCACAAAAACAGTGTTACCAAACTGCTACATGAAAAGAGAGCTTTAATTCTGTGAGATAAATTCACATATTACAAAGGACTTTCTCAGAAAACTTCTTTCTAGTTTTTATCTGAGGTTATTTTCTTTGTCACCATTGGCTTCAAAGTGATCCAAAATATCCTCTCTCAGATTCCACAAAAGCAGTGCTAACAAACTGATCCATGAAAAGCATCATGAAACGCAGTGAGATGAATTACCACATCACAAAGCGGTATATCAGAAAACTTCTTTCTAGTTTTTATATGAGGATATTTCCATTGTCACCAGAGACTTCAATGCAGTCCAAAATATGCCATAGCAGACTAAAAGAAAACTGTGTTAGCAAACTGCTCGATGAAAAGAACAGTTCAACTCTGTGAGATGAATTCACACATCACTAAGGAGTTTCACAGAAGGCTTCTTTCTAATTTTAATCTGAGGATATTTCCTTTTCACCATAGACTTCAATGCAATTCAAAATATGCCTTCTCAGATCCCAAAAATAGTGCTACCAAACAACTCCCTAAGAACAGGGGTGTAACTCTGATTGATGAGTTCACACCTCTCACAGCTGTTTCTCAAGAAGCTTCTTTCTAGTTTTTATCAGAGTTTATATCCCTTTTCACCATCACCCTCATTGCACTATGGAATACCCTATTTCAGATTCCATGAATATAGTGTTGGCAAGCTTCTCAATAAAAGGAAAAGTGTAAATCTGTGATGTGAATTCAAACATTCCAAAGCAGTTTCACAGAAAATTTCTTTTTGGTTTATACCTGAGGATTATGCCTTTGTCACTATAGGCTTTAATGTACTCCAAAATATCCTATTGTGGATTCCACAAAAACAGTGTTATCAAGCTGCTCAATGAAAAGAACGGTGTGTCTCTGTAAGAAGAATTCACACATCACAAAGCAGTTTCTCAAAAAGCTTCTTTCCAGTTTTTATCCGAGGATATTTCCTTGTTTACTATAGGCCTCAATGCACTGCCAAGTATTCATTTGCAGATTCCACGAAAATGGTGTTAGCAAATGGCTCCAAGAAAAGAAAGGTATAAATCTGTGAGATGAATTCAAACATCTCAAAGAACTTTCTCAGAAAACTTTCTAGTTTTTATCTGAGGTTATTTCCTTTGACACCATAGGCTTCAATGCGATCCAAAATATCCCTTCTCGATTCCCCAAAAACAGTGCTACCAAACTGAACCATGAAAAGAATCCTGTAACTCTGTGAATTGAATTAACACGTCACAATGCAGTTTCTCAGAAAGTTTCTTTCTAGTTATTATCTGAGGATAATTTCTTTGTCACCATAAGTTTCAATGCACTCCAAAATATTCCACTGCAACTTCCAAGAAAACAGTGTTAGAAGACTACTGAATGAAAAGAACAGTCTAACACTGTAAGTTGAATTCACACACCATGAAGCAGTGTCTCAGGAAGCTTCTTTCTAGTTTTTATCAGAGGATACTTCCTTTTTCACCAAAGGCCTCGATGCTCTCCCAAATATCCCTTCGCAGATTCCATGAAAACAGTGTTAGCGCACTGTTCCATTAAAAGAAAAGTGTAACTCTGTGAGATGAATTCACACATCACAAAGTAGTTTCCCAGGAAACTTCTTTCTAGTTTATGTCTGAGGACATTTCATTTGTTACCATATGTTTCAAATCACTCCCAAATATCCTAATGCAGATTCCATGAAAACAGTGTTAAAAAACTGCTCCAAGGAATGAATCATGTAACTCTGTGAGGTGCATTCACACATCACAAAGCAGTTTCTCAGAAAGATTCTTTCCACTTTTTTGTGAGGATATTTCCATTTCCACCATAGGCTTAAATGCTATCCGAAATTTCCCTTCTCATATTCTGTAAAAACATTGCTACCAACCTGCTGCATGAAAAGAGTGGTGTAACTCTGTGAGATAAATTCACACATCACAAAGCTGTTTCTCAAAAAGATTCTTTCAGTTTTTATCTGAGGATATTTCCTTTTTCACCATATTCCTCACTGTGCTCCAGAATATCCCATTGCAAATTCTATGAGTAAAGTGTTAGCAAACCTCTCAATGAAAAGAATGGTGTAACTCAGAGATGATTTCACACATTACAAAGAGTTTTCTTAGAAAGCTTCTTTTTGGCTTTTATCTGAGGATATTTACTTTGTCACTTTAGGCTTCAACATGCTCTGAAATATCCTATTGCAGATTCAATGAAAAGTGTTATCAAACTAGTCAATGGAAAGTACAGTGTAACTCTGTAAGATAAATTCACACATCACAAGGCAGTTTCTCAGAAAGCTTCCTTCTAGTTTTTATCTGAGGATATTACCTTTTTCACTGCAGGTCTAAATTTACTCCTTCATATCCCTTTGCAGATTCCAGGAAAACAGTGTTAACAAACAGCTCCAAGAAAAGAAAAGAATGAATCAGTGAGGTGAATTCATACATCACAAAGAATTTTCTCAAAAGTTTCTTTCTAATTTTTTTCTGTGGCTACTTCCTTTGTCACCATATGCTTCAATGCAATCCAAAATATGCCTTCTCAATTTCTCCAAAAACAGTGCTACCAAACTGATCCATGAAAAGAATCGTGTAACTCTGGGAATAGAATTAACACATCACAAAGCGGTTTCTCAGAAAGCTTCTTTATAGTTTTTACATGAGGATATTTCCTTTGTCACCATAAGCTTCAATACACAGCAAAATATCAGATTGCAGATTCGAAGAAAACAGCTTAGCAAACTGCTCAATGAAAAGAACAGTGTAACTCTGTGAGATGAATTCACAAATCACAAAGGAGTCTCTCAGAAAGCTTCTTTCTAGTTTTTATCAGAGGATATTTCCTTTTTCACCATAGGCCTCAATGCACTCTCCAATATCCCTTCTCAGATTCCACGAAAACAATGTTAGCAAACTGCTCCATGAAAACAAACGTGCAACTCTGTGAGATGAATTCACACACCATAAGGAACTTTCTCTGAAAGCTTCCTTTTGGTTTATATATCAGGATATTTCCTTTGCCACCATACTCTTCAGTGCAATCCAAAATATGCCTTCTCAGATTCCCCATAAACAATTCTACCAAACTGATCAATTAAATGAAAAGTGTATCTCTGTGAGATGAATTAACACATCATAAAGTGATTTCTCAGAAAGCTTCTTTCTATTTTTTTCTGAGGATATTTTCTTGTTCACCATTGGCCTCAAAACGCTCTTGAATTTCTCTTTACAGATTCCATGAAAATAGTGTTAGCAAGCAGCTCCAGCAAAATAAAGGTGTAAATCTGTGAGTTCAATACACATATCACAAAGCAAGTTCTCAGAAATCATCTTTTTGGTTTTCCTGTGAGGATATTTCCTTTGTCACCGTAGGTTTCAATGCGTTCCCAAATATCCTATTGTAGACTCCACAAAAACAGTGTTAGCAAACTGCTGAAAGAAAAGAATCGTGTAACACTTTGAGATAAATTCACACATCACAAAGTAATTTCTCAGAACCTTCTTTTTAGTATCTATCTGTGGATATTTCCCTTGTCACCATAGGTTTCAATGGAATTCAAAATACCCCTTCTCACATTCCCCAAAAACAGGGATACCAAATGCTCCATGAAAAGAATTGTGTAACTCTGTGAGATGAATTCACACATCACAAAGCAGTTTCTCTGAAGTCTTCTATTTTTTATCTGAGGATATTTCCTTTTTCACCATAGGCCTGTGTTCACTCCCAAATATCCTTTGTGGATTCCACGAAAATAGCGTTAGCAAACTGCTCCATGAAAAGAACGTTGTTGATCTGAGAGATGAATACACACTTCACAAAGAAGTTTCTCAGAAAGCTTACTTCTAGTTTTTATCTGAGAATATTTCCTTTGTCACCATACTCTTCAATGCCATTCAAATATTCTTCCTCAGATTCCCCAAAAATAGTGTTACTAAACTGCTCCATAAAAAGAATGGTGTAACTCTGTGAGATAAATTCATACATCACAAACCTATTTCTCAGAAAGTTTCTTTCTAATTTTTATCTGAGGATATTTCCCTTGTCACTATAGGCTTCAATGTGATCCAAAATATTCATTCTCAGATTCCCCAAAAACAGTGATACCAAACTGCTCCATGAAAAGAATCATGTAACTCAGTGAGATGAATTCACAAATCACCAAGCAGTTACTCAGAGAGCTTCTTTCTATTTCTTGTCTGAGGATATTTCCTTTTTCCCTATTGGCCTCGATGTGCTCACAAAATATCCCTTTACAGATTCCTCAAAAACAGTGTTAGCATACTTCTCCATGAAATGAAAAGTGTTAGTTTGCGAGGTGAATTCACACGTCACAAAGCAGTTTCGCAGAAAGCTTCTGTTTGGTTTTTGTCTGAGGATATTTCCTTTGTCACCATAGGCTTAATGCAATCAAAATATCCAATTGCAGATTCCCCCAAAACAGTGCTACTATACTGCTCCATGAACATGATGGCATAACTCTGTGACATGAATTCACACATCACAAAGCTGTTTCTCAGTAAGCTTCTTACTATTTTTTATCTGAGGATATTACCTTTTTCACAATATTCCTCTATGTGTTCCCGAATATCCCATTGCAGATTCCAAGAAAAAAGTGTTAGCAAACTTCTCAAAGAAAAAAACAGTGTAAATTTGTGAGATGAATTCACACATCACAAAGTAGATTCTCAGAAAGGGTATTTCTAGTTTTCATCTGAAGTTATTTTCTTTTTCACAATAGGCCTCACATGCTCCCAAATATTCCTTCACAGATTCCATCAAAATAGTGTTAGCAAAGTGCTCTATGAAAAGAAAGGTGTAACTCTGTGAGATGAACTCAGAAATCAAAAAGAACGTTCTCAGAAATCTTCTTTTTAGTTTTTATCTGAGGATATTTCCTTTGACACCATAGGCTTCAATTTGAAGTAAATTAACACTTCTGAGATTCCCCAAAAACAGTGCTACCAAACTGCTCCAATGAAAGAATCGTGTAACTCTGTGAGATGAATGCAAAAATCACAAACCAGTTTCTCAGAAAGCTTCTTTCTAGTTTTTATCTGAAGATATTTCCTTTGTCACCATAGGATCCATTGCGATTGAAAATAACCCTTCTCAGATTCCCCAAAAACAGTGCTAGAAAACTAATCCATGAAAAGAATCATGTAACAGTGTGAGGTGAATTAACACATCACAAAGTGATTTCTCAGAAAGCTTCTTTCTAGTTTCTATATAAGGATATTTCCTTAGTCACCCTAAGCTTCATTGTGCTCCAACATTTCAGACTGCAGATTCCAAGGAAACAATGTTAACAAACAGCTCAATGAAAACAACTGTGTAACACTGTGAGATGAATTCACACATCACTAAACAGTTTCTCACAAAGCTTCTTTCTAGTTTTAGTCTGAGGATATTTTCTTTATCACCATAGGCATCAATGCCATCCAAAATATCCCTTCTCAGATTCCCCAAATCAGTGCTACCAAACTGTGCCATGAAAATAAAGGTGAAACTGTGTGAGATGAATTCACACATCACTGCGCAGTTTCACAGAAAGCTTCTTTTTTTTGTCTGAGGATATTTCACAGAAAACTTCTTTTTTTTGACTGAGGATATTTCATTTGTCACCAAGTTCTTCAATGCACTCCAAAATATCCTATTGCAGATTCCAAGAAAATATCATTAGTAAACTGCTCCATGAAAAGGATGGTGTAACTCTGTGAGATGAATTCACACATCACAAAGCAGTCTCAGAATGTTTCCTTCTAATTTTTATCTGAGGATATTTTCCTTTTTACCATAGTCTCAACTTTATCCCAATTATCACTTTGTAGACTCCACAAAAACACTGTTAGAAAACTGCTCCATGAAATGAAACGAGTTACTCTGAAAGATGAACACACACATCACAAAAAAGTTTCTCAGAAAGCTTCTTGCTAGTTTCTATCTGATAATATTTCCATATGTCATACATAGGCTTCAATGTGATCCAAAATATCCCTTCTCAGATTCCCAAAAACAGTGCTACCAAACTACTACATGAAAAGAATGGTATAACTCTGTGAGATGAATTTGCATATCACAAAAATGTTTCTCAGACCGCTTCTTTCTAGATTTTATCTGAGGATATTTCGATTTTCTCCATATTCCTCAATGCCCTCTGGGATATCCCATTGCAGATTCCATAAAAGAGGGTTAGCAAACTTCTCAATAAAAAGAATGGCGTAACTAAGTGAGATGATTTCACAGCTCACAAAGCAGTTTCACAGAAAGCTTCTTTTTTTAATCTGAGGATATTTCCTCTTTCACCATAAGCTTCAATGCACTCCAAAATATTCCATTGCAGATTCCAGAAAAACAGTGTTAGCTAACTACTCAATGAAAGGAACAGTGTAACTCTGTGAGATGAATTGACATGACACAAAGGAGTTTTTTGGAAAGCTTCTTTTTGGTTTTTATCTGAGGATATTTCCTTTGTCACCATAGGATTCAATGCTCTCCCAAATATCCTATTGCATATTCCATGAAAAAGCCTCATCAAACTCCTCAATGAAAATGATGGTGTAGCTCTGTGAGAGGAATTCACACATCACAAACAATTTTCTCAGAAAGCTTCTTTCAAGATTTTATCTGAGGATATTTCCGTTGTCACGTAGCATTCAATATGATCCAAAATATCCCTTCTTAGACTCTGCATAAACAGTGCTACCAAACTGCTCAGTGAAAAGTATTGTGTAACACTGTGAGATGAATTTGTAAACCACAGAGCAGTTTCTCAAAAAGCTTCTTTCTAGTGTTTATCTGAGGATATTTCCTTTTCACTATAGGCTTCAATGTGCTCCCGAATATCCCTTTGCATATTCCATTAAAACAGTGTTAGCAAACTATTCCATGAAAAGAAAGATGTAATTACCTGAGATGAATTCACACATCACAAAGAACTTCATCTGAAAGTTTCTTTCTAGTTTTTATCTGAGGATATATCCTTTGTCACCATAGGCTTCAGTATGATCCAAAATATTCCTTCTCAGATTCCCCAAAAACAGTGCCACCAAACTGATCCATGAAAAGAACTGTGTAACTCTGGGAGATGAATTAATACATCACAAAGCAATTTCTCAGAAAAGTTCTTTCTAGTTTTGATATGATGATATTTCATTTGTCACCTTAAGCTTCAATGCACTCGAAATATGCCAATGCAGATTCCAAGGAAACAGTGTTAGCAAACTGCTCACTGAAAAGAAAGGTGTAACACTGTGAGATGAATTCACACATCACAAAGAACTTTCTTCAGAAAACTTCCTTCTGGTTTTTATCTAAGTATATTTCCTTTTTCAACATAGGCTTCAATGCGATCCAAAATATCCTTTCTCAGATTCCTGAAAAACAGTGCTAGCAGACTCATCCATGAAAAAAGATCGTGTAACGCTGTGAGATGAATTAACACATCAAAGGAGTTTCTTAGAAAGCTTCTTTCTAGTGTTTATAGGAGGATTTTTCCTTTGTCACCATAGGCTTCAATGTGATCCAAAATATCTTGTCTCAGATTCCCAAAAAACAGTGCTACAAAACTAATACATGAAAAGAATAGTGTAACTCACTGAGATGAATTCAAATGTCACAAAGCAGTTTCTCTGAAATATTCATTCTGGTTTTTTTTCTTAGGATATTTGCTTTGTCACCATAAGCTTCAATGTGCTCTGAAATATCCATTTCAGATTCTAAGAAAACAGTTTTAGCAAACTGCTTAACAAATAGAACAGTGTAACTCTGTGAGATGAATTCACACATCACAAAGCAGTTTCTCAGAAAGTTTCTTTTTGGTTTTTATCTAAGGATTTTTTTTTGTCACCATAGACTTCAATGCACTCCCAAATATCCTATTGTAGATTCCATGAAAACAGTGTTAGGAAAGTGCTAAATTAAAAGAAAAGTGTAACACCATGATATGAATTCACACATCACAAAGAACTTTCTCAGAAAGCTTTTTTGTAGCTTTTATCTGAGGATATTCCTTTGTCCCTGTGGGTTTCAATATGATCCAAAATATCTTTTCTCAGATTCCCCAAAAACAGCGCTAACAGACTGATCCATGAAAATAATAGTGTAACACTGTGAGATGAAATAACACATTTCAATGCGGTTTCTCAGAAAGCTTCTTTCTAGTATTTATATGAGGATATTCCCTTTATCACCAAAGGATTCATTGCAATCCAAAATATCCCTTCTCAGATTTCTGAAAAACAGTGCTACCAAACTACTCTATGAAAAGAATCGTGTACCTCTGTGAGGTGAATTCAAAAATCACAAAACTGTTTCTCAAAAACTTCATTCTAGTTTATGTCTGAGGATATTTCCCTTGTCACCACAAGCATAAATGCACTCTGAAACATCCCATTGCAGATTCTAGGAAAACAGTGTTATCAAACTTCTCAATGAAAACAACTGTGTATCTCTGTGAAATGAATTCACACATCAAAAAGCAGTTTCTCAGAAAGCTTCTTTCTACTTTTTATCTGAGGATATTTGCTTTTTCATGATAGACCTCAATGCACTCCCAAATATCCCTTTGCCGACTCCATGAAAACAGTGTTAGAAAACTGCTGCTTGAAAAGGAAAGTGTAATTCTGTGAGATGAAGTCACACATTACAAAGAATTTTCTCAGAAAGCTTCTTCCTAATTTGTATCTGAGGATATTTCCTTTTTCACTATAGGCGTCAATGCGCTCCCAAATGTCCCTGTGCTCATTCCTTGAAAACAGTGTTAGCAAGCTGCTCAATGAAAAGTACAGAGTAATGCTGTGAGGTGAATTCACACATCAAAAGGCGGTTTCTCAGAAAGCTTTTACTATTTTCTTTCTGAGGATATTTCCTTTGTCACCATAGGCTTCAAGGCACTACTAAATATCCTATTACAGACTCCACGAAAACAGTGTTATCAAACAGTTCAAAGAAAAGCACAGTGTAGATCTGTGATATGAATTCACACATCACAAAGAACTTTCTCAGAAAGCTTCTTTCTAATTTTTATCTTAGGATATTTCCTTTGTTACCATAGGTTTCAAGGTGCTCCCAAATATCCTATTGCAGGTTCCACGAAAACAGTGTTATCAAAGTTCTCAATGAAAAGAATAGTTAAACTCTGTACAATGAATTCACACATCACTGAGCAGTTTCTCAAAAAGTTTCTTTCTAGTTTTTATATGAGGATATTTCCTTTGTTGCCATAGGTTTCAATGCGTTCCAAAATATCCCTCTTTAGATACACCAAAAACAGTGCTAACAAACTGCTCCATGGAAAGAAAGGTGTAACTCTGTGAGCTGAATTCACACATCACAATGCAGTTTCACAGAAAACTTCCTTTTGGTTTTTGTCTGAGGATATTCCGTTTGTCACTATAGGCTTCAATGTGCTCAGAAATATACTATTGTAGATTCCATGAAAACAGTGTTAGCAAACTGCTCCAAGAAGAGAGTTGTGTAACTGTGTGTGATGATTCACACATCTCAATGTAGTTTCTCAGAAAGTTTTTCTCTAGTTTTAATATGAGGATATTTCCTTGTTCACCATAGTCCTCAACTCGCTCCCAAATATCTCTTTGTAGATTCCACGAAAACAGTGTTAGAAAACTTGTCCATGAAAAGAAAGGTGTTACTCTGTGAGATGAATATACACATCAAAAGAAGTGTCTCAGAAAACTTCTTTGTAGTTTTTATCTGATTAGATTTCCTTTGTCACCATAGGCTTCAATGTGATCCACAATATCCCTTCTCTGATTAGCCCAAAACAGTGCTACCAATCTGATCCATAAAAAGTATGGTGTAACTCTTTGAGATATTCACACATCACAAAACTGTTTCTCAAACAGCTTCTTTCTAAATTTTATCTGAGGATATTTCCTTTTTCTCCATATTCCTCAATGGGCTCCAAAATATACCATTGCAGATTCCAAGAAAAAAGTGTTACTAAATTTCTCAATGAAAAAAATGGTGTAACCCTGTAGGATGAATTCACACATCAAAAAGCAGTTTCACAGAATGCTTCTTTCTAGTATGAGGATATTTCCTTTTCACCATTTTCCTCAATGCTCTCGCAAGTATCCCTTTGTAGATTCCACGAAAATAGTGTTAACAAAGTGCTGAATAACAGGAAAAGTGTAAATCTGTGAAATGAATTCACACTTCCTAAAGCAGTTTCTCAGAAATCTTCTTGTTGGTTTTTGTCTGTGGATATTTCCTTTGTCACCATAGGCTTCAATGCGCTCCCAAATATCCTATTGCAGAATCCATGAAAACAGTGTTAACAAACAGTTCCATGAAAAGAAAGGTGAAACTCTGTGAGATGAAATCACACATCACAAAGAACTGTCTCAGAAAGCTTCTTTTTGGTTTTTATCTAAGGATATTTCCTTAGTCACCATAGGCTTTAATGTGATCCAAAATATCCCTTCTCGTATTCCCAAAAACAGTGCTACCAAACTGATCCATGAAAAGAATCATGTAATTCCGTGAGATGACTTAACAAATCACAAAGTGGTTTTTCAGAAAGCTTCTTCTTGGTTTTTATCTGTGAATATTTCCTTTGTCAGTCTAGGCTTACAAGTGCTCCCAAATATCCCATTGCAGAATCCAAGAAACCAGAGCTCTCAAACTGCTCAATGAAAAGAACGGTGTAACTCTGTGAGATGAATTCACACATCACAAAGAAGTTTCACAGAAAGTCTCTTTACAGTTTTTATCTGAGAATATTTCCTTTTTCACTATAGGCCTTGCTGTGTTCCCAAATATCCCTTTAGGGATTCCATGAAAACAGTGTTAACAAACTGCTCCATGAAAAGAAAGTTGTTACTCTGTGAGTTGAATTCACACATCCCAAGGAACTTTCTCAACAGGCTTTATTATAGTTTTTATCTAAGGATATTTCATTTGTCATGTAAGCTTCAATGTGTTCCAAAATATACCATTGAAGAATCCAAGTAAACAGTGTTAGGAAACTGCTAAATGAAAAGAACAGTGGAACTCTGTGAGATGAATTCACAAGTCACAGAGAAGTTTCTCAGAAAGCTTCTTTGTAGTTTTTTTCTGAGGATATTAACTTTATAACCATAGGCCTCAAAGTGCTCCCCAAAATCCCTTTGTAGATTCCACAAAAACATTGTTAGCACGATTCTACATGAAAAGAATTGTGTAACTCTGTGAAATGAATTAACACATCACAAGTAACTTTCTCAGAAAGCTTCTTTCTAGTTTTTATCTGAGGATATTTCCTTTGTCACCATAGGCTTCAATGCGATCCAAAATATCCCTTCTTGGATTCCCCATAAAGAGTGCAACAAAACGGCTCCATGAAAAGAATCATGCACCTCTATGATAAATTCACAAATAACAAAGCAGATTCTAGGAAACCTTCTTTTTGATTCTTATCTGATGATGTTTCTTTGTCACCATAGGCTTCAATGTGCTCCCAAATATCCTATTGCAGATTCCGTGAAAATGGTGTTATCAAACTGCTCAATGAACAGAACAGTGTAACTGTGTGATATGAATTTACACATAACAAAGCAGTTTCTCAGAAAACTGTTTTTTAGTTTTTATCTGAGGATATTTGTTTTTTCATAGAGGCCTCAAGGCGCTCCCAAATATCCCTTTGCAGATTCCATGAAAACAGTGTTTGTGAACTGCTCCATGAAAAGAAAGGTGTAACTCTGTGAGATGAATTCTTACATCAGGAAGTACTTTCTCAGAAACCTTTTTTCTAGTTCTTATCTGAGGATATTTTGTTTGTCACCACAGGCTTCAATTTGATCCAAAATATTCGTTATCTCATTCCCCAAAAACAGTGCTATCAAACTAATCCATGAAAAGTATCATGTAACTCTGAGAGATGAATTAACACATCACAAAGCAGTTTCTCAGAAAGTTTCTAGTTTTTATATGAGCATTTTTCCTTTATCACTGAAAGCTTCAATGGACTTTTAAATATCCCGTTGCTGATTCCAAGAAAACAGTGTTAGCAAACGACTCAATGAAAAAAAACAGTGTTACTCTGTGAGGTGAATTCAGTCATCACAAAGCAGTTTCTCAGAGAGCTTTTTTCTAATTTTTATCTGAGCATATTTCATTTTTCACCACAAGCCTCAATGTGCTCCCACATATCCCTTTGCAGATTGTATGAAAACAGTGTTAGCAAACTGTTCAGTGAAAAGTACAGTGTAACACTGTGAGATGAATTCACACATCACAAAGAACTTTCTCAGAAAGATTATTTCCAGTTTTTTCTGAGGATATTTGCTTTGTCACCATTGACTTCATGTGATTCAATATATACCTTCTCACATTGCCCAAAAGCAGTGCACCAAACTGCTCCATGAAAAGAATCATGTAACTCTGTGAGATGAATTCACACATCACAAAGTAGTTTCTCAAAAGGCTTCTTTTTGCTTTTTCTTTGAATATATTTCTTTTGTCACCATAGACTTCAATGCGATCCCTAATATCCTATGGCAGATTCCAGGAAAACAGTGTGAGCAAACTGGGCAATGAAAAGTATGGTGTACCACTGTGATTTGAATTCACACATCATTGTTCTCAGAAAGCTTCTTTCTAGCTTTTATCTGAAGATATTTCCTTTTTCACTATAGCAACATTGTGCTCCCAAATATGTCTGTGCAGATTCCATGAAACAGTGTTAGCAAACTGCTCCATGAAAAGAAAGTCTTAATTCAGTGAGATGAATTAACACATCATGAAGCAGTTTCTCAGAAAGCTTGTTTGCAGTTTTTTATCTGAGGGTATTTCCTTAATCACCTTAGGCTTTAATGAGATCCAAAATATCTATTCTCAGATTCCCAAAAACACTGCTACCAAAATGATCCATAAAAAGAACTGTGTAACTCTGTGAAGTGAATTAAAACATCACAATGTGGTTTCTCAGAGAGCCTCTTTCTTGGTTTTATATGAGGATATTTCCTTTGTCGCCATAAGCTTCAATTCACACTGAAACATACCATTGCAGATTACAAGAAAACAGTGTTAGCAAACAGCTCAAATAAATGAACAATACAACTCTGTGTGATCAATTCATAAATTATAAAGCAGTTTCTCAGAAAGTTTCTTTCTGGATTTTATCTGAGGATATTACCTTTAACACCATAGGCCTCAAAGCGCTCCCAAATATCGCTTTATAGATCGCATGAAAACAGTGTTGGCAAACTGCTCCATGAAAAGAAGGGTGTAACTCTGTGAGACGAATTGACACATGACAAAGCACTTTCTCAGAAAGATTCTTTCTAGTTTTTATCTGAGGATATTTCCTTTGTCACCATAGGCTTCACCATAGGCTTTGTCACCATAGGCTTCAATGCGATATCCCTTTTCAGGTTCCACAAAATCAGTGCTAACAAGCTGCTCCATGAAAAGAATCGTGTAACTCTGTGAGGTGAATTCACAAATCACAAAGCAGTTTCTCAGAAATCTTCGTTCTAGTTTTTGTCTGAGGATAGTTCCTTTTTCACCATAGGCCTCAATGTACTTGCGAATACCCCTTTGCAAATTCCACGAAAATCGATTTTTCCACAAAAAAATTCTTAGCACACTTCTCAATGAAAAGAACGTTGTAACTCTGTGAGGTTAATTTCCACATCACAAAGAAGTTTCTCAGAAAGTTTCTAGATTTTATCTGAGGATATTTCTTATCACCACAAACTTCAATGGGATCCAAAATATTCCTTCTCAGATTCTCCAAAAACAGTGCTACCAAACTGCTCCAGGAAAAGAATTAGTAACTCTGTGAGATGAATTCACAAATCACAAAGCAGTTTCTCAGAAAGCTCCTTTCTTCTTTTTATCTAAGGATATGTCCTTTTTCATAGTTTGCCTGAATGCGCTTGCAAGTATCCCTTTGCAGATTTCACGAAAATAGTGTTAGCAAATGGCTGAATGAAAATAAAGGGGTAAATGTGTGAGATGAATTCACACATCACAAAGCAGTTTCTAGAAAGCTTCTTTTTGTTTGTTGTCTGATTATATTTCCTTTGTCACCATAGGCTTCAATGTGCTCCTAAATAACTCTTCTCAGGCACCACAAACAGTGATGACTGACAGCTCAATCAACAAAAGGTTAAACTCTATGAAGTGAATACACACATCACAAAACCGTTTCTCAAAAAGCTTCTCTACAGTTTTTATCTGAAGTTATTTCTTTTTCACTGTTGGCCCCTAGGAACTCCCGAATATCCCTTTGCAGATTCCATAGAAACAGTGCTACTAAACTGCTCAAAGAAAATAAAGGTGTAACTCTGTGTGATGAATTCACCCATCACAAAGAAGTTTCACAGAAAACTTCTTTCTAGTTTTTATCTCAGAATATTTCCTTTCCCAATGTTAGCTTCCATGTGTTCTCAAACATCCCTTCTCAGACACCACAAAAACTACCGAACTGATCCATGAAAAGAATCATGTATCTCTAATGGATGAGTTAACACAAAACAAAGCAGTTTCTCAGAAAGGTTTTTTCTGGTTTTAACATGAGGATATTTCCTTTGTCACCATATATTCAATGAGCTCCACAATATCCTATTACAGATTCCAAGGAAACAGTCTTAGCAAACTGCTCAGTGAAAAGAGCAGTGTAACTCTGTGAGATGAATTCACACATTAAAAAGCAGTCTCTCAGAGAGCTTCCTTTTTTTTTTCTGAGGATATTCCCTTTGTCACCATAGGCTTCAATGCACTCTCAAATATCCTACTGCAGATTCCACGAAAATAATGTTATCATACTGCTCAATAAAAAGAACAGTGTAACCTTGTGGGATGAATTCACATATCACAAAGCAGTTTCTCAGAAAGCCTCCTTCTAGTTTTTACTCCAGATATTTACTTTTTCACTATAGGCCTCAATGTTCTCCGAAATATCCCTTTGCAGATTCCACGAAAGCAGTGTCAGCAAACTGCTACATGAAAAGAAAGGTGTAGCTCTGTGAGATAAATTCACACGTCACAAAAACTTTCTAAGGAAGCTTCTTTCTAGTTTCTATCTGATGATACTCCCTTCGTCACCATAGGCTTCAATGCCATCCACAATATCCCTTCTCAAATTCCCCGAAAACAGTACTACCAAACTGATCCATGAAAAGAATCGTGTAACTCTGAGATGAATTCACAAATCACAAATCAGTTTTTTGGAAAGCTTCTTTCTAGTTTTTGTCTGAGAACATTTCCTTTGTCACCATAAGCTTCAATGCGATACAAAATATCCTTTCTCAGATTCCCCAAAACAGTGCTAACAGACTGATTCATGAAAAGAATAGTGTAATGCTGTGAGATGAATTAAAACATATCAAAGCAGTTTCCCAGAAAGCTTCTATCTAGTATTTATATGAAGATATTTCCTTTTTCACTGTAGACTTTGATGCAATCCACAACGTCCCTCATCAGATTCCGCAAAAACAGTACTAACAAACTGCTCCATGAAAAGAATTGTGAAATTCTGAGATGAAATCACAATTCACAACACAGTTTCTCGGAAAGATTCTTTCTAATTTTTGTCTGAGGATATTTCCTTTGTCATCATAAGCCTCAATGCACTCTGAAATAACCCATTGCAGATTACAAGAAACCAGTGTTAGCAAACGGCAAAATAAAAATAACAGTGTAACTCTGTGAGATGAATTGACACAACACAAAGTAGTTTCTCAGAAAGTTTCTTTTTGGTTTTCATCTGGGAATATTTCCTTTATCACCATAGACTTCAATGCACTCCCAAATATTCTTATACAGATTCCACGAAAAAGTATTATCAAACAGCTCAATGAAAGAATGGCATAGTTCTGTCAGATGAATTCACACATCTGAAAGTAGTTTCTCAAAAAGTTTCCTTCTAATTTTTGTCTGAGGATATTTCATTTTTCACTCTAGGCCACAATGAGCTCCCAAATTTCTCTTTGCAGATTCCAAGAAAACACTGTTAGCAAACAGCTCCATGAAAAAATGTGTAAACCAGTAAGATGAATACGCACATTTAAAAGGAACTTTCTCAGAAAGCTTCTTGGTAGTTTTCATCTGAAGATATTTCCTTAGGCACCAAGGGCTTCAATGTGACACAAAATATCCCTTCTTGGTTTCCCCAACAACAGTGTTACCAAACTGATCCATGAAAAGAATTGTGTAACTCTGTGAGATGAATTAACACATCAGAAAGCAGTTTCTCAGAAAGCTTCTTCCTATTTTTCATATGAAGATATTTCCTTTGACACCATAAACATCACTGTGCTCCAAAATATCCCATTGCAGATTCCAAGAAAACAGTGTTAGCAGACTGCCAAATGAAAAGAACAGTGTAACTCTTTGAGATGAATTCACACATCACAATGCAGTTTCACAGAAAACTTCTTTCTAGTTTTTATCTGAGGATATTTCCCTTTTCACTGTAGGTATCAATGCAATCCCAAATAAACCCTTGCAGATTCCATGAAAACTGTGTTAGAAAACTGCTCCAAAAAAGGAAAGGTGTAACATAGTGAGATGAATCCCCACATCACAGGGAAGTTTCTGAGAAATCTTCTGTATAGTTTTTATCTCAGGATATTTCCTTTGTCACCATAGGCTTCAATGTGATCCAAAATATCCCTTCTAAGATTCCCCAAAGTCAGTGATACCAAACTGATCCATGAAAGTATTGTGTAACTCTGTGAGATGAATTAACATATCACAAAGCCATTTCTCAAAAAGCTTCTTTCTATATTTTATATGAGGATATTTTGTTTGTCACCATAAGCTTCAATGCACTCCAAAATATCGCATTGAAGATTCCAAGAAAGCAGTTTTAGCTAACTGCTCAGTAGAAAGAACAGTGTAACACTGTGAGATGAATTCACAGATCACAAATCATTTTCCCTAAAAGCTTCTTTCTAGTGTTTATATGAGGATATTTCCTTTTTCACCATAGGCCTCATGCAATCCATATATCCCTATGCAGATTCCACGAAACCAGTGTTAGCAAACTTCTCCATGAATAGAATAGTGTAACTCTGTGAGATAAATTCACAAATCACAAAGCAGTTTCTCAGAAAGCTTCTTTCTAGTTTTTGTCTGAGGTTACTTCCTTTTGCAGCATGCGCTTCAATGCATTCCGAAATATCCCGTTGCAGACTCCACAAAAACACAGTATTCAATAATGGTTCAATGAACAGAACTGTGCAACTCTGTGAGATGAATTCACACATCACAAAGCAGTTTCTCAGAAAGCTTCTTTCTAGTTTTTAAATGAAGATATTTCCTTTGTCACCATAAACTTCAATGCACTCTGAAACATCCCATTACATATTCCAAGAAAACAGTGTTAACAAACTGCTCAATGAAAAGAACAGTGTAACCCTTTGAGATGAATTCACACATCACAAAGCAGTTTCTCAGAAGGCTTCCTTCTAGTTTTTATCTGAGGTCATTTCCTTTCTCACCACAGGCTTCAATCCACTCCCAAATATCTCTTGTAAATTCAACAAAAACAGTGTTATTCAACTGCCCCATGAAAAGAAATGTGTAACTCTGTGAGGTTAATTCACACATCACAAGATGTTTCTCAGATAGCTTCTTTCTAGTTTGTGTCTGAGGACATGTCCTTTGTAAAACTAGGCTTCTATGTGATCCAAAGTATCCCTACTCAGATTTCCCAAAAACAGTGCTACCAAACTGCTCCATGAAAAGAATCGTGTAATTCTGTGAGATAAATTCACACATCACAAGGAAGTTTCTCAGAAAGCCTCTTTCTGGTTTTTGTCTGAGGATATTTCCCTTGTCACCATCACCATAGGCTTCCATGCAATCCAAAATATCACTCCTCAGATTACGCAAAAACAGTGCTACCAAACTGTTCCATGAAAACAATCGTATAACTCTGTGAGATGAATTCACAAATCACAAAACAGTTTCTCAGAAAGCTTCTTTCTAGCTTTTGTCTGAGGATATTCACTTTGTCAACATAAGCTTCAAAGTGCTCCGAAATATCACATTCCACTTTCCAAGAAAATAGCATTGGCAACCTGCTCATTGAAGAGATGCATGTAACTCTGTGAGATGGATTCACACATCACAAAGCAGTTCCTCAAAAAGCTTCTTTCTACTTTTTTTTCTGAGGATATTTCCTTTGTCACCATAGGCTTCAATGCGTTCTCAAATATTCTACTGCAGATTTGACAAATACAGTGATTTCAAAACGCTCAATGAAAAGAATGGTGTAACTCTGTGGGATGAATTCACAAATCACAAACCAGTTTGTCAGAAATCTTCTTTCTAGTTTTTATAAATTTATTTATTTATTACTATTATTATACTTTAAGTTCTAGGGTACATGTGCATAACGTGCAGGTTTGTTACATATGTATACTTGTGCCATGTTGGTGTGCTGCACCCATCAACTCGTCAGCACCCATCAACTCGTCATTTACATCAGGTATAACTCCCAATGCAATCCCTCCCTCCTCATCCCTCCCCATGATAGGCCCCGGTGTGTGATATCCCCCTTCCCGAGTCCAGGTGATCTCATTGTTCAGTTTGGCCATTTTCCCGATATTGATTCTTCCTATCAATGATCATGGTATGTTCTTCCATTTGTTTGTGTCCTCTTTTATTTCACTGAGCAGTGGTTTGTAGTTCTCCTTGAAGAGGTCCTTTGCATCCCTTGGAAGTTGGATTCCTAGATATTTTGTTCTCTTTGAAGCAATTGTGAATGGAAGTTCATTCATGATTTGGCTCTCTGTTTGTCTGTTACTGGTGTATAAGAATGCTTGTGATTTTTTGCACATTAATTTTGTATCCTGAGACTTTGCTGAAGTTGCTTATCAGCTTAAGGAGATTTTAGACTGAGACAATGGAGTTTTCTAAATATACAATCATATCATCTGCAAAGAGGGACAGTTTGACTTCTTCTTTTCCTAACTGAATACCCTTGATTTCTTTCTCTTGCCTGATTGCCCTAGCCAGAACTTCCAACACTATGTTGAATAGGAGTGGTGAGAGAGGGCATCCCTGTCTTGTGCCAGTTTTCAAAGGGAATTTTTCCAGTTTTTGCCCATTCAATATCATATTTTCTGTGGGTTTGTCATAAATAGCTCTTATTATTTTGGGGTACATTCAATCAATACCGAATTTATTGAGCGTTTTTAGCATGAAAGTTGTTGAATTTTATCAAAAGCCTTCTCTACATCTATTGAGATAGTCATGTGGTTCTTGTCTTTGGTTCTGTTTATATGCTGGATTATGTTTATTGATTTGCGAATGTTGAACCAGCCTTGCATCCCAGGGATGAAGCCCACTTGATCATGGTGGATAAGATTTTTGATGTGCTGCTGAATCCGGTTTGCCAGTATTTTATTGAGGAATTTTGCATCGATGTTCATCAGGGATATTGGTCTAAAATTCTCTTTTTTTGTTGTGCCCCTGCCAGGCTTTGGTGTCAGGATGATGTTGGCCTCATAAAATGAGTTAGGGAGGATTCCCTCTTTTTCTATTGATTGGAATAGTTTCAGAAGGAATGATACCAGCCCCTTCTTGTACCTCTGGTAGAATTCAGCTGTGTATCCATCTGGTCCTGGACTTTTTTTGGTTGGTAGACTATTAATTATTGCCTCAATTTCAGAGCCTGCTATTGGTCTAGTCAGGGATTCAACTTCTTCCTGGTTTAGTCATGGAAGAGTGTAAGTGTCCAGGAAATTATCCATTTCTTCTAGATTTTTTAGTTTATTTGCGCAGAGGTGTTTATAGTATTCTCTGATGGTAGTTTGTATTTCTGTGGGGTCAGTGGTGATATAACCTTTATCATTTTTTATTGCATCTATTTGATTCTTCTCTCTTTTTTTCTTTATTAGTCTTGCTAGCGGTCTGTCAATTTTGTTGATCTTTACAAAAAAACAACTCCTAGATTCATTGATTTTTTGGAGGGCTCTTTGTGTCTCTATCTCCTTCAGTTCTGCTCTGATCTTAGTTACTTCTTGCCTTCTGCTAGCTTTTGAATGTGTTTGCTCTTGCTTCTGTAGTTCTTTTAATTGTGATGTTAGAATGTCAATTTTAGATCTTTCCAGCTTTCTCTTGTGGGCATTTAGTGCTACAAATTTCCCTCTACACACTGCTTTAAATGTGTCCCAGAGATTCTGGTATGTTGTATCTTTGTTCTCATTGGTTTCAAAGAACATCTTTATTTCTGCCTTCATTTCGTTGTGTACCCAGTAGTCATTCAGGAGCAGGTTGTTCAGTTTCCATGTAGTTCAGCAGTTTTGATTGAGTTTCTTAGTCCTGAGTTCTAGTTTGATTGTACTGTACTATGAGAGACAGTTTGTTATAATTTCTGTTCTTGTACATTTGCTGAGGAGTGCTTTACTTCCAATTATGTGGTCAATTTTGGAATAAGTGCGATGTGGTGCTGAGAAGAATGTATATTCTGTTGGTTTGGGGTGGAGAGTTCTATAGATGTCTATTAGGTCTGCTTGCTGCAGAGTGAGTTCAATTCCTGGATATCCTTGTTAACTTTCTGTCTCGGTGATCTGTCTAATGTTGACAGTGGAGTGTTGAAGTCTCCCATTATTATTGTATGGGAGTCTAAGTCTCTTTGTAAGTCTCTAAGGACTTGCTTTATGTATCTGGGTGCTCCTGTATTGGGCGTATATATATTTAGGATAGTTAGCTCTTCCTGTTGAATTGATCCCTTTACCATTATGTAATGGCCTTCTTTGTCTCTTTTGATCTTTGATGGTTTAAAGTCTGTTTTATCAGAGACTAGTATTGCAACCCCTGCTTTTTTTTTGTTCTCCATTTGCTTGGTAGATCTTCCTCCATCCCTTTATTTTGAGCCTATGTATGTCTCTGCATGCGAGATGGGTCTCCTGAATACAGCAGACTGATGGGTCTTGACTCTTTATCCAGTTTGCCAGTCTGTGTCTTTTAATTAGAGCATTTAGTCCATTTACATTTAAGGTTAATATTGTTATGTGTGAACTTGCTCCTGTCCTTATGATATTAACTGGTTATTTTGCTTGTTAGTTGATGCAGTTTCTTCCTAGCCTCGATGGTCTTTACATTTTGGCATGTTTTTGCAATGGCTGGTACCGGTTGTTCCTTTCCATCTTTAGTGCTTCCTTCAGGGTGTCTTGTAAGGCAGGCCTGGTGGTGACAAAATCTCTAAGCATTTGCTTATCTGTAAAGGATTTTATTTCTCCTTCACTTATGAAACTTAGTGTGATGGGATATGGAATTCTGGGTTTAAAATTCTTTTCTTTAACAATGTTGAATATTGGCCCCCAGTCTCTTCTTGCTTGTAGAGTTTCTGCTGAGAGATCTGCTGTTAGTCTGATGGGCTTCCCTTTGTGGGTAACCCGACCTTTCTCTCTGGCTGCCCTTAAAATTTCTTCCTTCATTTCAAGTTTGGTGAATCTGGCTATTATGTGTCTTGGAGTTTCTCTTCTCGAGGAGTATCCTTGTGGTGTTCTCTGTATTTCCTGGATTTGAATGTTGGCCTGCCCTACTAGGTTGGGGAAGTTCTCCTGGATGATATCCTGAAGAGTGTTTTCCAACTTGGTTCCATTTTCTTCCTCACTTTCAGGCACCCCAATCAGACGTAGATTTGGTCTTTTTACATAATCCCATACTTCTTGCAGGCTTTGTCCATTTCTTTTTCTTCTTTTTTCTTTTAGTTTCTCTTCTCGCTTCATTTCATTCATTTGATCCTCAATCGCTGATACTCTTTCTTCCATTTGATCGAGTCAGTTGCTGAAGCTTGTGCATTTGTCACGTATTTCTCATGTCATGGTTTTCATTTCTTTCATTTCGTTTATGACCTTCTCTGCATTGATTACTCTAGCTATCAATTCTTCCACTTTTTTTTCAAGATTTTTAGTTTCTTTTCACTGAGTACGTGATTCCTCCTTTAGCTCTGAGAAGTTTGATGGACTGAAAGCCTTCTTCTCTCATCTCATTAAAGTCATTCTCTGTCCAGCTTTGATCCGTTGCTGACGATGAGCTGCGCTCCTTTGCCGGTGGAGATGTGCTCTTATTTTTCGAAATTCCAACTTTTCTGTCCTGCTTTTTCCCCATCTTTGTTGTTTTATCTGCCTCTGGTATTTGATGATGGTGACGTACTGATGGGGTTTTGGTGTAGTTGTCCTTCCTGTTTGTTAGTTTTCCTTCTAACAGTCAGGGCCCTCAGCTGTAGGTCTGTTGGAGATTGCTTGAGGTCCACTCCAGACCCTGTTTGCCTGGATATCAGCAGAAGAGGCTGCAGAAGATAGAATATTGCTGAATAGATAATGTACCTGTCTGATTCTTGCTTTGGAAGCTTCCTCTCAGGGGTCTACTCCACCCTGTGAGGTGTGGGGTGTCAGACTGCCCCTAGTGGGGGATGTCTCCCAGTTAGGCTACTCAGGGGTCAGGGACCCACTTGAGCAGGCAGTCTGTCCCTTCTCAGATCTCAACCTCCCTGTTGGGAGATCCACTGCTCTCTTCAAAGCTGTCAGACAGAGTCGTTTGCGTCTTCAGAGGTTTCTGCTGCATTTTTTGTTGTTGTTGTTTAGCTGTGCCCTGTCCTCAGAGGTGGAGTCTACAGAGACAGGCAGGTTTCCTTGAGCTGCTGTGAGTTCCACCCAGTTCGAGCTTCCCAGCGGCTTTGTTTACCTACTTAATCCTCAGAAATGGTGGGCGACCCTCCCCCAGCCTCACTGCTGTCTTGTGGTTAGATCGCTGACTGCTGTGCTAGCAATGATGGAGGCTCCATGAGCATGGGACCCTCCCGGCCAGGTGTGGGATAAAATCTCCTGGTGTGCCCGTTTGCTTTAAGTGCAGTATTGGGGTGGGAGTTACCCAATTTTCCATGTGTTGTGTGTCTCAGTTCCCCTGGCTAGGAAAAGGGCTTCTCTTCCCCCTCATGCTTCCCAGGTGAGGCAATGCCTCGCCCTGCTTCAGCTCTCGCTGGTCAGGCTGCAGCAGCTGACCAGCACCGATTGTCCAGCACTCCCTAGTGAGACGACCCAGTACCTCATTTGAAAATGCAGAAATCAACGGTCTTCTGTGTCGCTTGCGCTGGGAGTTGGAGACTGGAGCTGTTCCTATTCGGCCATCTTGCTCCACCCCTTCCCTTTCTAGTTTTTATCTGAGTTTATTTCCTTTATCAGCATTAGCTTCAATGCCCTCCGAAATATCCAATTGCAGATTCCAAGAAAACAGTGCTAGCAAACTACTCAATGAAAACAACATTGTAACTCTCTGAGATGAATTCACACATCACAAAGCAGTTTCTCAGAAAGACTCTTTCTAGTTTTTATGTGAGGATATTTCCTTTTTCTCCCTAGGACCCAGCACACTCCAAATATACCGTTACAGATTCTACGAAAGCAGTGTTAGCAATCTGATCCATGAAAAGAAACATGTAACTCTGTGAAAGGAATTCACAGATAATGAATAAGTTTCTGAGAAAACTTCTTTCTAGTTTTGATATGAGGATATTTCCTTTGTTACCATAGGCTTCAAAACAATCGAGAATATCCTGACTCAGATTACCCCAAAGCAGTGCTTACCAAACTGATCCATGAATAGAATCTTGTAACTCTGTGAGATGAATTAACCCACCACCACTCAGTTTCTCAGAAATAATTTTCTAGTTTTTATATGAGGATATTTCCTTTGTAAGCATAAGCTCCAATGCACTCCAAAATATGTCATTGCAGATTCCAAGAAAACTGTGTTAACAAACTCATCAATGAAAAGAACAGTGTAACTCTTTGAGATGAATTCCCACATCACAAAGAATTTCTCAGAAAGCTTCTTTCTAGTTTTTGTCTGGGGATATTTCCTTGTTCACCATGAGCCTCAATGCACTCATGAATATCCCTTTTCAGATTAAATGAAAATATTGTTAGCATAGTGCTCCATGAAAAGAAAGGTGTAAATCTGTAAGATTAATTCACACATCACAAACTGGTTTCTCAGAAAGCTTATTTTTTGTTTTTGTCTGAGGATATTTCCTTTGTCACCATATTCTTCAGTGCACTCCCAAATATCCTTTTGCAGATTCCATGAAAATAGTTTCAGCAACCTACTCCAAGAAGAGTCGTGCTACTCTGTGAGTTGAATACGCACATCACAAAGCAGTATCTCAGAAATCTTCTTTCTAGTTTTTATCTGAGGATATTTCCTTTTTTCAAAATAGGCTTCAATGCGATCCAAAATATCCCTTCTCATATTCTGCTAAAACAGTGCTACTAAACTCCTCCATGAAAAGGATGGTGTAACCCTTTGAGATGAATTCACAAATCTCAAAGCAGTTTCTCGGAAAGTTTCTTTCTAATTTTTATCTGCGGATATTTCCTTTTTCACCATAGGCCTCAATGTACTCTCAAATATACCTTTGCAGATTAGGTGAAAACAGTGTTAACAAACTGCTCCATGAAAATAAACGTGTAAATCTGTGATATTAATTCACACATCACAAAGCAGTTTCTCAGAAATCTTAGATCTAGTTTTTATCTGAGTTTATTTCCTTTTACACCATATTCCTCACTGTGCTCCCGAATATCCCAATGCAGATTCCACAAAAGAAATGGTAGCAAACTTCTCAATGAAAGAAAGGTGTAACTCTGTGAGCTGAAATCATGCATCACAAAGCAGTTTCACAGAACGCTTCTTTTTGGTTTTTATCTGGGGATATTTCCTTTGTCACCATAAGCTTCAATGTAATCCAAAATATCTTATTGCAGATTTCACGAAAACAGTGTTAGCAAACTGCTCAAGGAAAGAACACTAACTCTATGAGAGTTCACAAATCAGAAAGCAGTTTCTCAAAAAGTTCTTTTTGGTTATTTTCTGAGGATAACTCCTTTGTAACCATAGGCTTCAATGCAATCCAAAATATCCCTTCTCAGATTCCCCAAAAACAGTGCTACCAAAGTGATCCATGAAAAGAATCATGTAACTCTGTGAGATAAATTAACACATCACAAAATGGTTTCTCAGACAGCTTCTTTCCAGTTTTTATATGAGGGTATTTCCTTTGTCACCATAAGCTTAAAATGTGCTCCAAAATATCCCATTGCGGAATCCAAGAAAACACCGTTAGCAAACTGATCAATGAAAAGAACAGTGTAACGCTGTGAGATGAATTCACACATCAAAAGGAATTTTCTTAGAAAGCTTATTTCTAGTTTTTTTGTGAGGACATTTCCTTTGTCACCATATGCTTCAAGGTGATCCAAAATATCCCTTCTCAGATTCTACAAAAACAGAGTAACCAAACTGCTCAATGAAAAGAATCTTTTACCTCTGGGAGATGAAATCACTCATCACAAATAAATTTATCAGGAAGCTCCTTTCTAGTTTTTATCTTTGCATATTTATTTTTCCACCATGAGCCTCAATGCGCTCCCAAATATCCCTTCTCAGACACCACAAAAACAGTGAGGCCACACTGCTGAATCAACAAAATGGTTTATCTCTATGAAGTGAATGCACACATCACAAAACAGCTTCTCAAAATCCTTCTCTCCAGTGTTTAAATGAAGATATTTTCTTTTTCACTGTAGGCCTCTATGAGCTCCCAGCAATCCCTTTGCAGATCCCCCAAAACAGTGCTTTTGTTGCCATAGGATTCAATGTGCTCCCACATATCCTATTTCAGATTCCAAGAAAACAGTGTTATCAAACTGCTCAATAAAAGCAACAATGTATCTCTGTGAGATGAATTCACACATCCAAAAGAAGCTTCTCAGAAAACTTCTTTCTAGTTTTTATCTGAGGATATTTCCTTTTACCACATAGTCCTCAATGTGCTCTGGAATATCCCATCTCAGAGTCCATGAAAAAAGTGTTAGCAAACTTCTCAATGAAAGGAATGGTGTAACTCAGTGAGATGAATTCACACATCAAGAAGAAGCTTCTCAGAAATTTTCTTTCTAGATTTTATCTGAGGATATTTCCTTTGTCACCCTAGGCTTCAATGTGATTCAAAATATTCCTTCTCAGATTTCCCAAAAAGAGTGCTACAAGCTGTTCCATGAAAAGAATCGTGTACCTCTGTGAGATGAACTCACAAATCACAAAACAGTTTCTCAGAAAGCTTCTTTCTAGTGTTTGTCTGAGGATTTTTCCTTGTTCATGGTTTGCCTCAATGTGCTTGGTAAAATCCCTTTGCAGATTCCACGAAAATAGTGTTAGCAAAATGCTCCATGTAAAGAAAAGTGTAAATCTGTGAGATGAATTCACACTTCATAAAGCAGTTTCTCAGAAAGCATCTTTCTGGTTTTTGTCTGAGGATATTTCCTTTGTCACTATAGGCTTCAATGCACTCCCAAATATCCTTTCTCAGACACCACAAAAACAGTGATGTCAAAGTCCTCCCTCAACAGAAACGTTTAGCTCATTGAGATGAATGCACACATCACAAAGGAATTTCTCCAAAAGCTTCTCTCCAGTTTTTCCCTGGAGAATTTTTTTTTCACCTTAGGCCTGTATGTGCTCCCAAATATCCCTTTGCAGGTTCCGTAAAAACAGTGCTACCAAACTGCTCAAATAAAATAAAGGTGTAACTCTGTGTGATGAATTCATCCATTGCAAAGAAATTTCTTGGAAAGCTTCTTTCTAGATTTTATCTCAGGATATTTCCTTTTGCACCATCGAGTTCCACGGGCTCCCAAATATCCCTTCTCATACACCACAAAAACTATGATGCCAAACTGCTCTCTCAACAGAAAGCTTTACTCTGTGAGGTGAATGCACACATAACACAGGAGTTATCAGAAACTTTCTCTCCAGTTTTTACCTGAAGATATTACCTGTTTCAACCTTGGCCTGTATCCTCTCCTGAATATCCCTTTGCATATTCCACAATAATAGTGTTACCAAACTGTTCAATGAAAAGAAAGATTTAACTCTGTGAGATGAATTCAACCATCACAAAAAGTCTCTCAGAAAGCTTATTTGTAGCTTTTATCTGAGGGTATTTCCTTTTTCACCATAGGCTTCTCTGTTCTCCAAATATCCCTTTGTAGATTAAACTAAAACAGGGTTACCAAACTGTTCAATGAAAAGAACAGTTTACCTCTGGGAGATGAATTCACCCATTACAAAGAAATTTCTCAGAAATCTCCTTTCTAGTTTTTATGTTTGCATATTTACTTTTCCACCATCAGCCACAATGTGCTCTCAAATATCCCTTCTCAGACACCACAAAAACAGTGATGCCAATCTGCACAATGAACAAAATGGATTATCTTTATGTAGTGAATGCACACCTCACATGTGCATTTTGGGAACAGCTTCCCAAAAACCTTCTCTCCAGTTTTTATCTGAAGATATTTCCATTTTCACCAGAGGCATATATGATCTCCCGAAAATCACTTTGCAGATTCCCCGAAAACAGTGCTACCAAACTGTTCAATGAAAAGCAATGTGTTACTCTGTGAGATGAATTCACACATCACACAGCTGTTTTTTAGAAAGTTTCTTTCTAGTTTCTATCCGAGGATTTTTACTTTTTCTCCATAGACCTCAATGTACTCTGAAATATCCCATCGCAGATTCCACGATAAAAGTGTTACCCATTTTATCAATGAAAAGAGAGGTGTAACTCTGTGAGATGAAATCCTACTTCACATGGAAGCTTCTCAAAAATATTCTTTCTAGATTTTATCTGGGGATATTTCCTTTGCCACCATCGGCTTCAATGTGATCCAAATTATCCCTTCTCAGATTCCCCAGTAACAGTGCAAACTTCTCAATAGAAAGATTAGTGTAACTCTGTTAGATGAATTCACACATCACAAACAGTTTCTCAGAAAGCTTCTTTCTAGTTTTTATCTGATGGTATTTCCCTTTTCACTATATGTCTCGATACACTTCCAAATATTCCTTTGCAGATTATATGAAAACAATGTCATCCAGATGCTCCATAAAAAGAAAGGTGTAACTCCGTGACATGAGTTCACACATCATAAAGAACTTTCACAGAAAGCCTCTTTCTAGTTTTTATCTGAGGATATTTCATTTGTCACCATAGGTTTCAATGTGATCCAAAATATCACTATGCAGAACCCTGAAAATCCGTGCTTCTAAACTGATCAATGAAAGGAATCATGTAACTCTGTGAGATGAATTAACACATAATAAACCAGTTACTCAGAAAACTTCTTTCTCAGTTTTATCTGAGGATATTTCCTTTATCACCATAGTCCTCAAAGTGCCCCCAAATATCTCTCTGCAGATTCCACGAAAAGAGTGTTTGGAAACTACTCCAGAAAAAAAAGATGTAACTCTGTGAGAAGAATTCACACATCACAAATAAATTTCTCAGACAGCTTCCCTATAGTTTTGAACTGAGGATATTTCCTTTGTCACCATAGGCTTCAATGCCATCCAATATATCCCTTCTCAGATTCCCAAAAAACAATGCTGCCAAACTGATCCATGAAGAGTCATGTAACTCTGTTAGATGAAATAACACATAACAAAGTGGTGTCTCAGACAGCTTCTTTCTCTTTTTCTATGAGGATATTTCCTTTTTCACCATGGGCTTCAATGTGCTCCGAAATATCCTGTTGTAGATTTCACGAAAACAGTGTTATCACACTTCTCAATGAACAGAACGTTGTAACTCTGTGGGATGAATTCACACAGCACAAAGCTGTTACTCAGAAATTTTCTTTCTAGTTTTTACCTGAGAATAATTCCTTTATCACCATAGGCCTCAAAACGTTTCAAAATGTCCCTTTGCAGATTTCACAGAAACACTGTTAGCCCACTGCTCCATGTAAAGAAATGTGTACCTCTGTGAGATGAATTCACACATTACAAAGAACTTTCTCTGAAAGCTCCTGTCTAGTTTTTATGTGAGGATATTCTCCTTAACACTATAGGCCTCAATGTGCTCCCAAATAGATTCCACGAAAACTGTTAGGAAACTGCTCCATGAAAAGAAAGCTGTAACTCTGTGAGATGAATTAACACATCACAAAACAGTGTCTAAGAAATCTTCTGGAGGGCAGAGCAAGATGGCTGAATAGGAACAGCTCCTGTCTCCAGCTCCCAGCACGAGTGACACAGAAGACAGGTGATTTCTACATTATCAACTGAGGTACTGGGTTCATCTCACTGGGGAGTGCTGGACAATTGGTGCTGATCAGCTGTTTCAGCCAGACCAGAGAGAGCTGAAGCAGGGTGAGGCATTGCCTCACCTGGGAAGTGCAAGAGTGAAGGGAAGCCCTTTTCCTAGCCAGGGGAACAGAGACACACAACACCTGGAAAATTGGGTAACTCCCACCCCAATACTGCGCTATAAGCAAACGGGCACACCAGGAGATTGTATCCCACACCTGGTCAGGAGGGTCCCACGCCAACGGAGCCTTGCTCGTTGCTAGTACAGCAGACTACGATCGAACCGCGAGGCAGCAGTGAGACTGGGGGATGGGCACCTGCCATTTCTGAGGCTTAAGAAGGTAAACAAAGCCGTTGGAAGATCAAACTGGATGGAGCTCACAGCAGCCCAAGGAGGCCTGCCTGTCTCTGTCGACTCCACCTCTGGGGACAGGGCACAGCTAAACAACAACAACAAAAAAAAAAAGCAGCAGAAACCTCTACAGATGTAAACAACTCTATCTGACAGCTTTGAAAAGAGCGGAGGATCTCCCAACGTGGAGGTTGAGATCTGAGAACGGACAGACTGCCTGCTCAAGTGGGTCCCTGACCCCTGAGTAGCCTAACTGGGAGATATCCTCCACTAGGGGCACACTGACATCCCACACCTCACAGGGTGGAGTACACCCCTGAGAGGAAGCTTCCAAAGCCAGAATCAGACAGGTACACTCACTGTTCAGCAATATTCTGTCTTCTGCAGCATCTGCTGCTGACACCCAGGCAAACAGGGTCTGGAGTGGACCTCAAGCAATCTCCAATAGACCTAGAGCTGAGAGTCCTGACTGTTAGAAGGAAAACTAACAAACAGGAAGGACACCCACACCAAAACCCCATCAGAACGTCACCACCATCAATGACCAGAGGCAGATAAAACCCCAAAGATGGGGAAAAAGCAGGGCAGAAAAGCTGGAAATTCAAAAACTAAGAGCGCATCTCCCCCTCCAAAGGAACGCAGCTCATTACCAGCAATGGATCAAAGCTGGACAGAGAATGACTTTGATGATATGAGAGAAGAAGACTTCAGTCCATCAAACTTCTCAGAGCTAAAGGAGGAATTACGTACTCAGCACAAAGAATCTAAAAATCTTGAAAAAAGAGTGGAAGAATTGATAACCAGAAAATTAATGCAGAGAAGGCCATAAACGAATGGACAGAGATGAAAACCATGACATAAGAAATACGTGACAAATGCACAAGCTTCAGTAACTGACTCAATCAAATGGAAGAAAGAGTATCAGCGATTGAGGATCAAATGAATGAAATGAAGTGAGAAGAGAAACCAAGAGAAAAAAGAAGAAAAAGAAATGAACAAAGCCTGCAAGAAGTATGGGATTATGTAAAAAGACCAAATCTACGTCTGATTGGGGTGCCTGAAAGTGAGGGGGAAAATAGAACCAAGTTGGAAAACACTCTTCAGGATATCATCCAGGAGAACTTCCCCAACCTAGTAGGACAGGCCAATATTCAAATCCTGGAAATACAGAGAACGTCACAAAGATACTCCTCGAGAAGAGGAATTCCAAGACACATAATAGCCAGATTCACCAAATTTGAAATGAAGGAAAAAATCTTAAGGGCAACCAGAGAGAAAGCTCGGGCTATCCACAAAGGGAAGCCCATCAGACTAACAGCAGATCCCTCAGCAGAAGCTCTACAAGAAAGAAGAGACTGGGGGCCAATATTCAAGACTCTTAAAGAAAAGAATTTTAAACCCAGAATTTCATATCCAGCCAAACTAAGTTTCATAAGAGAAGGAGAAATAAAATCCTTTACAGATAAGCAAATGCTTAGAGATTTTGTCACCACCAGGCCTGCCTTACAAGACACCCTGAAGGAAGCACTAAACATGGAAAGGAACAACCGGTACCAGCTATTGCAAAAACATGACAAAATGTAAAGACCATCAAGGCTAGGAAGAAACTGCATCAACTAACAAGCAAAATAACGAGTTAATATCATAATGACAGGATCAAGTTCACATATAACAATAATAACCTTAAATGTAAATGGACTAAATGCTCTAATTAAAAGACACAGACTGGCAAACTGGATAAAGAGTCAAGACCCATCAGTCTGCTGTATTCAGGAGACCCATCTCACATGCAGAGACATATATAGGCTCAAAATAAAGGGATGAAGGAAGATCTACCAAGAAAAAAGAGAACAATAAAAGCAAGGGTTGCAATACTAGTCTCTGATAAAACAGACTTAAACCATCAAAGATCAAAAGAGACAAGGAAGGCTGTTACATAATGGTAAAGGGATCAATTCAACAGGAAGAGCTAACTATCCTAAATATATATGCACCCAATATAGGAGCACCCAGATTCATAAAGCAAGTCCTTAGAGACTTACAAAGAGACTTAGACTCCCATACAATAATAATAGGAGACTTCAACACCCCACTGTCAACATTACACAGATCAATGAGACAGAAAGTTAACAAGGATATCCAGGAATTGAACTCATCTCTGAAGCAAGCAGACCTAATAGACATCTATAGAACTCTCCACCCCAAATCAACAGAACTTACATTCTTCTCTGCACCACATCACACTTATTCCAAAATTGACCACGTAATTGGAAGTAAAGCACTCCTCAGCAAATGTACAAGAACAGAAATTATAACAAACAGTCTCTCATACCACAGTACAATCAAACTAGAACTCAGGACTAAGAAACTCAATCAAAACTGCTCAACTACATGGAAACTGAATAACCTCCTCTTGAATGACTACTGGGTACACAACGAAATGAAGACAGAAATAAAGATGTTCTTTGAAACCAATGAGAAAAAAAGATACAACATACCAGAATCTCTGGGACACATTTAAAACAGTGTGTAGAGGGAAATTTATAGCACTAAATGCCCACAAGAGAAAGCTGGAAAGATCTAAAATTGACACTCTAACATCACAATTAAAAGAACTACAGAAGCAAGAACAAACACGTTCATAAGCTAGCAGAAGGCAAGAAATAACTAAGATCAGAGCAGAACTGAAGGAGATAGAGACACAAAAAACCCTCCAAAAAATCAAGGAATCCAGGATTTGGTTTTTTGAAAAGATCAACAAAATTGATAGACTGCTAGCAAGACTAATAAAGAAGAAAAGAGAGAAGAATCAAATAGATGCAATAACAAATGAAAAGTGGATATCACCACCAACCCCACAGACATACAAACAACCATAAGAAAATACTATAAACACCTCTATGCAAACAAACTAGAAAATCTAGAAGAAATGGGTAATTTCCTGGACACTTACACTCTCCCAAGACTAAACCAGGAAGAAGCTGAATCCCTGACTAGACCAATAGCAGGCTTTGAAATTGAGGCAATAATTAATAGCCTACCAACGAAAAAAAGTCCAGGACCAGATGGATTCACAGCTGAATTCTACCAGAGGTACAAGGAGGAGCTGGTACCATTCCTTCTGAAACTATTGCAATCAATACAAAAAGAGGGAATCCTCCATAACTCATTTTATGAGGCCAACATCATCCTGATAGCAAAGCCTGGCAGGGACAAAACAAAAAGAGAGAATTTTAGACCAATATCCCTGATGAACATCGATGCAAAAATCCTCAATAAAATACTGGCAAACCATACCCAGCAGCACATCAAAAAGCTTATCCACCATGATCAAGTGGGCTTCATCCCTGGGATGCAGGGCTGGTTCAACATACACAAATCAATAAACGTAATCCAGCATATAAACAGAACCAAAGACAAAAACCACATGATTATCCCAATAGATGCAGAAAGGCCTTTGACAAAATTCAATAGCCCTTCATTCTAAAAACTCTCAATAAATTCGGTACTGATGGAACGTATCTCAAAATCAAAAGAGCTATTTATGACAAACCCATAGCCAATATCATACTGAATGGGCAAAAATTGGAATAATTCCCTTTGAGAACTGGCACAAGACAGGGATGCCCTCTCTCACCACTCCTATTCAACACAGTGTTGGAAGTTCTGGCTAAGGCAGTCAGGCAAGAGAAAGAAATCAAGGGTATTCAGTTAGGAAAATAAGAAGTCAAATTGTCCCTCTTTGCAGATGACATGACTGTATATTTAGAAAACCCCATTGTCTCAGCCCAAAATCTCCTTAAGCTGATAAGCAACTTCAGCAAAGTCTCAGGATACAAAATTAATGTGCAAAAATCACAAGCATTTTTACACACCAGTAACAGACAAACAGAGAGCCAAATCTTGAATGAACTTCCATTCACAATTGCTTCAAGGAGAATAAAATACCTAGGAATCCAACTTACTAGGGATATAAAGGACCACTTCAAGGAGAACTACAAACCACTGCTCAGTGAAATAAAAGAGGACACAAGCAAATGGAAGAACATACCATGCTCATGGATAGGGAGAATCAATATCATGAAAATGGCCATACTGCCCAAGGTAATTTATAGATTCAATGCCATCCCCATCAAGCTACCAATGAGTTTCTTCACAGAATTGGAAAAAGCTGCTTTAAAGTTCATATGGAACCAAAAAAGAGCCCGCATCTCCAACACAATCCTAAGTCAAAAGAAGAAAGCTGGAGGTATCACGCTACCTGTCTTCAAACTATACTACAAGGCTACAGTAACCAAAACAGCATGGTACTGGAACCAAAACAGATATATAGACCAATGGAACAGAACCGAGTCCTCAGAAACAATACCACACATCTACAGCCATCTGATCTTTGACAAACCTGACAAAAACAAGAAATGGGGAAAGGATTCCCTATTTAATAAATGGTGCTGGGATAATTGACTAGCCATAAGTAGAAAGCTGAAACTGGATCCTTTCCTTACTCCTTATACGAAAATTAATTCAAGATGGATTAGAGACTTAAATGTTAGACCTAACACTATAAAAACCCTAGAAGAAAACCTAGGTAATACCATTCAGGACATAGGCATAGGCAAGGACTTTATGTCTAAAGCACCAAAAGCAATGGCAGCAAAAGCCAAAATTGACAAATGGGATCTAATTAAACTAAAGAGCTTCTGCACAGCAAAAGAAACTACCATCACAGTGAACAGGCAACCTACAAACTCAAACAAATTTACAAGAAAAAAAACAAACAACCCCATCAAAAAGTGGGCAAAGAATATTAATAGACATTTCTCAAAGGAGGACATTCATACAGCCAGCAGATACATGAAAAAATGCTCATCATCACTGGCCATCAGAGAAATGCAAATCAAAACCACAATGAGATACCATCTCGCACCAGTTAGAATGGCAATTGTTAAAAAGTCAGGAAACAACAGGTGCTGGAGAGGATGTGGAGAAATAGGAACACTTTTACACTGTTGGTGGGATTGTAAACTAGTTCAATCATTATGGAAAACAGTATGGCGATTCCTCAAGAATCTAGACCTAGATGTACCATATGACCCAGCCATCCCATTCCTGGGTATATACCAAAAGGATTATAAATCATGCTGCTATAAAGACACATGCACACGTATGTTTATTGCGGCACTATTCACAATAGCAAAGACTTGGAGTAAACCCAAATGTCCATCAGTGACAGACTGGATTAAAAAATGTGGCACATATACATCATGGAATACTATGCAGCCATAAAAATGGATGAGTTTGTGTCCTTTGTAGGGACATGGATGCAGCTGGAAACCATCATTCTTAGCAAACTATCCCAAGAACAGAAAATCAAACACCGCATGTTCTCACTCATAGGTGGGAACTGAACAATGAGACCACTTGGACTCAGGAAGGGTGATATCACACACCCGGGCCTATCACGGGGAGTGGAGAGGTGGGAAAGATTGCATTGGGAGTTATACCTGATGTAAATGACGACTTGATGGGTGCTGATGAGTTGATGGGTGCAGCACACCAACATGAAACAAGTATACATATGTAACAAACCTGCACGTTATGCACATGTACCCTAGAACTTAAAGTATAACCGAAAAGAAGAAAGAAATCTTCTTTCTAGTTTTTATAGGAGGATATTTCCTTTTTCACCATAGACCTCATTGCGCTCCCAAATATCCCTTTGGAGATTCCAGAAAAACCGTGGATTTAAATTCTCCATGAAAAGAAAGATAAACCTCTATGAGATTAATTCACACATTACAAGGAACTTTCCCAGAAAACTTCTTTCCAGTTTTTATCTGAGATTATTTATTTTGTCACCACAGACTTTTTTGTGATCTCTAATACCCCTTCTCAGAGTCCTCAAAAACACTGCTACCAAACTTCTCCATCGAAAGAATCGTGTAACTCTGTGAGATGAATTCAAAATCACAAAGTGGTTTCTCAGAAAGCTTCTTTCTTGTTTTTATCTGAGGATATTCCTTTGTCACTATAAGCTTCAATGAGTTCTGAAATATCCCACTGCAGATTCCCAGAAAACAGTGTTGGTAAACTGCTCAATGAAAAGAGCAGTGAAAGATGAATTCACACATCACAAAGCAATTTCTCAGAAAGCTTCTTTCTAATTTTTATATGCAGATATTTCCTTTTAAACCATAGTCTTCAATGTGCTCCAAAATATCCCTTCTTGGACACCACAGAAGAGTGATGCCAAAATGCTCCCTGAACAGAAACGTTTAGCTCTATGAAATAAATGCAGAAATCACAAGGGATTTTCTCTGAAAGCTTCTCTCCAGTTTTTACCTGGAGAATTTTCTTTTTTCACTTTAGGCCTCTAAGTGATCCCAAATATCCCATTACAGATTCCTCAAAAACAGTGTTACCAAATTGCTCAATGAGAAGAAAGATTTAACTCTATGAGATGAACACACCCAACTCAAAACAGTCTGTCAGAAAGCTTCTTTCTAGTTTTTATCTGAGGGCATTTCCTTTTTCACCATAGGCTTCTCTGAGCTCCAAGTATCCCTTTGTAGGTTCCACAACATCAGGGTTAACAAACTGCTCAATGAAAAGAATGGTTTACTCTGAGAGAAGAATTCATGTGTCACCGTCACAAAGAAATTTCTCAGAAAGCTTATTTCTAGATTTCGTCTGTACAGCATATTTACTTTTCCACCATCAGCCTCAATGCGTTCCCAAATATCCCTTCTCAGACACCACAAAATCAGTGATGCCAAACTTCTCAATCAACAAAATGGTTTATCTCTCTGAGATGAATACATACATCACAAAATAGTTTCTCATAAACCTTCTCACCAGTTTTTATCTGAAGATATTTCCTTCTTCAACATCAGCCTCTATGAGCTCCCGAATATCCCTTTGCAGACTCCCCAAAAACAGTGCTATGAAACTGCTCAATGAAAAGAAAGGTGTAACTCTGTCAGATGAATTCACCCATCACAAAGCAGTTTCTCATAGAGCTTCTTTCCAGTTTTTATTTGAGGATGTTTCTTTTTTCACCATTGGCCTCAAGGCACTCCCAAATATCCCTTTGCAAATCCCAGGAAAGCCGTTTTAGCAAACTGCTCCATGAAAAGAAAGGTGTAACTCAGTATGATGAACTCACCCATCATAAAGAACTTTCTCAGAAAGCTTCTCTCTAGTTTTTATCCGAGTATATTTCCTTAGTCACCAAAGTCTTCAACGTGATCCAAAATACTCCTTCTTAGATTCCCCAAAAACATTACTACCAAACTGATCCATGAAAAGGATCGTG